>NC_061117.1:174533757-174566718 GCF_002878395.1 Capsicum annuum | reverse complement strand
TACTAAGCATGGTTCTCAACAACCTATTTCATGGAAGGGAATTTCATACAATATGTATATACTTGCATAGCTTTCAATATCATGCTCATTACATATTACAACCACAATCCATAATATCATAACTTGGGGAATTTCATGAAGTACATGGGTATTCTACATCTTGTACATGAGTGGGTTTTGCAAGTAAGCATAGCATGATTCCATAAGACTAGTTCATGAGTAATCCAACAGTGTTCACAAGACGCATTATCAACATGGATGACATTGAATCATAGAGGCCCATCATGAATCCTTCACTTAGTCACAATTTAGCTATAATGCATGATTTCTAGTCTCTTAGGTATTTTATCAAACACCTTACATGCACTCTTTAAGGCATAGGTGTATTCAAAACTTACACCACTTTAATCCACCCAAATTCATGGGTTCTAACTATATAATCACAATCTTCCTAGAGTTCATCAAATTCCCACTCTATAACACAAACCACAAACAACAACATAAATATAACCATATCACCACAAAACATTCATGATTTTGTTATCAAAGATTGATTCTTGAACTCCAAGAATGAAAGTAATCCGTGGATGAACACTATGCATACCTTAATGGCGATGAAATTGTTGAAAGATTGGACCTTCAAGCTTGATTTTGCAACCCTAGTAGTTTTTCTCCCTCTTGTGCTCTTGGATAATGAACTTAAGATGTTAATAGGGTTGTAATGTGATTAGAAGATATAAATTTCGTGAGGTTAAGTATTGGGACATGTAAGGAGTGTTAAAAGACATAATTATCCTCAAAATAACTCAAAAACTAAGTATTGTTTATGGCTGAAATCTTAAGTGTGCGTCGCACACCTCATCGCACATGCTAAGGTGTACGCCGCACATCCTATTGCATAAGCTAAGGTGTGCATCGCACATGCTATCGCACACTTGAGGGTATGCGCTGCACAACCTGTCGCACACTTGTTCTAGTAGCCATGTGTGATTGTTTATGCATCATACTCCTACTTTGCAGGGCCATAACTTCTTGCTCGAGTGTCGGATTTTTATAAAATTAGAATTATTGGAAAGCTAATTCGATTATCTACAATTTGGTGGGTTTAAATCTACCAAAATTTCACATATAAATCAAGTTATCCTCATTCAAAGGTCACTCTTGCGGAATCACACACTAAAACTTGATTGATCCAAAAGCTATTAGCTTACCTTACTCTGAGTGACTCACATAAGCATACTTAACACATTACAAGCTATCTTATCACTAGGATACTCATTGTAAATCATGTACTCAAATATGAATCACAGGATATGAGGTTTCATACGTAGGAGAACTGATTCATTTCTTAGCTTGGAAACATACGAGGTATTACAATGGGTGGGACTGCAGATTTTGCGTCAGTCTCACCCCAATATTCTGAATACAGTCTGAACCAAAACTTTGCGAAGTTGGTCCGAGCCCAGAAAAGGTTTGAAAAGCAGTTATTTATATGGGGGGCAGATTTTAAATCCTTTGTTGAAAGAATTGTAGAGGCATCAGTACGTTCTTTCAGGAACATTCAGCTAAGAATGGTTGATATGGAGAAGTGATTCAATAAGAAGCTAGATGCCATGTCCATTTTAAATTTTACCAAATTTATGGTGGAGTTTAGACAGGCCCAGGCAGATATAGCAGAGCTAAAACGGCAGCCACATCAGCCCATATTTGATCCAACTAAGATTGCAAGTGATGAGGATGAAGGTATTATTAACTTAATGGGGAGACCGATCAAACACAAGGGTAAGAAAGCAGCAGAGATAGATGAAAAAGGTGAGAAAGCTACAAAGAGAGCAGTAAAGAAAAAGAGACTTGAAGCCATGACACCAGAAGATAGAGAAGACTATGATATGCAGAAAGCACTTAAGAGGTCAAAGAGAGCAGAGAAATAGTGGAAGAAGAGATTGCAAGATGAAGCTGCAGGTGTTTCTACCAGTTCAGCCCCAACTAAGAGGCCAATTTCTAACCCTATTCACCGTGAGATCCCTTCGATTTTGGAGAATGTTGATGTGAGGACCCCTACCTTCATAAGGGTCAATGTTGTTGAAGACGAGACCAAAGCAGCCTCAGACCATTCGACTGACACGTCATCTGACTGAGAGGCTGTACAAGTATTTTCCTCCTTTTGTTCTTACATTGCATGCATTGAGGACATTGCATCTTTTTTTATGGGGGATAATACTTGTACTATGGGGCTTTTTGTTGTCGATGTTCTTTTCCCTCATGTTTTATCTAGGAGAATCAGCATGTCTAGTTTGCATTTTTATTATTTTCATGTGATATATTGTAAATATCGTCAAGTGATTATTTAAACAAGTAATTTTCTGTTCTGTTGGCATCATTATGTATATATGGATGATAAGTGATTATGGCAAAGTATTTTGAATTTTTGTATAATTATTTCTTCTTAACATGTGGTAAAGTATTGTGCAACCATTTGTGACTCTAAAACATTAGAGTTTAAAGTAAAGCAAAGCATAGCTATGTGATATGAATTCCAAGAGTTAGCAGGATAGGAATTAATTCAGTGCCTGTATGTGTGAGTATTTGCGTAGCTCTTGCATAAGTGTTATGCCTAGAACTTTCTCGGTTCATTGAATGTTGTCGTGTGTTTGACCCAATAAGATAGGATAGTAGGCCTCCTTATTTTGTTAGTCCACTTAGCCAAAATAATGACCCACTAAAAACATTTTGTTTTCTTTGTAAACCCTGTTGAGCTTTGTTAGTGTTTGTTCTGTCCAAATAAGTTTGATTCACTCTCTAGAAAGTGTTAACACTTAGCTTTGGCCCTGATTCAATTTCGTACATTGTGCACTTTGACTTAGAAAAATTGCCTAAGTTGAGGGTGGCTACTATTGGATTGTTGGCAGCCTAGGAGGGCGAGTTGAAGTTGATTTGAGAGGTAGCATCCGACCCTGGTCTAGTTAGATGTCTAAATAGATATTATGCACCTCAACTAACAGCATCAACATAAGTTGAGGGTGGCTGATCCTGTTGTTCTTCTAAAAAAAGAAAACTGGGTTATGGCAAGGGCACAGATGGGTAATAAAGACTGTGAATGAGCAAAAGGAACTGTAATCCTGGTGAGTAGCTACCAAAAAGGGTAAAGAGAATGAAGTTTTGTACTTTAAGTCACTTATCCAAATGATCAACCCTCACCAAGCTTAAAACCTCATTACAACCCTTAGCAAGTCCTGCTTAATCTTGGCGAGTCAATCATGAGAGAACGTTAGATGATAAGGGCAAGCTTATTAGTGTGCACTATGTTTGTAACTTCTTTTCTGAGAGTGCGAGTCTTAGTATTATCCAAGACTTGATTGTGTAATGTGAGGTGGACTTCGTTGACTGTGAGGGCATGTTGAGTTATAACTGGTCTACTTATTTTTTTGGAGTGTTGTATCTGTGGCTGTGAATGTGTTGATTAGTAGTTAATGCAAGTAGTAGATCCATATGTGTTGAGATCACATAGCCGAATGGGCGGTTGAATAATTGTATGATTGTGTTGGTTTTACTGTGAAATGCCTATTATGATGTTTTTTATGTATACATCTTGGTGTTGAGTTGCTTGAGGACAAACAATTGTCTTAAGTTGAGGGTGTTGTGTTCCGGCTTTTGACGGAATATTTTAGGCCTTTTTTTTAGGATAATTGTGTGTTTTCAAGCAACTATTATTGTATTTAACATTGGACTTCAGTGTTTTTAGGAAAAGAAATGAGTGTGAAGAACAACTTGGAAAAACTGGGCAAAACAAGAGAAAAATCACAAGTGATGACTTAGGCAATGCACCGTCGACTATGCGATGGATCTTAGGCCTAACTGTCACCCAAAAGCAGAAGGTAGTGTCACTGGAAGTCCCATAATGGACCGTCGACCTTGCGATGAACCATCGCCCAATCCATCGCTAAGAAACAGAATGCAGTATCACTAGAGCTCCAGCGACGGTCCGGGCGATGGACCATCGACTCAGCGATGACCCGTCGCCCGACCCATCGATCATGATGTGGAAATTCCAAGTTTAAATTTTAAACCCCAGTTCCTGGAATCATATAAATACTAAGTATTAGGTTTTATTTCGCAACTTAGGACATTATTATCATACTTTCTCCTCTATTGAGAGCATTGTAACACCTTTCTTTGAGATTTGAAGCTAGAAACTAAGATCTGATTATTATTTCCATATTTTCCATTGAAGATTGAGAAGAACAATATTGTAACTTTTGTAAGTACTCTCTTGAAGCAATTTATGATTATCAATATATCTTTGATATCTTTTATAGAGATAAGTAGCTAAACTTCCATAACTAGGGTTATAGGAGCCTTGATGTAGAGAGCTGCTTGGGGTTGTGAATCAATTTAATTTCTAAAATCTATCTAAATTGCATGAATCTTTCTTCATTATAATGACATATCTTGGTTGAAAACTTAAGAAGTGAGCCCATGAACACCACTTGTCTGAACAAGAAAGTGGATGTTGGGAAAAGAGGTGATTAACATGAAATTCGTAGGTTTACCCTTTGGGTTAAGGGTTAATGCCCTAACGAGATCAACCCTCATGAGAGTTCTATTGAATAATACATGAATCCTTTAAGTTCGAAAGAAGTAAAGGGTGAAATACCCATTAGTTGAGAAGCAAGTGGGTAATTCTTAGAATTCAATATTTCTTGCAATTGAAATTATAAGTTAGAAATTAAGCACAAATTCACAACCCTAACTATTTGAACATCTTGGTGAGCATAACTCTAATTAACTCATTCTCATTGAAATTATACTTGCATTAACTCTCATTAGATGGACCTCTGTGTGATACAAGAAAGAAAGAATATTATTAATACATTAAAACCCCCCTTTTATTCCAGAACCTCAAATCAACAGTCTATTAAGAATCGGCTTACTTAGTTGCACAAGTATTCCCTGTAGGATTCGACCCCAACCTTCGTTGGGTTCTATATTTGACAACAACCGCTTACACTTTCGTAAGAAAGTTGTAATTTGGGCGTAGCAATAGTTACCTTAAGATGATTCTGAGTTTCAGGAGAAAAGAAGAGGGTACTTGGTTTGTATATCTGCTTCTGCTTCCCAAGTGGCTCACTCAATGGACTGATTCCACCAAAGAACTTTGACCAAGGGAACTTCTTTGTTCCTTAGTATGCAAATCTGACGATCTAGGATCTCGACTAGGATTTATCGTCTGAAAGGTTATCCTATACATCTGTACTTTCTAAAGGAACAACTATTGCTGGGTCACCAATACATTTCCTTAACAGAGAACCATGGAACACTAGATAAACGGATGCCAAATCTGCAGGCAACTCAAGCTCGTATGCTACTTTACCAAAATGGCTCAAGATTCTGTAAGGACCAACATATTGGGGACTCAATTTCCCCTTTTTGCCCAATATCTTCACTCCATTCATGGGATATATTTTCAAATACACCAAATCCCTAACTGTAAACTCTAGATCTCTACTACGTGCATCTGTATTAGATTTCTGTCGACTTTGGGCTGTCTTAAGCCTCTCCCTGATCAACTGAACCTTCTCTAATGCCTCAAACACTAAATCAGGCCCAATCAACACAGTCTCACCTGCCTCAAATCAACCAATAGGTGATCTACGTCTCCTCCCATAGAGATCCTCAAATGGAGCCATCTGAATACTAAAGTGATAACTGTTATTATAGGCAAACTCTATCAATGGCAAGTGATCATCCCAACTACCCTTAAAGTCCATGACACATGCTCACAACATGTCCTCTAAGGTCTGAATGGTCCTCTCTGCCAGACCATCTGTTTGAGGATGAAAGGCTATACTAGGACGAACTTGAGTGTCAAGACCCTTCTGAAAAGCTTTCCAAAAGTAAGAGGTAAACTGAGTACCTCTATCTGAAATGATAGACAACGGTACTCCACGCACCTAACCAACTCTCTAATATAGAGCTTGGAATAATCCTCGGTAGAAAAAAAAGTATGAACTGGTAAGAAATGGGCTGATTTGGTCATTCTGTCTATAATAAACCACATTGAATTATGCTGATGACGCAAACGAGGCAACCCTGCTACAAAATCCATGTTCACTTCTTCCCAATTACAAGTAAGAATGCTGAACTCCTACATAGTTCTACTAGGCCTTTAGTGCTCAACCTTAACCTACAAATTAGAGCACGTAGCTACAAACTCTGCAACGTCCCTCTTTATACCACTCCACCAATAGATTTCTCACAAATCACAATACATCTTAGTGGCTCTCGAATGAATAGAGTAACGTGCACTATGCTCTTTTGCAAGGATTCGCTGTCTCAACCTATCTACACACGGTACACACAACCTGCCCTGACAACGCAACACACCATCTCCCCTATGGGAGAAAACCTCTACTTTCTGATCTCTGACTTACTCCTTCAACTTAACTAAACTGGGATCCTATCTTGCTTTTGTTTTACTTCGGCAACCAAAGAAGATTTTAAACTATTCTGAACTCATACACTACCCTCAGTTGAATCAATAAAACGAACACCTAACCTAGCCAACTAATGAACCTCCTGAACTAACTTCTTCTTATCGATCTCAACATGAGCAACACTACCCATAGACAACCTACTAAGGGCGTCTTCCACTATATTGGCCTTGCCCGGATGATACAACACGCTCTTATCATAATCTTTCAAAAATTCTAACCACCTTCTTTGATGAACATACAAATATTTCTGCTAAAACACATACTTTAGACTTTTGTGATCAGTTAACACATCAACATGAACCCCATACAAATAGTGCCTTAAAATCTGTAAAGTAAACACAACAACTGCCAACTCAAGATCATGGGTAGGATAATTCTTTTCATGAGGTTAAGATGTCTAGAGGCATAGGCTATGACCTTACCTCTCTGCATCAAAACACAACCCAAGACAACTCTAGAAGCATCACAATAAACAACAAACCCATCTAAACTATCTGGCAAGGTCAAAACTGAGACTGAGGTGAGTTGAGTCTTCAACTCCTAAAAACTCTTCTCACAAGAATATGACCGCTGAAACTTGACTTTCTTTAGGGTCAATCTAGACATAGGGGACACAATAGACAAAAACCCTTCAATAAATCATCAAAAATAGCCAACCAAACCCAAAAAACTCCTGATATCTGACAGAGAAATGGGTCTGGGCCATTTCCTCACTTCTTCAATCTTTTAAGGATCAACTCTAATGCCATCATCGAAAATAATATGGCCAAGTAAATCGATTAATCTTAGCCAAAACTCGCACTTCCTAAATTTAGTGAACAACAGATGGGCTCTAAGAGTCTACAATACTATCCTGAGATGGTCTACGTGATCATTTTCACTACGGGAATAACGAAGAATATCATCAATGAAGACTATGATGAACATATCCAAGTACTGTTTGAACACGATTTATCAAGTTCATGAAAGCTGTGGGAGTATTTGTTAGACCAAAGGACATAACTAGAAATTTGAAGTGACCATATCGGGTCCTAAAAGCTGTTATCAGAATGTCACATTCTCTGACTCTAAGCTGATGATAGCCGGATATAAGGTCTATCTTAGAGAAGCAACTAGCAACCTAAAGTTGGTCAAACAAGTCATCAATTCTGGAAACTGAATACTTATTCTTGATGGTAACTTTGTTTAAATGACGATAATCGATGCACATTCTAAGAGAACTATCTTTCTTATGCATGAAAAGGACTGGAGCACCCCATAGGAATACACTGGGCATGAAAAGGTCCTTCAACTATTATTTCAATTCCCTAAACTCGATTAGAGCTATTCTGTAGGGAGTAATAGAGATAGGTTGGGTATCTGGAAGAAGATCTATACCAAAATCGATTTTCCTTTTAGGAGGAACTCCGGGAAGGTATTCGGGGAATAAATTTGGAAATTCCCTCACTACTAAAACTGACTTGAGATTGGTAGTTTCATAATTAGAGTTTTTAAATCAAACAAGATGGTAAACATACACCCTTGGATATCATTTTTCTCGCTCTAAGGTACGAAACAAGCTGATCCATAAGCGCTTAGGTACTACCCTTCCATTCAATCACTGGTTCACCTGGAAACTGAAATTGAATGACTCTATTTCTACAGTCAACTGAAGCATAGCATGAGTGGAGCCAATCAATGCTGAGAATGATATCAAAATCAGTCATTTCTAACTTCATAAGATCAACTGAAGTGACTTTCTAGGATATTGTGACCGGATAGTTCTTGTATACCTACCTAGATACAATAGAGACACCTACTAGGGTAGACACTAAGAAGGTTTCTGATAAGGTTTTAGGACTAACTCCGAAGTGATGGCTATATAAGGGTTTACAAATGAAAGTAAAGCCTCGGGATCTAACAATGCACAAATATGTAAATAAGAGACTTGCAACGTATCCGTAACCACATCAAGAGAATTTTATTGATCCTGTTGGGACTAAAGTGATTAAAATTGGTTTGGGTGCTGACCACTGGTTACGTAAAAAGTGCCACCCTGCTGAGTCGGGCGGCCGAATGGAACTGGGGTGACGGTTAGACTAGCCCTGCTGACCACTCTTTGGGCAATCCCTGAATCTGTAGCCTGTATTGACACACCCAAAGCACACGTCACTGTTGGCTCTACACACACTTTGATGATTTATACCATATTTCTAGTAAAGAGTATTAGTGCGGCCACTTTTCACACTACCATAGGATTTAGAGCCTGCGCCCTATTTCGATTATCATTTCTGAACTTTGGCACAGGCACACTAGCTAAAGAAAAAATTGTATTTGAAGATTTATATTGGAATTGAGGACGGTTACTACCTTCTGACCTTAGTTAAGCAAAGTTGAAACTACCTGTCCTAGCCCTTTTGTTCTCTTTTTTCTCTCCTTAGACTTTTTCCTCCTTAATCTACTGAGCATGGACCATCTACCTAGAAAATTCGATATCCATAATTAACATTGCGGTTCTATACTCCTTTACCACATTATCAGCTACACCAGAGACAAACTTACTCATCCTAGACCTGTCATCAGACACCACGTTAGGAAAATACCTGGCTAGATGAGTAAACTTAAGTGAATACTCCTTCATACTCATGTTTCCCAATTTCAAATTAATAAACTTCTACACTTTAGCTTCCCTTAAATCTAAAAGGAAAAACCTGTCCAAAGAGGTGATAGCAAACTACTCCCATTCTATAGGCCCTACATCTGCACTTCTATCCCCCTTCTACTGCTTAAACTAGGTATGAGCTACATCCTACAACTAGTAAGCAGCCAAATCTTCACTCTTACTATAAGTCATACCCATAATATTTGTTACCTTCTGAACCATGTCAAGTAACTCATGTGGATCCTCATCAGACTTGGATCTCAAAAATAAAGAAGGATTCATTCGGGTGAAATCTCGAATCCTAGCTGTAGCAATATTAGCCACTGGGTTGGCTGGAATAGTAGTTGGATGATTTTTATGAGCTACTATTGAATAGCTAAAGTAGTGAATGCAGCTCTAAACTCGGCATGAGAATTATGCTCATCCAGGGGATCTTCCTAAATGGGTAGAGGTGCTGGTTGATTTTTGTTTTTTCTTTTCGTTAGTCTTTCTGGAAGGCATGTTTTATAAATTAAAAAAAAGATTGAATTAGAAAGAGATTTTAAATAGGGCTCATTCTAATTCACACGAAATGAATATTGAAAGAAGGAAAACTTTTCCTAAGAACGTCCTGTAGCCTCTCATCCATAAGTGTGGCGCACTTCACACACATGCACAATACTCTACTCAATGTGGCTTTTAGACACCATAGGTCACTGTAAAACCATAGTCTATGATACCAAGTTTATAACACCCCAGGAGTACACCCTGGATGAAACATGGTTCTTACGATAACAAGTAACCCCAAGCTAATCCATGAGTTAGTACCTGCTATGAGTACTGAATAAAATTGATAACAAAAGAACATGTGTGAAAATTAACTAAAAACACCATAAGGTTTTAAATACTAGGAACATTTCTAATTCGTAAGTCTGAAAATAATTATCTAAAAATTGATAAGAATTGATAATCTAACTAACTGTCTGAAATGTCTGAAAGCCTCTAAGACTGACTAAAAAATAAAGTGTTGATGGGACAGACCCCAACTAACTCCAAATAATTACTGAAACTTAATACTAATGTAATTAAATAAGTATAAACGGTCCTCGATATATAAAGACTCACCACGACTGTTGATAGGTTAATTTGGCTAAGCGCGGTTAGGAAACAATGTGTCCGAACCTATGATATAAGATCTCATAGAGCAAAGAAAATGTATGCAATTAGTACTTTGAATGTACTGGTGTACAAGATGAGGTTAGGCTAAAATACATAGGCTTATGTGCATAAGATAATGACTGAATGAATAGCATGAGATAACTGAGTTCAAATGCATAAAAATTGTAAAATCTAAGAATGCATGACCAAGCATATAACCTAATTCTGAATTAGTCTGTAAACTGAAATACTGAGATACTGATAGCTGAATAACTGATAATTGTATGCAATGTTCAAACAAAATCGACTAAGTTCTAAATTGAATACTGGACTGACTGTGGGAGGTATTATCTAACCAACATACCCTAATATGAGCTAATTGTGATCCAACCTGTAACCCCAGTTGGAAGGGTATCAGTACCGTGCCACGAGTACTAACAATGGTTGAGTCACCCTCAACTAGCACGTGCTCTAATGAGATATGTGTCACCCTCAACTGGCAGATAAACACTTCATCAACCCTCAACTGGCAGGTGAGCCATCATCCTTGAGTTCGCTCAGTGCTAAATCCTACTCCCAACTGAACTGACTCGGATTATTGAACTAATCTAAGTTTGACTGACATGATAACTGACTAAACTGATAATGCTCATACATATCTGAAACTATTCTTAAAATACAGAGACTAAGTAAACAACTAGATTTTGGGTATTCATAACCCCCAGGACTCAATAGCAATAACAATAGAACCATATGCTAAAGCTTCAAAACATAATAAGGAATCTTTATTCACAAACCCAATCATTTAAGCATTTCATCAAACACTTAATATTCATAGACTTGAGCATGGGAATAGTTAAAACATGTGATACTAACATAATTACAACACAAAAATCATAGATTAAAGATTAATCATGCGAATATCATCCTTCAAACGTGACAAGGGATAATTCCAACGAAAACACATGAAAACATAGTTTGTAGTCAAAGTTCATAATGACTTCAAGAAGATAATTCATAATAACATGTAAAGATCATAACTTCAAACTTGAAAATGGATTCTTGGGCTCCATGGGTGAAAAGGACCCATGAATGAACATCACACATACCTTAATTAAAGAATTCGTGAAGGTTCTTGGTGATTTCTTGAAGTTTGAGCTTGAATTTTGAAGAGGCTAGGGTTTTTTATTGAGAGACGATTACTTTCTTTTGAGAGAATTGTGAATAGAATGATCAATTTTTTTCTTTTGGGACCCTTAATATTGTGTTATGGACCTATTAGGTAAAGGTAAAAAGACCTAATTGCCTTTGAAAAACGTGATTGAAAGCTAAAAATTAAGGAGGCCGCGATGGAGCATGCATCATGAGCTCTGGTTTGCCGGACTGGAGCGCGCATTGCGGGCTCTACCATGGGCACCCCTACCAGTGGACTGGGGAACACGACGCAGGCTTATCCCGATGGTGCTACTATTTTGGACTTACAAACATGCCCTTTCGCTCGTTCGAAAATTCTGAAACTCACCCGAGATGTACCTTTGACATCTCCGATCATGAATCAACTTAAAAATTAACTTTTCATTATCGGAAAGGTCAAAAATAAAATCATCAAAGTTTAGGAGCTTTAGAAATGACTAAGTCCTAACACTTAGTGAAATTTTCTAAGTCTTTGGCCCCTTTAACATACTATGGTGAGCTGAATTGAGCTAGAATATTACGGGCTCTTACAGTATTAAACTTTTATTTTCAGTTTGAATGAGTGTTTCAATGTGATGATCATTTAATTTCATGCTTGATCACTTACTATTCTATCCTAGTTATTTGTAAAGTACCTATCGTACATAATGCTAGATTGCTAGTCGTTTTTTTTTTACTTTGACAAGAATCAATCTTCTCCTTAAAAAAAAGATAAAAATCTTTCTAAGAGGCTTTCAAAATATGGTTGTTAGTCCACGAGCAGAATTTTTATCTTTACTTTATTTTTAGAGTCATCGAACTACAATAAGTAAATATCTTTTTCAATCAAGAGACCTTTTTTAAAATTCCACCTTTTAATGCAAGTACGAAAGAGGTTTCAAGTTTGAAAATATTTTATCACTTAATTATTCGGCTTTTGAAATTTCTTGGCACTCAACTTTTAGTTTTTCATTAACTAACCTAAGTTTAGCCGGTTAACTATATTAGCGGATCCTATAGGATGCTTAATCTCTTTCCTTTAGCATAATTAGAATTCTTACCTAGAATCATGTAAGTAGACCTTAAAATAAAGTTCTCGTTAGTTTTAATCACATAATTTATAATAGGCATCTTAATTCACCGTAGAACTAATTAGATGGTGACTTCCTTAATTAATTTCAAGATTTTCAATATGTTGTACCTTGATTTGACCCTGTGAAAATAAAATATAACACTCATGAGATCTCGTTGGCATGCCCTTCCAAATGAAAAGAAAGTCGTTAGAATTTTTCGACTTTGTTCCTATTTATTAGCCTTCTTTCTACTTCAACATCTACTTTGTTAGCTAACTTATAAATCCTTGCCTATCTTTGACTCCATGTTAGGAGGATTAAGTTAGGCATATGCGATCTTGTTACAATGATGTTTTTAAAGGTAAGGTGCTTTATTTGGCATGGGATGAGATGTAAGTCTCAAGGCATTGAATGTAAGCTTCAAGGATTTTTAGTTTTTAAATTAATATAAATCAAATTATATAAATTTATAGAAATCTCAAGAAAAACATTAAATAAGTGAAAATTTAAGGAGAACATCTTCATCTTAAAATGTTAATCAAAATAAAAAATTAAAGGGTGAAAATCATTTTCACCCCCCAACTTTGCTTTAAAAATCAAACTTTCCTCTCAATTTTGAACAATAATGAAACTCTCTCCCTTTATCCCATGTAATGTTCATTTTACCCTTGTTATATTAAATATATTTATGTAATACCTCTTTATATTATATATAATTTATTTTTTTAACTTATGTTTTAATAACTTGTAAGTTAAGCTCATTAACGTTATAATTTATAAGTTATTTTTATGACTGTTATTTTAATATTATATACATTAAGCGTGTGTGCATGTATGTACATGCATGTGCGTATATTTTTGTCTTTATCCACTTTCTTATTCCGTGCTATTTATATTACTTGGCCTTTCTTGTATGACAAAGCCCTTAAAAAATATTGAGTAGAGTATATTTTATTAAACTAACCTTATTAATAAGAGAAAAGACATAAAGTCATTACTGAAGTCTTCAAAATTTGTAAAAAGATACTTCAACTTTGAGGACTACCTATTACCCCAAAAAATTAGTATAGAATATTGTAAATGGATCATTTTGACTGATTCTTAGCTCATGTTGCATTCACGCAAAGAACGCGCGTGAGGCTGAAAAATTTGTTGCAACCACCAGTTAAAAAATATTATATGTAATTTTTTTGTTAATTATTTTAGATATCTATCTTCTCTCCTCTTTAATAAAATCAATATTTCAAAATCTCCATTGAAAGAGGCTTGGAGCTTTGAAAAAAGGTGACTCTTCTCAAGGTATTCTCAACTGAATTGGCCTAAGGAGGTAAGCACTTTCCATATATGTTCTAATTTCTTCTATCTTTTCAGTCGTTGTTTCATCTTAATTTATTTAAAATTTATGAAATCAAATTATATTTTCTGATTAAGTTTTGAGGGAAAAAATTCAAGCAATGTCAAATGTAATCTTTAATCATATTTGTAATGACGAGAATGATCTCATGTAGCGTTTGAAGATGTGATGCAAACATGAAGACTTTCTTTCAATTCAAACTCCATGGTCGGAGGACAACACAGCTAGAAGGTTTTTGTCTTGTCTATGCTATTGTGTATGTTCTATACATAGTCTCTTATTTTTTTCTTGTTTCTCTTAAATTGATTTTCTTATGCTCTATTTTAGGATAAATCATGCAATATATTTAGATGAAGAGATTTGGAAGAAATTAATTTATGATCTAAGATAGTTATTCTAAAGTTGGTCGACAGAATCAAGGAGTTGAAAGGGGCATTGTCATTTTATGAAAGTAGGGGGAAATGAGCGATGAAGAAGAAGGAGAAGAAGAGAAAATATTATAATTAAAAGTTCATTGTCGTGATTTTCATGTAATTTTTCTATTTATATGAATTATCAAGAAAGTAAAAGATTGCAAATGTAGTTGTGTGCAACTGAAATTGCCATAGTTTTTCTCTTGTTCAACTTTACATGTTATAGTTTGGTTACTATTTTTGTTGCTTTCTCTTTGTCGGAATAGTAATGTCTTTAACAAGATGAAATTTTTATTGATTTTGTAAGAAAAGGTTATGCAACATATTTTTTATCACATTGTATTAGGCTTATCCAACCTATTTTGTATTAATATACTGTGGTATTCTAGTTGAGAGCAATCAAAATCTGTTATTCATACATATTCAACTACAAATACAATAATTTAAAGTAAAAAGGCAACCACAATGACACAAGATGGGAACTTCATTCCAATACAATCAATGTTTAATTTCAAAATGAGAACTACAACCAAAAACTTAGCCTTGTTTTGTTTGCTACCTTACAAAACATAAGCTGATACCTAAAGGTACCTAACAAAATAGAGATAACAAAGCATAGTTTCAACTAAACAATAGAATCAAAATGGTATACCTAACAAAATAGAGATAACAAAGCATAGTTTCAACTAAACAATAGAATCAAAATGATATCAAGAACATCACTAAAATATAAAAATCATAATTGTTTGGGACAACATTAACAACACCACAAATCTACCAAAAATATCACATCAGCTAAATCGATTTTTCCCTATTTCTATGACACACGAGTCTTTCTACTTGAACTAGTTTTGCTTTGATTATTAGTAGCAATTACTGACCTAGTTTGTATAACTTTTTCAGACCTCATTTTTTGAAGTTTTCTTTGGTTATGGCTGATTTCATCTTTCATTTAAATTTTTTCCTTGATGTGTAGCCAATATCACGAGTTACTATATCAACTCTATTTGTTACTCTTGCACCAGTGTTAGCGACCCTTGTGCTTGGCAATCCAGGCTGCATAGTCAAAACAATGACTAAAAAGAAATAAATATGAATAACTCAAGTAAAACAATACTCAATACTTATATTAAGAGTGGTAAATCTATATTTAGCTTGGTATATTCTAATTCCTACTATTCTTGGCCTTTTAAAAGGTCTTGTATGTCCTTCACTTGTATGTTCATGCCCTGGTCTTTGAGAAGACATCCCCTTCATATGTCCCTTCCACTGCCAGAACTGGTTTGATTTTCTTGAGTCATTTTTCTTCCTCTACCTATGCATTTATTGTCATGTCTTTCTTGAGGCATCCATCTTTCTCTGCCACTTTCCCTTCCTCTACTTATTCCTCTTTGTCTATCACTTATACTAGCCTATTTATTGAGACTTAAATGTTAGAATATATATGTATTTTTTATAAACAATTATATAAATTACCTGTGTGGGTGCAAAAATTTCATCTGATTGACTTGAAATAGTTGTAACAGTTAAAACACTTGATACAATTGAAATTTTACCCTTTCTCTACCACGTTCAATATTTATGGTGACCTGATTATTAAAATATTAATGCATATATTTAAGATATTATGATAATTACAAACTAATAAATATACCTATGTCTGAGAAGAAGTTGCAACTGACTGACTTAAAACACTGCCCCTTGCCCTGCCTTTTCCTTTGCTAGTAGAAGCTCCAACCTGTTTATTGAACTATTAGTCTTTTTACTTAAATAAATATACATTAGATAATGACAAACAAAACTACTAGTGCCTGAGAAGATGTTCAAACCGACTGACTTGGATTAGATTAATATCTTGTAGGACATTCTCTTTTATTGTGTTCCTGTGTACCATATTTGTTGCAAGTTATAACAGCACCATACTTCTAAGCTTTCTAGTTTTCTTGCTTTCATTAGTCTCCTTCATTCTAACTTTTCTTGGTCTTATAGGCATCTTCTTAACCTTTGGTGGCTTCACAATTGAATTATTTGATGTTGGTCATATTTTTATATTGTTCATTGGCTGAATAAAATAGATATACGTGTGAAGGTTGGTATCCTTGTGATAGCACAAAATTTATGAGCTCATGTTTTTTGTAATGAAAGGCAACAACACTATAACGACAAGGAATGCCCTTAAGCTTCCAAGCTCTGCAACTATAACTCCTACTCATAATGTCCACAGTGTGTGAAACCCTTGTGCTCAATTTCAAAATTCTTTTTCCATTTCAAGACAAGTTGCACTGCATTGACTTATTAGTATTTTCTTGGAGAATCTTCAGTGTCATAGGAGAAATGTCAGTGATTCAAGTGTTTGAAAACCGCCTCAACTCAGCAATTCTTTTCATCATCTTCACACTAATCTCCTCAAGCATTGTAATGATTGTTTTGAACCTTGTAGAAAATATCAATGCATTAAAATTCTCTATTATTTTATTGTCCATAATGTCATATTTGCTATTCTCTTCAAAGTACCTTTTACACCATGTCTCCAAGTTGTACCATAGAAAAGTATCCAAACAAACCCTTCCCATGTTGTTCATTTCTTCTATATATTTCTTTAATTCAGCTTCAAATATGGATTTTGCAATCCTCCAAAATAGTTTTCTTCTTTCTATTCCTTTTCTGTCCTTGCACCAATTGGCAAGAACATATCTAGCATTTCAGTGTTCAGCCAGTGACAATAGTTTTTTAACAGGAATTCTTAGTACCTTGTAAAGAAAGATAACATATTAATTTGCAGAACTAAAGAAAAAATATTAACCAACACTTTTTAAGAATAGTCATACCTTTTGCATATCAGTAATGATACTTAATTGATGACCTTATTAAAACTCAAGGTCATTCATCAATGAAGAAACCATGCCCAAGAAAACTAATTCTTAACCTCAACAACTGTCCAAGAAATAGGCAGCATTTGGTTGTTTCCATCCCCGCAAACAGCCACCAACAACTGACCTTTGCATACACCTTTGAGGAAACATTCATCCAAACCAAATCAACCTTCTAGCACCTTCAAAGAATGTTTTATTTAAAGCATAAAAACACATATAAAACCCTTTAAATGTTAACTGTCTAGATTCATCAGCTTCTCCAACCTTAACAACATAAGTGCTACCTGGATTACTCCTCCAAATCTCATTCGTGTAATAAAAAATTCTATCGTACTCCATAATGTGATCACCCATAATCTCTTGTATCACTTTATACCTAGATCTTGTCACAGTTTTCTTACCAACTGGATATCCAGCTCCGTTCTAATATTCTCTTGTAATTGGATAATTTTGATATTTGATTGTTGAGTTATTCTGTCTTTGTATTTACTAGCCAAATACTTCGAGTTACAAAGATAGTAAAAAGTTAATGTCAAACAAATATGAATAGAATTGTATCTTTAACAATAAAATTTCCACTAATTTTATCCTTACTATCACACATCACCCGGCAGAAGTCTCTTTACAGCACCTCACTTTAACTCTGCCAGGCTCATTAACATACTCTTCAATTTGAACCTTTTCTTGAATTGCATTTTTCATCACTGCTAGCCTAAATTTTCTTACACTTAGAAAAATCAATCTTAACTTCCAAATAACTTTTTCACAAGTCCCATCAGAAATAACTTTATTTTGTTTTTTCTTCCTTCTCACGAATTTATGCACTGCTTGATCAACCTCTTCACCATCTCCCCAACCTACTTCACTATCTAATTCAAAGTTAGGAGCTTCATCACTTAGATAGTAAGGTTTATCACCTCCTAGCTTACCCACTAGGCTATCCCTAATACTAACATTTGTCTCATCATAACCAATGTCTGGATTTTTTTCACCAACACAATTCTGCTCAGAAGTTGTACCTCTACTTCTCCTTTTTGACCTATTGAAATGCCTTTTGTTTTCTCTTATACCAGCGTACTCTTGATGGACATCATTGTCACTTTCACTTTCGTCACTAGTATCCCCTTCTGAATTTTCTTCTAAACCATCATCACTTGAATCCTTATTTATTGTAGTATCAAGAGTGTTAGAAGGTACAAAATAATGAGGAGGCTTATCAAGAGGGTTGAAAGTGTCAGCAAAATGATTTAAAGTTTCAACAGAATAATTGGAAGAAAAAAAAGTAGAAGGAGGCTTAATATTAGGGTTGAAAGCATCAAGCTCATTAAGAGGGTTTACAGATTTCTCACTACCCCATTATCCCTTGAATTGGGGACAAACTCCAATTCAAGTGGGGCCTGATAAGATCCATTCACCCCATGAGAAACACACATCTCAAATCCATTCCCATTTTTTAACTTGCTGACAATGTCACAAATAATCAATCACGTTTGATTTCTATCAAAAATTCATCTCACTTAATAAAAAGTCACACTCTATTGTATATCCTAAATACTTTATGTAGTCTCTTGACTCAAAATAAGATATCATATCAATATTCCTATCTAGGAACTCAGTCACAGTCCCAACAATAATCAAGTGGGGAATCAAATTCAATTTGGCCCCCATGATACCATCTTAAAGTTATCAAAACAAAAGACGTAGACAAATTCTTGAAAAAGTATGTAACAAACACATTTCAAACGCAAAAAATTATTAAAAAAAATTATAAATCTCAACAATCCAAACTTAAAGAGAAACCACAAAAGTCTAACAATACTATATAATCATGTAAAAAGGATACAAACTCAGTAAACACACATTTTAACATTCACAAAATCAGTAACAAAGTCCTAAATGGGAATAGTCCTAACATAATATGAACAAAATCATAATAGCCAAACATAATCCCATATCGAGACAAACATTAATGTGTTTTCTATAAAACCCTAGTTGTAACAAGTATATATACATGTATTTGTCTAACACAATAAAATACTACAAAACCCTAACAGCAACAAGCACCAAATAGATAGCACTGCTTAAGAAGATGAATAGATACTAACAAGATTTCCACTAAAATAAGGACTACAAATGTATTTCCCCCCAAACATTCAAAAATACATGAACAATACAATCTTTAACAAAGATTAATTAAATACGAAAAACATAACTTGACAATCTTCAATTCTTCATGAAATCGACCAACCAAATCTCTAAATTACGTACACTACACTGTTAATCCACCATTCAAGCTCAATCGATAGAGAAAAGAGAGAGAAAAATTAAGAGAGTAAAGTGAGAAATTGAAAAAAAAAATTATAAAAAAGAGAGAAATATCGGATATGGATGATAGGTGAAAGGTTGGGTCGGGTTAAACCTGCCCTAGATTGATGATTTAATTTAATTGATTAATTAAATTAAAAACTGACCCACACGCGCCTAAAATAATCCCAAGGTTGATGACAAATCGTTCAAATGGTCTACTTATAACGGTCTATATCACTTTTGTGGGGTAATAGGTCATCCGTAAAGTTTAAATGTCTTTTCGCAAATCTCAAACAACTTTATTGGTCACTTTATGTCTTTACTCTATTAATAGTGTTTTGAAACTTTAAATTTGACTACTACTACTCTAGGTAGTTATTTAAAATATAAAAATAATATTAAAATATTTCCTTGATTTAATAAATTAGACAAGTAATTGAATACAATTATTTTTAGTATGAGGGGTAAGTAACATGAAATGATAGGGATATTGTCTATTGTCTATATAAATAAACAAGTTTTGATTGTCATTAATGGAGTATTACATAAATTATAGTTTAAAATAATTTAAAATCTAAATGAATGCACTCTTTAAAAATCTTACCTTAATTTAGTTAATTTTTTTGTATCCTGCATCGAAGTATATTTATATAGTTATTATTAATTTTTATTTTCACTTGTATAGATAAATATTAGAGCTTTAATTATTATTAATAAAAAAATATTAATTATGCTAATTTTCTTTATTACAGAATATCATTAGCTTACATACTTAATTAGTATTTCTCACTTCTTTGGCCTAAAAGATAATGTTTATGTTTTTATGAAAATAATTATTGTATGAATTGTTAAAATGAAAATATCAAGATTTTTAAAGAAGGAAAAAAGAAGAAGTTGATAATGAAGGGCGCAATAGGTATATTAAAGATTTTATTAGGATAAAAGGAAAAAATTGATTATTGTTCAAAGTTGAGGAGGAAGTTTAAATTTTAAAGCAAAGTTGAGAGATGAAAATGATTTTCGGTCATAATTGAATTAAAAAAAAATCAGAAATGGTCATCAAAATTTTTCACATGAGCAAAAATTTATAAATTAACCTTAAAATATCAAAAATAAAAAATAAAACAAAGAAGGAACCTACAATCAAAAACATCATAGCAAGTGATGAAGCAGATGTTTAAGAAAATTTCAAAATGCTTACTCGAAAGAGTAAGGAATAAGAGCTGCTTTTATTTAAGTAGAATCAGAGCTCTTGGGTAAGAAGGCAGGAAAAAGTTCACACCAGGATTGAAGAAGCTGGTTTGATAGAACTAGGGTCAGCAAAAGACGATGAAAAAGGTTGCTTGTAAGCGTGATCTTCTATCCTCTCTCTTTCTATCATCAGAGAATCAATCTCGTAGCCTAACTACATAACAGGCTCAGAGCCTTTTGATGGAGGAAGAACCGCGGCTATGGAATCTACTGCTCTGGCCACTATTCTGTTAGTCGGTCTTGGTGATGTAGTTATAGGAGGTGTCGTAACTTTAAACTCTTTTTTCATATTGATTAATTTTTTTTCCTTTATCCGTTGAAAGACGAAGAGAGAATAAAAATTAGGGCAAAAATAAAAATTTTTTGATCTCTAATTTTTTAAAAACTTCCTAAAGTTTAATAACAAGTTGAATTTTGTGTCTTTTGGTATTAACTTACTTATTTTGCAATTTTAATTTTAATTTGGAGAGATTTTCTGGATTTACGTTTCAAAACAAAAACTCGCCTGACGCCTAAACGTATACCCATACTAAGGGGCTTATCCTCACAATACTTTTGTGCCCACAAATAGCCTCGATGTGTTTTTAGCCCGTCCCAATGTGTTTTTACTACTCTCCTCCTCGTGGCTCATTTCAAAAATGCCTTTTAAAAACACTAATTTGGAGCGGAGTGTTAGGTTAGACAAGCACTTTCTAGTTTAGAAGATTAAATTTGCGAGATGAAGGTGTTGAGATGGATATGTGGACTTATTAGGAGCGATAGGACTAGAAATAGAGATATCTAGGGCAAGGTAGGAGTGACTTCAGTATAGACAAGATGCGGGAATGGGATTGAGATGGTTTGAGCATGTGAAGATGAGATGTACGAATGCTGCAGTATAGAAGTGTGAGAGGTTAGTTGTGAACACTTTCAAGAGAGGTAGAGGTAAGACAAAGAAGTATCAAAATAGATGATTAGATAGAACGTAACATATTTTTAGCTTACCAAAGACATGATCTTGGATAGGAGATTATAGATGATATGGATCGGGATAGAGGGCTAGTATGTAGCATTGTAAAATTTCTTTTCATACTATTTTTCATATCATTACTCTTATCCTTTCTTGTTTTTCGATTTCTAGTACTATCAGTTGTTTGTTGTATCTGACTATAGTATTATTTACGTATACACTACGATCTTCACACTCAATTAATAGGACTACACTAAATCTGTTATTAGTGTAATTGTTGGTTAACTTCTCATCACCAATCTAAAGAGTGGTTATTTATTAGTTTTATCCATTATGGACGGACTCACGGTGTAGAATTCTGTTTTTTCTTACACAACAAACATTTGCAAAATGATAATGCTCTTCACGCGACTATTGATAACAAATGGTTTTTGAAAAGAGAATGGTATATTAAATAGATCTTTTAGAACAAATGCAGTGTTCGAGCTTAAGTTACAAGTTTGGTTATACTACAAATAATAACATTTACATCAAATTATTGAGTTCTACCAAATTCGCAAATTTCACTACATATAGAAGTACTGGCAAATTATCTCAAGTACAATTTTTATCTTTTAAGTTTTTCAAGAAGATTTTGACCATAGTTACATGAAACCCCCGCAGATAATGAAATCTTTAGTGCACCAGATTAAACCCCCTTTTTTACCAATGAAGTCTTCATTGGTAGAAAATTGAATAACAAAGCAAAGTCAAGATTTAGGAAGAAACTGTATAATGCCAAATGACAAAGACCTAGGTACAATGAATTTTCTTTTGCACAAAATAATGATAGATGTAACATATGCGAAATGGCAATGTGCAAGAACTTGCAAACTTTACAAATGAGTGATTAAATTAGAAATGTACAATGCTAATTAAGGTCAAGAAAATCACCTTAACAAGGCCACTGGTGTTACCGCCAGCATGTAATACTATCTACTAGCTACCAGCTTCCAGTTATATGGTCTATGCAACTCGGGCCTTTCCACATAAAATCAGGCAGAGGAAGAAGAGCTAATATAGTCCATTTACATAGCTTCTTTTCTCTTAGCTGTATACTATATAACTATTATACAGACTGCACCTTTGAAGGGGTACAAGATGAAGCCCGCAACTGTAAATGACTCATGCTCAACTCCATACTTCTGTGAACCATGTCTTGCAACAATCTCTTGGCTGTTTCAGCAGCTTTATCTGTTCCATCTACTTGCGCAGCAAAGTCATACACTATTCTTTCCAATGTGGACGATGAGAATCTATTTTCAGCAGGAGAGTCTCGAAGTAAGTCCAAAAGTGCTCTAGCTCTTTCCTGAGCTTGAGGTGTGCCCTCTGCAGTTAGTCGTAAAAGGCCTGGAATGGCGCCTTCTTTGAGAATGAGTTCCCTGTACTTGTCTCGGCTGCTCTGACACAATGACAGCAAAGCTCCAACAGCGTGCTCTGTGCTGACGAGTGACCCATCTTCAACAGTCTCCACTAGAGTCAGTATACCACCCTCTGCATTTGTAATTGCATCTCTTCCCTCCTCAGAATTAGAGAGGATTTCCAAGAGGGCTGTGGTTTTCTCTGCAAACTTGGAATACTTCTTGCAGTCTTTGAGGAGATTCATTAGTGGAAAAACCGATCTAGCATCAAGAACCAGCTTGGGATCTTCTTTGCTTGTGGAGAGATTGTGGAGGGCTGTGACGGAATCAACTCTTCCTTGAACAGTTCCTGAACTCAGGATCTGCACCAGAAGAGGTCCAACTCCGGATGCAGCTATTGTTGGTTTGTTGGTTGCAGCAGCTGACAATGTCAAAATAGCAGCAGTTGCTAGTTCTTTCAAATTGTCATGCTGGAACTTGAGAAGCTCCACAAGTGGAGGGATGGCACCAGACGCAACGATCCTTATCTTGTTTCTGATAAGTTTGAAAGGAATATAAGGAGATAAGTTGATTATCGTTGAATCAAAAATTATTAAAAAAACAGGGGGGGGAACAAAAAGAACAATGAAGATGTATCATATATGTCTAGGATACTAAAAAACTGTTCCTAAACAAGACTGTTGTTGGCAGAAAACCATGCTTAGGTGAAATGAAGAAATCTTGCTTACATGAGCACAGGAAAGAGAAACATATGAGAATAAAATATGATCATGTGAGCACACCAACTATCCTCTATTCTGTATAATCATCCATCTTTACTCCAGAACTTAAGGAGACTAAAGTCGAGATCCAAAGCAACATTCATGGAAAACAAGCGATTTAACCAGGTTTATGGGAATGAAACCAGAGAATCAAGTGTCAGATTGTGTCAATGTTTGATCATTCTTTGGGGAGCTACGACATTTTAACTGTACCAATATCAAGAAAACTCTTAAGGAAAGGCACCAATTACCATAACAAACAGGGTGAAGAAAAAATTGGAAACACCAGGAGAACACAAAATAATTAAAACAAGACAAAGAACTTTACACAATGGAAAGACAGAATCTAAGGGAGGACTTAAAAATGAGAATTAAATGTCAAAACAACAATCCCATCATCCATTCATGTCACAACCTGGAGGGATAGAAAAGCTTCCTCCCTTGTGTCAATAGACAGCTCAGGAGACGATGCATATAAAGATGATTGAGCCATGTACATATTGTAAAGTTACAGCCTGTGAGAAGTTTATTTACATGCCTAACTTGGGTGAAAGGTAGATACTTGTTTCAGGAAACACGATTTTTTTTTTCTTTTTTTCCATAGAACCACAAAAATAGGAAGAAGATGTAATCTGCCCTGACCAAGAGTCGGATATTATAGAAACAGGATGACATCTTCAAGTGAGATGCAAAGGTGCAAGAACTTAACTATCACAGCAAGAAGCCCTTGATCATGACTTTTTGACAAAAATATCAATTAGAACGGACTCAGAGCATTTCATTGTCCTGACAGGATTGCATCAGGGATCTACTCTTAGTCCCTTTTTGTTTGCGTTGGTGATGGATGTGTTGACGCGGCGTATCCAAGGGGAGGTGCCGTGGTGTATGCTTTTTGCAGACGATGTAGTTCTGATAGATGAGACCCGAGGGGGTGTGAATGACAAATTAGAGGTGTGGAGGCAAACTCTTGAGTCTAAAGGGTTCAGGGTGAGCAGAAGCAAGACAGAGTATGTGGAATGCAAGTTTAATGACGTGAGGCGGGAGAATGAGGTAGTAGTGAAGCTGGAAGCACAGGAGGTATGTAAGAGGGATAATTTCAAGTATCTTGGGTCCGTTATCCAGAGTAACGGTGAGATTGACGAGGATGTTTCGCACCGTATTGGGGCAGGATGAATGAAGTGGAAGCTCGCGTCGGGGGTGCTGTGTGATAAGAAGGTGCCGCCCAAGCTTAAAGGCAAATTCTACAGGGTGGTAGTCCGTCCGGCCTTGTTGTATGGAGCGGAGTGTTGGCCAGTTAAGAACTCCCACATCCAAAAAATGAAGGTGGCAGAAATGCGGATGTTGCGCTGGATGTGTAGGCTGACTAGAGGGGATAGAGTTCGGAATGAGACTATCCGGGAGAAGGTTGGTGTGACTTCAGTGGAGTGCAAGATGCGGGAAGCACGATTGAGATGGTTCGGACACGTGAAGAGGAGGGGCATGGATGCCCCGGTCCGTAGGTGTGAGAGGCTAGCGTTGGATGGTTTTAGGCGGGGTAGGGGTAGGCCGAAGAAGTACTGGGGTGAGGTGATTAGGCGGGACATGGAACAGTTACAGCTCACCGAGGACATGACCCTAGATAGGAAGGTCTGAAGGACGCGAATTACGGCAGAGAACTAGGGCCAGTTTGGGTCGCTAGTGTAGGGAATTACTTGGTGGGGGTTTTATTCCTGTTATGATTTCGTGTTCCGTGTTCCATGTTTTATTACGAATCTGTGTGCTTTCCTCTGCTTTCCTCTGTTTTATATTACTTATGGGTGTCGTATTTATGTTATGTAATCTGCTTCTGTGCTTTACTATGTGTTTGTGTGGTATCTCGTGCCTTGAGCCGGGGGTCTATCGGAAACAGTCTTTCTACTTCTTCAGAGGTAGAGGTATGGATTGCGTACATCTTACCCCCCCCAGAGCCCACTAGGTGGGAATACACTGGGTTTGTTGTTGTTGTTGTTGCACATTAAATGTGAAAACTTTTGTTTCTGCGTATTAAGCCAGTGGTTTCAGTGACTAGCATGTATAGTAATAAAGGCTTCCTGACCTTGCAGGCACTAGAATGGAGGAATTCCTTTATTTTGTCAAAAAGCTTTCTGGTGGGCTTCATCCCATTTTCCTGCTAAATTTTGATTTCTAAATATGTGCATCAGCTCGCAAGTGGTCATACAAGAGAAAGTCAAAGTCTGATCGGACTATTGATCAATACAAAACTCGCGTGGTAGCCAAACGCCACAACCAGCAATAGCAATAGAGGATAGACTATGATGAGACATTCAGTCCAGTTATCAAGATGGGATCAAAGGTGATAGGTGTGACTTGCTTGATAAAGGGAAAGAGAAGACATCACTCAAAGCCAAACAGGAATTGACGAGCAAAATTTTAGCATTGAGTACGACTTCTAAATGCATTTTTTTCTGTTTGGAATCTTTTTCGGTGAACAGAAAATGACTTCTAAAGGGCAAACTAGAGTCTCAGCTAGGCCCAATATCTCATTAGTCATAAAACTTAGGCTTCTAGGTTTAAGTTTTTCTATGAGTATTTTACAATTTTACATTGCTGCTTTGCAGAGAGACAAGGTCCTTGGTTCACATCCCACAATTGAGATGCACGACCATTGAATGGTGACCTGAGGCATACACTGGAGGTGGCAGCGGCAGCGGCAGCGGCAGCGGCAGCGAAAGCCACTTCTTCCTTCCCTATCACAGCTTTCCTGTGGGCACAGGAACTCAAGGTCACTGATATGCTTTAGAAATCATCTCATATAGTTCTTGTTATCTGCTAAGTGCTAACCCTGTACAAGTGCCTTGTTCCTTTTCTTCTCATAGTTCCCAGCTCCCTTCCCATCTGGAAGCAACTAAGAAACCTCCAGCAACGTCCTGATCTTCTGGACCCAAGTTTATGCTTGTGAGGAGCAAGACTTTTCTGCGCTCATGACCTATCAGTTAGGCATGTGCACCTCATTGCTGCCCCAGGCATTTCAAGTGCATCTCACAGTTGTGACACACTTCATTTAGACCTTTGAAAACACCAATGAGAAGATGAAACATTGAAATGTTCATCTAAAGATAAAAACTCAATGAATCAAATATCAATGGTGCATCCCATTTTGAAGGAACTGGAATATCCTCTTTGGCCTAAAAGTCCCTAGTCTTTTCCATATCATCTTTCTTCAGATATGAGTATTAGCGTCAGCATGGCTAACCTAGTTCATATACAAAAGAACTCCATGCCCCCGTCCCAGTCTTGTAGCCAACTCTTTTTTTTCCTGAGAAGAGACTTATAGCCAACTCTTTACCCTATTTTGCAAGTGAAACTAAATAGCCAACGTCATCATGACATCTAGGTGACAATAACCCATACCTAAGTAAGGTAATCATACTTAACATCAAATTTCTGACATATTATCCCTGATTATTCTCTCAGAACTAACATTCATCATTTCAACTAGCTCTTTCTGTTTAGAGCTGATGTACACACTGGAGACCTTTACAGCTGGTCTCTATATCTGACAAGCTTCTTGTATACAAGATCCATTCCATTACACCAAAGCCTTAATTTAAAGCTTCCTACATCTAAAAGGATTGTTGTTTGTTAAAATGGAATTGTTATGACTCTACATTAAATCCACCATTTTCATCATTTAGCTTCTTGTTAAATGAAAATTGGAGAAGGGAAACTGCCAATAGCACCCTTTCCTTGTCATTTCTAATAAGGGCAGGCAAGCGTACAAAGCATCCGACATTAACAGGGTCTGGGGAAGGGCCTCATCCCAAGAGGCGCGATGTAGACAGTCTAACCTAATGCAAGTATTAGTAGCTGCTTCCACGGCTAAAACCCGTGACCTATAGTCATATGGAGACAACTTTACTTCTCAGTTCTCAGTTATATAGTAGTAAATATTTCAAGACTCACCATTTAATTAATCTGGAGAAGAAGAAATCACCATTTTCAAAGTAACCCACAGAATTTTTGAACAACTTTCATTCACAAAACAAATATCCAGACCACACATATGTAATTCTCAAAAGGAAGAGTTGAAGAGTACTAACCGTTCATTACGGGAGGCAAGATTTAGGAGGGCTAATAAAGCAGCTTCACGAGCAAGAAGAGAAGAAGAAGAAGAAGAAGAAGGGTGAAGCATATGAACCAAGGGCGGAATAACACCAGCAGCAGCAAACCGTGAACGAGTCTTGCCGGAAGAAGATGATTTCCTCACCAATTTCCTAATATCTTTAGCTGCTTCAATCTTAACTACCTCTTCCACCACTTCACTCTTCAACTTCTCCGCTATTTCTTCAATTACATTCTTGCATTTTCTCCTCTTCTTCTCCTCTTCAACATTCCATTTTCCTCCTTCTTCTTCTTCCAATAGTCCCTCCCCAGAACCCCTGCATAGCGGGAGCTTTACTGCACCTTCTTCTTCTAATAGAACCGGTCCTTCCCTGAACCCCACACACAGCGGGACCTTTACTGAACCCAGTTGCCTTTCTTCTTGTTCTTCTATCAAGAGCTCCTCTTTTACCATTTTTTCAGACACCCTTTTGAGTTTTCTTACAAAGGGTGTGCTTCAAAAATGGAGATTTTCTTGATTTCTTTACAGGTAATAAAGAAAAAGATCTTTCAACGTTCTACTGTTGTACTTTCCTATTTGGAAGTTGTACCTAAAGGCTCTCTGTACAGTCAATTTCGTAATTTACTAATTTAACATACACCCCCCTTAATTTTAAGAAATACATTAACTACCTTTTACTTTGGAGGTAACGATGATATCAAGGTCAAGCCAAAATGGGAAAAAAGAGAAGAAACATTATTTATCTCAACAAAGAAAAATAGAGAATAATTTAGAGGAAATAAGTGACCATAGCTCTGTAAAAAAAAAAATCAAAAAAAAATAATAAATAATTTTAAAACTATTTAAATGAAGCATCTAAAATTTTATTTTGATTACTTTCTTGAACTAATAAAAGTGAGAAAGAAGAAAAGGAGGTGGTGTTGCTTAAAAACTAAGAAACAATTGTGGTTGGTAGTAGGCAAGGTTTTAAGTAGACTGTATTTAGAAATTAGGATAACTTAAGCATCCTCTCCTATATATAAAGAGGTTTTAAAGATTGAGATCATGTGATTTACGTAGTCTAATTTCAATTAATCACGATATTGTCGTCATAGTTTAGTTCAATAATGCATTCATTAATTAACATACAATATCCTTTTAATCATTTTGATATAAAGAGAATGATTCATCAATGAAGAAAATAATACTAAAGTTGTGAAAGCTAAAGGTGTGCTTCTTGATGTGGCCTACTCTGGATTTAATAATGATCCTAACCTCCACATAGTAGTTCAAAAATGTTAATCAAGTTACTATAATTTAATTTTCTACAAGTCTAATTTAGGATCGTGTATTTGAAGATGGAGGAGGGAGTAGGGTGATATAATTGATTTATATGAATGATTGAATGATAAATATTGAGACGTGTATACAGGAATTGTTAGGTGTTTAGGTGTGAATGAAAAAGTAAATAAGTATTTTTTCGAAAAGACGTCAAGAGAAAGAATATAATTTGAATAAGAATTTTTTCAGTTTGAATGGTTATGATCTTTGTGATTTTTTTTTTTGAAGAGTTGCACCTTTTCTGAAGAGTTACACCTGTATGAAAAGGTGCACCTTTCTAGACCATTGCTTCTCTTCATGAAGCAACACTTTAATGGCCATAAATATCTAATTTTTTCTTTAGATACATACATAAAATTTTGAAGTAAAAAGCAACTCCTCTTTCTTGAAAAAACTCAAGTGTGATTTGCTATCGTTGAGTATGTTCGTAGTTCGACAAAATTTGAGGTACTGTTATTCTGTCGAAGTGATTCATTTTACCCTGAGAGTATATATTACATAACCTTGGATATTTGAGAGAAATAATTTCCTTAAGGGCACATTATGAATTCGGTGGACCTGAATATTTCAATCTTCATCTCTTTCTAAACGTTTGATTTAGCTATTTTTTCAGAAAATAGTTCGAACTTCATTTGATTATTCATAAGTTAAGTTGAACTTATTATTAAAAATTAAAAGTTATCACTATAGAATTACAAATTCAGTTCATTGTTCATACTTTAGTTTGAACATGTGTTTGAAGTTCTTATTAAAAAATAAAAGTTTTACTAAATTCAAAAAATAACAAGAAGTTCATTAAACTTGAATTATGTAAAATATATAATTTTGCATATTGATAATGCTAAAGAATATGATACTATTAAGTCATATAAATGCTAATCACATAAAGTCTATATTTATATTTATAATCTATAATCTATATTTATAATATATTAAAAGTATGAAGACCTTACAAAAGTGATTTGAACTTTTTGTCCTTCATTAAAAAGACTTTTCTTTAACAAAACTGTCTTTTCATTATTTTCTTTAATTATTATTTAATTATATTAAATAGACTCCTAAAATATATGGGACTCCTAGAATATATGGAAGGAGAATCAATTAATATTTTTCCTTGTACTGATCAATTAGAAAAATACTCTTAAAATAGGATAAAAAAATACTTCTAAAATAGGACTCTATTAAGGAAATACTTCTATAAATACTGAGATGCAGGTTAAACTACCGAAGAAATCAATTTACTTATTGGAAAAATATAATTGATGCCCATCTAACTTAATTCGGTTGCATGTCTAGATTGGTGGATGCTTAATTTTCTAACCCTCAACTTTTTCTCTGTTTTTGTCAACATAATAGAATTCAACGTGTGTGTATATATATATTTCTTTGTTTTTATTCAAGTCATTCTTTAGGGTCAAAATTTTTGCTCACACAAGAATTATTTTCATCAAAATTGAAGCTTTGTAATCACTATTGTATTATTTTGTTGTAGTTTGCCGGTCGTAGATGAATGTACAGGTGGTAAATGAATGTCGGTCAGTTTTGAGGATTTTCTTTACATAAAGATTAGGATTAATTGTATTATTTTTATATCTCTGCTTTGAGAATATTTTTGGTGTAAAGGTTAAGTTTAGTTGTATTATTTTGATATCTCTATTATCGTATTATTTTGTTATACTTTACGGGTGGTAGATGAGTGTCAGACGGCTTTGAGAAAATTTTTGTGTAATTATATTGTTTTGATGTCTCTATCATTGTATTGTTTTGTTACAGTTTATAAGTGGTAGATGAATGTTGATCGGCTTTAATAATTTTTTTTGGTAAAGGTTAGGTTTAGTTAAATAAATTCTCCAAAAGATGTTGAATTTAATTATTGTATTTATCTTTGTTATTTAGACAAATATCTATTTAGTGTAATGTTTGAACTCAATAAAGTAACGTACACGCGTGAGGCGTGTACACCTAAAATAGTTATCTATAAATAAGCAAAATGAATAATCCAATTAATGTGATGAATAATCTTCTATACTAACCATTAGGGGAATCATAATGTTCTTGTTAAGGGTGTTAAGTGGGCCGGGCCGGGTCAACCCAGAATCGGCCCATTAAATTTAGCCAGATTGTGGGCCGGGCAGGGTTCGAGTTGGGGTTAATTGGGTCGGGTCGGGCCGGGTTCAACAATAAAATTTTTAAAAATAGCCCTAACCTGGCCCACTTAACCCAGTTTGGTCAAACCCACCTAAACCCGATCAAACCCGGTTAAAAATCCAATCAAAAATAAAATAAAAAGTTTTTTTCAATATACACTATATATACCCACCTATATACATTTTAAATACGTTAAACAATATATATACACTATATATATAGTATATTGTAACGCCCCACATTTCAGACTAGAATGAAAATCCGTCATTCAAATGCATAGATATTCCAAAAGCCTCGAATCCCATGTAAATCTAGTGTGTTAATCAATTATGTAGTGTGAGAATCTATTTAAGTATGAATTTAGATCATAGAGGTCCCCTAACTCAAGGACGAGTTGAAAGTTTTCCTATCGTTCAAGTTTTAGTGAGCGTCAAAACTTAGGTCAATTTCAATCGATCATAACTCCTCGTATATATCAAATTATAGGACCTACTATATCTCAAATGAAATCTCTTTGAATTATCTTTCCAACGATACCAATTTTGCAAAAATCTGATACCGAAGCAAAAAGTTATACCCATTTTACTCCAGCATGTCAGCCTGGAAAATTGAGTGACGACATTCGTGATAACTTATCACAAGTGTGACAACTTATCACAAACGTCGTCAGCCTTAGGTAGAATCCAGCCCCCAATGACGACATTTCTGATAAGTTATCACAAGTGTGATGACTTATCACGAATGTCGTCAGCCTTAGGCAGAAACCAGCTCCCAAGTGACGACATTTGTGACGACTTATCACAAATCTGACGACATTTCAGCCTTGGTCATCAGCTAAGATTTTCAGCAATTGGGAAGTGGTTTCGTAAGGGTATTTTGGTCTTTTACTTCACCTCCCATGACCTATAAACCTCAAGGCACGTAACTTTCTTTTATTTTACTTTAGTTAAACATCTCAAAAACCCTATCTTACACTTTCAACCACTAGATTAGGGTTCTTATTAAAATCATCTCCCAAAAGCAAGATTCAAATCCTTTTACCAAGATAATCAAGAATTAAGTTTCCCAATCCAAGAACTCTCCAGCAACTCATCAAAGTTTCCTTTCTAAGGTATGGGTAGTGTTCATCCATGGATCCCTTTCATCCATGGAGCTCAAGAATCATGTTTTAAATTATAAATTGTGATTTCGTTGTTGTGTTATATTGATGATTGTTGTTTGGATTCAAGGTTGTATCTTGATGTGTTTTTCATGAAACATGTCAGTTGGTTAGTTGAAACCCATGAATTTTAGATGGATTAAGATTGTCAAATTGATAAGTACGCCTATGTCCAAATTGTGCATGTAAGGTATTTGATAAAATGCCAAGAATGATAGAATCCATGTTTTTATGACTTAACAGTGCTTAAATGACAAGTCCATGTTTTACTCCTTATGTTTCCACATGAATTCCATGTTATTGATATGAGTTGTTGTTATGAGTTGTTATTGTGATATGGAATGTCCATGATATTGAAGTATGCAAGTATACCCATGTTATATGTATTCCCTTTCATGTATAAGAT
>NC_061117.1:174357786-174530757 GCF_002878395.1 Capsicum annuum | reverse complement strand
CATTCAATATATATGTACTACTTTAAATAAAACATATACTATAATATTATATATATATATATATATATATATATATATATATATATATATACTACAATATATATATATATATATACAATTTATAAAATATATACACATGTATACATTAAATATACACATCTATAGAAGATATATACACAAATATACAAAACATATGTTACTTAATATAATAAATTAATAATACTTGATAGTAAATTAATAATATATTAGAAATAATTTTTAAATTTAAACTAAAAATTTAATTTATATCATTAAATGAAAAAAATTACAAAGTAAGGACTAAGGAGTGAATGAATCTTGAATTTTATTGATTGCGAAATGATTCAAAATTTATAATGCATCATTTTTTTCAACTCATTCATGTTAATATTAACGGGAACTTGCATAGGATAGTCAAAATCAACGGGGGAAAAACCATGCATTGGACTTGATTCTGCTGAGTTCTCTCGTGAAGACATAATTTCTTCAAGTTTCTGCTCGTCGCTCGGCTTCGGTTTCATTCCTTGGTTTCTTTTTTCCGCTCTAATCCAATCTCTGAGGCAAACTTGAACATTCATTGTATTGCTTCCCAATAAGTGTCAGTTGTCTCCAAGCTATTATCGTCCCTGACTAAAGACACTCTTTGATGCAACGATTGACATTGGAACATTCAAGATATCTCTAACTAATCTTGAAAGCACAAGATATTGTGTTTTATTACTCCTCCACCAATCCAACGTGTTGATCTGTCATCTGCGATCCTCTGGAGGCGACCAAAGATAATATTTAAGCTCTTCCCGATAATTTGATGTGTAAGCTCTCTCATCAACATTGTTCCAACAAGGTAAATCATAAAAGGAATCAGAAAAAACACTATGTGCTGGTCTTTTAGAAGATGATGGCTCCTTAGGAGGATGAGGAGCAACAGTTGGAGTGATATTTGTAGATACGACTAAATCAACTAAATCAGCATAGTGATTATATAATTTTTCTATGTATTCATTCACATCACTCATAGTCGTTCACAAATCAGGTTGTACTTGTTCAGAATCATTGTTAGTATTTATTTCTAAGTTAGCATAAATAATAGTACTAAAGTGGCACATAGTATTATACTTCATGCACGAATTTAGCATAGCACCAACCAAGTAAATAGGGGAATCAAAAAAAAATATTTTTTAAATTTAGTAAAACATGGCACTAACTGCTTCTTTCTAACCTTCTTTATTTTTATATTCTTTGAGCAAACTAGAAATATCAGCTATATATGCCAAAATATTACAAACAATAGGATAATAAACACCAAAAAATTCAACCGTAGCTACATAAAATTTTCTTAGAACTTAACAAGATCATTAATTACAACCCAATCAGAATCATGTAGCATGCAATCAGCGGAATCAGCAAATGAACCACAATATTGGTTAAAAGCTAGTGTAATAGGAACTCTATATTTATAACAAGTTTTTAAAAAATCATACGTAGAATTTCATCTAATATGAATTTCATGAAGCATCAATATCGACGCAAGTCCATTTTCTTGACATTTAACTTTAAATTCTGTAATTCTTTTTCTTCGATTATTTCCTTGAATAAAACCAACAGAAAGACGGATTTTTTCAATATAAAGCTCAAAAAATTCAAGACCATCTTTTACAATTAAATTATAAATATGACATGCACACTTAATATGAAAAATTTCAGGTAACGGTGAAGATAACTTAGATTTTAACTTTGTTATAGCAGTCTTGTTGTTAGAAGCATTATCAAAAGTAATACATAAGATTTTATTTTCGATACCATAAAATTCGGCAACTTTAACAATAAAATCAGCAATAAAATCTCCAGTATGTTTACGATCTTCATCATATAAAAAATAAGAATACGTTTTTGCATCACAAAATTACTATCCATCCAGTGACAAGTAACGGGTAAATAATCATTTTCATTTACAGCACGACCAAGATCAGAAGTTAGGGATAATCTACATTGAATATTTTTTAACAATGTTGATAAATAAAAAAATATTATCAATGAAGTCTAAAAATATCATTCGACAAGTACTTCTAGGAATACCATTAAACATAGGATTATAAATTGCTTGAATATAATGAATAAAGGCATCAGAAAAAGGAAAACTAAAAGGCAAACAACCCACAACTACCATTTTAGCTATTTCTTCCCGATCCCTCAATTTATTATACTTCTTCATTACTTGACCGGTTGCTGGGTCCATTCTAGTTTGTGTTGGCCCACCAACATCCCCACCACCTCGTGCAATATTTAACTCTCTTTTGTTGGTTCCATCTCTTACGTTTAAAGGTGTTAAAAATTCAACAATTAATACACTAAATAAAAATTAAACGTAAGAGATGGAACGACAATACCAAATTTTGAAAGTATCCGAAGGTTGCAACTTTAGAAACTTCCACTCGTACTTTGCAATCGCAAAATTAAAAAATAAAAGTGAGCACTTTAGGAAATTAAAGATATAGAATATTTGAGAATTGGGAATTGAGATTTGAGAGAGAATGAGATTTGAGAGAATAAAAAATTGTGTGAAAAATGATTTGAAGATGTAGGGTATTTATAGAATTTATTTTGGAATTAAAAAATATTTTAAATGAAAAAAAAAATTCTTTAATAAAAGGGGCCAAACTAGCCGTTTGGACCTAAAAACGGCTATATTGCCGTTGGGCCAACGGCTAGTTTGGCCCAAATCTCTAAAAATTAAAAAAAAAAAAAAAAAAAAAACCAGGCCGATTAACCGGCGGTCCTGGACCGGGCTTGGTCCGGATCGGGTTAATCGAGCCCAACCAAAAAATTAAATCGACCTGGAACCTGATACCCTACAACCCATGGGCTGACCGGGTTGGATCAAACCGGGCCGATTTTATTAAACGGTCTCGACCCGTTTGACTGGCTTAGTTCTTGTCGATTAGTTATCTTTCAAATTGATGTTAAACGTTTAAAGCTTTCGCCTTATAATTTCCTTTTATTTTTTCTGTTCGTCTCCCGCCCTTTCCTGTATGTATAATGAGAAAATATTTTTTAAAAGCAACCTTCTATAGTCAGACAAATAGAACAACAACAAAAAGAATTAATTACCCTATCATCTCAAATAAATTAAATTCTTGTATGAAAGATATCAAAGTTGCTCTAACATATCAAATTAAATTAGTCGCGCTACAAAACACAAATCAAAAATAGTATCAGCAAGAAGAGGAGCTAAACTTATTGTTGATCATAATCTGGAAATAAATTGTTCTATACTTCATTGACATGTATTATTGATTTATTAAAGTAACGAGAAAGTGTCTTTTTCAATTACTTGATTAGGATGAAATTAATTGAGAGGACAATATTAAGATGACAAGCACAAGTTCCAACAAGAATATATATATGCTTAGATTTCATTGCGGACTGCTTATATTAATTGTTTTTTTTTAAAAAAAAAATACTCTTAATATTATTACTAATATATATAAATTATAGATTTTATATTTATATATATATATATATATATATATAAAATCTATAATTTATATCTATATTTATATTTACTAGTTTAGGTGTATGCGTCTTATGCGTGTACCTCACTTTAATGAGTTTAAATATTACACTAAATAGGATATTTATTTAAATAATAAAGATGAATATAATAATTAAATTTAATATTTTTTGAGTATGTGAAGATAGAGAATTTATTTATTAACCTAACCTTTACCAAAAATATTTTTAAAAGTCGATCGACATTCATCTACCATCTGTAAATTGCAATACAACAATACAATGATAGAGACATCAAAACAAGACAATTAAATCTAATCTTTACACACAAAATTTTTCTCAAAGTCGTCCGACATTCATCTACCACCTGTAAACAATAATAAATACGATAATGGAGATATCAAAATAATACAACTAAACCTAACCTTTACATTAAAAAATTCCTCAAAGTCGACCAACATTTATCTATCACCTATAAACTGCAATAAAATAATATGATAAAAGTGATATCAAAAAATATAATTAAACTTAAATTTTACACACAAAAAATTCTCAAAGTCAATCAAGATTCATCTATGAACAGTAAATTACCACAAAATAACATACTAATAGAGATATTACGATAGTACAATTAAACCTAACATTTATCCAAAAAACATTCAAAGCCGACCCACAATCTTCTTGCATATGTAAATTAAAATAAAATAATAAGATAATAAAGATATCAAAACAATACAATTAAACCTAACATTTACACAAGAAATTCTTCAAAGCCAACCGACATTCATCTACTATCAGTAAACTATTTTTAAAAGATATAATAGTGATCACAAAGCTTCGATTTTGATCCAACTAATTCTTGTCAGAGCGAAAATTTTGACCCTAAAGAATGATTTTGAATGAAAACAAAGAAGATATATATATGCACACATGTTGAATTCTATTATGCTGACAAAAACAATGAAGAAGTTGAGGGTTAGAAAATTGAGCATCCACCATCTAGACATGCAATCGAATCAAGTTAGATGAGCATCAATCATATTCTCCCAATAGGCAAACCGGTTTGTTCTCTAGTTTAATGTACATCTCAATATGTATAGATGTATTTCCTTAATAGAGTCCTATTTTAGGAGTATTTTTCTAATTGAACAGTAGAAAGAAAAATATTAACTAATTCTACTACCATATATTTTAGGAGTCTCATATATTTTAAGAAGTCTAGTAGAAATGAAACTATTAATTAATTCTCCTACCATATATTTTAGGAGTCCCATATATTTTAGAGAGTCTAGTTAATATAATAAAAAATAATTAAATAATAAATTTAAAAAAATAGTGAAAAGACAGTTTTGTCTAACGTAGAGTAAAAAGTTCAAATCACTTTTCTAAGGTTCTTCACACTTTAATATATTATAGATTATATATTATAGATATATAAGTATTTTGAAAGTTTTAAGTACGTAATAAGAATGTAATCAATGATTTTGTAAGAATTTGACTTTAAAAACAAGAAAAGATTTTAAAGATAGAAAAAATAATTGTACCACAAGTATGGTTCAAATTAACGTGTCTCTCTTAGTTTCTGGCAACAAGGAAAAGAGGTACTGCATTACAAATTCATCAACCACTTAGAACTTTTGGTGGAAAAATATATATGTGCTTAAACTAAAATATATGTTTATGTTTATATTATTATATTAAAGTGTGAAATATCTTTAAAAAATGATTTGAACTTTGCACACTTCAATAAAAATCTTTACAGTAAACAAAATTAGTTAAATAATCAAACATTACACGTACAAGACACATATAGTTAAACCAGTAATAATAATTAAACAACCAAAATAGTCCCTTCTATATTAATGTATTGGATCAGATACATTAATAGTTTGACTCTTTTCCTTGGTTTTGTATTACAAAGATCTTTGTTGATTAGTCACAGATCATCATTAGCTAATATAGTTTTAAGAAGTTAGTATAAAGTATAAACTAGTAGTACCTAATAATTGTTGCATATTATTTATTTACTTTTCAGTAGTAATATATATATATATATATATATATATATATATATAATAGTCGTAACACAAATATGGTTCAAATTTATGTGTCTCTTTTTGGCTGGGCAACAACGGAAAGCGAAACTATATGACAAATGCAAAAGCGTTGATTCGTCAACCATCTGAAACTTGTGGTGATAAAATATATATGTGCATATGTTTATATTTACATTATTATATTAAAGTGTGGAAGATTTTTGAAAACTGATTTGAACTATTACACTTTATTAAAAATCTCTGCAATAAATCAAATTATTTAATTTTAAATAATTAAACGTTACACGTGCAAGACACGTGCAGATTAAACTAGTATGTATAAAGTGCTTTGGGTATTTCATAATATAAGAAATAATTTTTAGAAAATATATCTATTTAAGTACTTTTTATAAAATATTTACTACTTTAAGTATACGTTTTATTTATTATTTAGATATACCATATTTAAAAGATATTTACCATTTAGTATTAGAAGTGTATTAAAATGTATTATATCTGTTTTGGTTAAAAAAATATATATTATTTATTAAATACTAACTATGCATGCAATATAGATGTATTACACTATGTATTAAAAGTGAATCATGCATGCAATATAGATGTATTATAAACGTCTTTTAAAAGTATTATGTCTCTTTTTTTGCTAAAGAAAATCTACACTATATATTAAAAGTAAATTATTTATGTATTAATATTATATAATTATAAGTGATAAATATTTTCTAAATAGTTCTGTATTTTATTTTAAAGTTATTATCCCTTATCTTTGGAACCATAGCACCTAAAAGCAAGTGCAAATTTATGTTAGTCGAAAATGCTGATCCTTTGGTTTTTTGCATGAGAGAGCTGAGGCAATGACCACGATACGATTTTATTAAGGACAATTTTCATAAATTTCACTAGTTTGTTTTTTAATTATTTTTTAATAAATTTTCTTTCTCCTAGATTTTAGTTGTTCATATATATAACTGAACGTTAATATACATAAGTATATTATGTATCATAACTAACTTCCTTAACGATATTTAAGAAAATAAATCAAATCTAATAATCATCCAATATTATACCTTATTAGAGTGTGATTAATGAATCCCTTAATTATGTAAATTTTTCAAAAAATATACTCCTAAAAGAATATTTACCACACAAATCATTTAGAAAATTTTAGAATCAAAGAGAAAAGACCCTTATAAAATAAAGGGACATAGAAAATTTTAAAATAAAAAAAGACTCGTATAAAGAAAATTCTACTATGTATATCTACAAAAAATTTTACTACCGAATCTACATATAAAGAAAATTTTACTACGTAATAAAAAAATAGACTCCTATAAAATTTGAATAATATGGCAACAGTGAATCCCAACCCCTATACATAACTATGCTATTTATCAGATTAGATGAAATAAATCTGATATACATTACATAGTGATGTATAAGGATGAAATAACAACAGATCTCCAAAACATGACATCCGTGAACCCCAACCCTTATACATTATTGGGTTCAATAAGATGTGTGAATGGAAAATGGAGTGAATTCTTGGAGGAAAAATGAGTACACACTTAAAAGAAAGTATATAAGTGTACTCACTTAAAAGAATTACCTCTTGCTTATTGTGTTTTTATTAAGAAACGCTCCTTCAAGTGGATAGTGGGGAAAGAACCAAGAGGTACCTCGCACCGTCGTCGTCGTCGTCGCTCGGCTTGGCTTTGGATTTGAATTTGGATTTAGATTTGGAAAATTATTGATCGATCAGAAGTGATTTTTTTAATCCGAAAATCCAACAAAAAAAAATTTCTCCATGAACATGCATGCAGAAACGCAGAAACGTAACTCGAAAGGGATGCAACCTTTCGAGAAAATGACACATTATTTCAAAAAAAGGGTGACTATTCAGTCGAATGTGACTGTTTAGAAAAGACACAGTATTTCGGAATGGACAGACATGACTGTTCCAAAGTGATACACCTTTTCAATGAACCATTGCTTCCTTTCCGAAGGGGCACTTGATGGCTATAAATACGTGCACCTTTTTCTCAAGCAGTACAAAATTTTTAAATTGGTTCTACTTCTAAAAACTCTTTGTGATCATCTGCAGTTGAGTGTGTTCGAAGAATCAGAAGGTTTTAGGTACCGCTACATTCTGATTATGAGCCATTTTATCCTGGGAGAAAAAATTCTGCAACCTTGGGTACTTGAGGGGAATTAATTCCTTAAGGACACTCCATGAAATCGGAGGAATTGAATCTACTTCTACTTCATCTTATTTATTTTAAATAACATACTTCTTTGATAGTTCTTGTTGAACTTGTGCTGAAGATGTTAACACTTCATAGGTGTTCTTAAAACAGTCTTGAACAACAATCTTAAGGAATTAAGCTTCGTAATCTCTATTGTTTGGTTTCTGGAGATTAAAACTTTATGTTTTCTACTTTATTTGAGCTAAACAAGTGATTTGAAGAAATAAAAACTTCATCACAAGTTAAAGGTCATTCGGTTAACGATTGGAAGACATAAAAACTTCATCGTTAAACTAGAAACAAGTGTTGTTTAAAGTTGCTACAAACTTGTAATTAGTATCTTGATATACTAAAGTTGACTGTCTTTTTGTGACAGGAAAGATGACTACTGATGGTCAAGTAACTGATGGTGTGACAAGTGAGGCAGTAACGAATGTTGCTACAACCAGTCGCACAACTGTGCCACCCATTATGGAACTAACAAAAAAGCTCAAAAATTTTTTGGAATAGATTTTAAGCAGTGGCAACAGAAGATGTTCTTCTATCTGACAACCTTGTGTCTTCAAAGATTTATACCTGAAGATGCTCCAGAATTGCCCGAAGAAACTTCGGACAAGGTGCAGTTCATTATAGTAGAGACATTGAAATATTTTGATTTCTTATGTAGGAATTACATCCTAAGTGGCCTCCAAGATGATTTATACAATGTTTACAGTGGAATGATGACATCAAAAGAGTTGTAGAATATGCTGGAAAAGAAATATATGACCGAGGATGCTAGAACTATGAAGTTCTTTGTTGCAAGATTCCTGAATATAAAATGATTAACAGTAAGACTGTCGTATCTCAAGTATAAGAATTGTAAGTTGTCATCCATGATCTCCTTGTTGAAGGTATGAATATAGTGAATACCTTATTTGAACATATTAAAAATATTCTTAATGATCACATAAACTTTATTGTAGGTTTGGTTGTGAACGAGGCCTTTCAAGTTGTTGCAATAATAGAGAAGTTTCTACCTTTGTGGAAGGACTTAAAAAATTACTTGAAACACAAACAAAAGGAGATGACAGTCGAAGACTTCATTGTGAGGTTACGCATTAAGAAAGACAACAAAGCTGCAGAGAGGAGGTCAAAAGAAAATTCTGCAATGAATGGAGCTAACATTATAGAAGACGACCCCGACAACTCAAAGAAGCGGAAGAAAACTGGACAACAAAGGAATCAGCCTAAAAAGAAATTCAAGGGGGAATGCTTTAATTGTGGAAAGATTGACCACAAGTTAGCAGATTGTCGTGCCCCAAAGAAAGGCAAAAAGAAGGACCAAGCGAATATGGCTGAATCTAAGAATGAAATAGATGATCTATATGTCATGCTTTCTGAATGTAACTTGGTGGGAAATCCTCGATAATGGTGGATTAATTTCGGTACCACCCGCCATGTTTGTGCCAATAAAGAGTTGTTTTCTGCATTTGCTCCGCTCAAGGCGAAGAGAAGATCTATATGGCAAACTTCGCAACTGCAAAAGTTAGAGGGATAAAAAAAAGTCTGCTTGAAAATGATGCCAGGAAAAGTGTTGACTCTCAACATTTCCTTTATGTACTGGAGTTAAGAAAGAACTTGATTTCCATATCACTTCTTAACAAAAATAGATTCAACTGTGTATTTACTTCAGACAAGATTTTACTTAGTAAAGGAGAAGTGTACGTAGGAAAAGACTAGCTCACTGAGGGCCTATTTAAGATGAATGTAATGAAAGTTGAAATCAATAAAACTGCTGTTTCTTCTTACTTGCTTGAGTCTAATGAATTGTGACATGAATGATTAGGACATGTCAATCACAAAACTTAGCGAAAACTGATTAACTTAGAGGTTTTGCCAAATTTTGAATTTAATAAATCAAAATGTGTGTGGATCAAAGTATGCTAAGCATCCGTATAAGTTCATTGAAAGGAATTCCAATCCCTTATACTTAATCCACACTAAAATTTGTGATATGAAGTCAACACCATCTCGTGGTGGAAGAAAATATTTTATAACTTTTATTGACGATTGCACTAGATATTGTTATGTCTATTTGCTAAATAGTAAGGATGAAGCAATAGATGCATTTAGGCAATATAAAACAGAAGTTGAAAATTATTTAGAGAAATAGATCAAAACAATAAGAAGTGATAGGGGTGGAGAATATGAATCTCTCTTTGCAGAAATTTGTGTAAAAAATAGAATTGTTCATCAAACTACGGCCCCGTATTTACCTCAATCTCATGGGATTGCAGAAAGGAAAAACTGAACCTTAAAGAAAATGATGAATGTCTTACTTATAAGTTCAGGTTTACTGCCAAACTTGTGAGGAGAAGCTATCCTTACAGCTAACTGAATACTCAAGAGAATGCCCCACAGTAAGACACTATCAATTCCATATCAAAAATGGAAAGGAATGGAACCTAACTTGAAATATTTCAAAGTGTAGAGGTGTCTAGAGAAAGTCCAAGTTCCTATGTCTAAAAGGGTGAAGATAGGCCTAAGACAGTGGACTGCGTGTTTATAGGATATACTAAAAGTAGAAAAGCATGTTGGTTTTTGGTTCATAAATCCAAACATCCGGATATCGATGAAAACATAGTAATTAAATCTGATAATGTTGAGTTCTTTGAACACATTTATCCGTATAAAACTAGACATGAACCATTTAGTGGAGGGTCTAAACAACCTCGAGGTGAAGTAAGCGAGGATGTACATAATGATGAGAATCCAAGATGCAGTACACGTCAAAGAATGTCAACTTCATTTGAATCAGATTTTGTAACATTTCTCTTAGAAAATGAGCCTCAAACATTTAAAGAAGTGATGTCGTCTTCTGACTCATTCTTTTAAAAAGAGGCAGTCAATAGTGAGATTGAATCAATCTTGAGCAACCATACTTGGGAGTTGATTTATCTTCCTCCAGGTAATAAACCTTTAGGTTCTAAATGGATTTTCAAAAGAAAAATGAAAGCATATGGTATTATTGACAAGTACAAGGCAAGACTTATAGTGAAAGACTTCAAATATAAGAAAGACCTTGATTACTTTGATACATACTCGCCTGTAACAAGGATAACATCAATTCAGATGTTAATTGCCTTGGTTGTGGTATATGGTCTTAAAATCCATCAAATAGATGTAAAAACAACATTCCTAAAGGGAGAATTGGAGGAAGAAATTTACATGGAACAATCCAAGAATTTTGTGGTTCCTGGTAAAGAAAAGAATGTGTGCAAACTAGTTAAGTCACTTTATGGAATTAATAGTGGCATGCAAAGTTTGACCAAACCACGTTAGCAAACGGGTTCAAGATAAATAAATGTAATAAATGTGTTTACATTAAAGACACTCCAAATCACAAGGTCATTGTTTGTTTATATGTGGATGATATGATGATTACCAACAGAGATATTTCTGACATAAATGCTACAAAATGAGTGTTTGAGAACAAGTTTGATATGAAAGACTTTGGAGTTGCTGATATGATTTTAGGAATAAGAATCCACAAAACTCCATAAGGACAAGGATTGACATTGTAACAGTCTCATTACAACGAAAAAGTACTTGACAAGTTCAAGTTTTTGGATTTTGGTATTACCAAGACTCCATTGGACGTGAGCTTTACACTTCAAAATAATGAAGGTGAAAGTGACTCACAGTTGGATTGCGCAAGAGTGTATGGATGTTTAATATTTATCATGAATTATACACGGCCATACATAGCATGTGCTATTACTAAATTGAGTCCGTACATGAGTAATCCCAACAAAACTCATTGGATGGCAATGAAAAGAGTATTGAGGTATCTTAAATACACTCAAGAATATGCTTTGCATTATAATAAATGTCTTATGGTAATCAAGGATATAGTGATGCAAATTCGATCACCGAATCGAATAAACTAAATCCACGAGCGAATATATATTTATTATAGGTGGAGGAACAGTCTCTTGAAAATAGTCCAAACAGATATGTATTGCTCGCTCTACAATAAAATGTTAATTTACCTCATTAGAGAAAGCTGGTGAAGAAGTTGAATGGCTCCAAAATTTCTTGTAAGATATTTCTTATTGGTCCAAACCATTGACACCGGTATGAATACACTGTGATAACCAAGCGATGATAGGTAGGGCAGAGATCATGATGTATAATGGTAAATCTCGTCATATAAGATGGAGACGTAATGTCGTTAGAGAACTACTCTCTATTAAAATTATCACTGTTAAATATGTGAAGTCAAAGGATAATATGTCGGATCCACTTAAAAAAGGCCTATCTAGAGAGAAAGTTGAGAGAACATCCAAGGAAATGGGTTTACGGCCTAGGACAAGTCAACATGGCGGTAACTCTACGTAGCAGACAGGAGATCCCAAGAATTAGGTTCAAGGAGATCAAACAAAGTTGTGACCGACAGGTTCAACATTGTCAATATACCCAACTCATTCTGATAATGTAGTCCATGTTTAGTAAATAAGGATAAGGCTTATTAGGTGAAGTCTTTTAACGAGTATAAGAAATTGGCAGATTTGACCAAATAGTTTAATCTATAGGATTGAACGTTTAGAAATCACCTACGTGAGGATGAAATGAAAGTCACTTCAAGGAGAATGTTAGTAAAAGCCTATTCTTTAAGCTCTCATGAAACCATGACTTGTTCATGGCTGAAATGAATAAAACTGTGAGAACCATAAATGGTAAAAAGTTGATTTTGTGACATGTGTTGTCTAGGTGTACATTAAAGATCGACTATTCAAAGATATCAAATGTTTCAATTGACCGAGTGTATCCGATAAACGTTCACTACGAAAAGTTCAAAGGAAAATACACTTATCCAGATACAATCAGTCTTTACTAGCTAATCACATACTTGACCATAAAGTTTTATAAAGAATAGTCATTTCCTATTCACTGGAGGATTGTTGGGTTCAATAGGCTGTGTGAATGAAAAATGGAGGGAATTCTTGGAGAAAAAGTGAGCACACACTTAAAAGGAAAGTGTACTCACTAAAGAAAAGTACACTTCTCCTACATTGGTGGGACAAAGCCACTTTATTGTGTTTTTATTAAGAAACACTCATTCAAGTGGATAGTGAGGCAAGGACCAAGAGGTGCCTCGCGCCATTGTCGTCGTCGCTCGGCTTCGGTGGATTTGAATTTGTCAAATGATTGATCGATGAGAAGTGAATTTTTTTTAATTCGAAAATCAAAAAAAAAAATTCTCCATGAACATGCATGCAGAAGCGTAACTCGAAAGGGATGCAACCTTTCGAGGTAATGGCACATTATTTTGAAAAAGGGGTGATTGTTTGGTCAGATGTCACTGTTCAGAAAAGACACACTATTTCGGAATGGACAGACATGACTGTCCCAAAGTGATACACCTTTTCGATGAACCATTGCTTCCTTTTCGAAGGGGCACTTGATGGCTATAAATACCTGTTCTTTTTTCTCAGGTAGTACGAAATTTTTAGACTAGAAAAACACTCTTCTACTTCTAAAAATTCCTTGTGATCATCTGTCGTTGAGTGTGTTTAAAGAATCAGAAGGTTTGAGGTACTGCTACATTCTGATTATGAGTCATTTTATCATGAGAGAAAAAATTCTACAACCTCGGGTACTTGAGGGGAATTAATTCCAAAAATTCTACAACCTCGGGTACTTGAGGGGAATTAATTCCTTAAGGACACTCCGTGAAATCGAAGGACTTGACTCTACTTCTACTCCATCTTGTTTCTTTTAAATAACATACTTCTTTTATAGTTTTTGTTGAACTTGTGTCGAAGGTGTTAACACTTCATAGGTGTTCTTGAGACAGTTTTGAACTTGTGTTAAAGCGTTTGTGCAAACATACAAATTGTGTACCCGAAACAACATACATAACTATGCCATGTATCAGATTAGCTGGAATAAATTCATATTCACTAAATAGTGAGGTATAAGGGATCAAATAACAACAGATCTAAAAAACATGGCAACAGTAAACCTCAACCCTTATACATAACTGTGATATGTATCATATTAGAAGAAATCAGTTTATATACACTACTATACATTACTATTACTATGTAATGTATAAGGATGTAAAATAACAATCATTCTAAAAAAGGCATCTCCAACCACATACATAATTAAGCTATGTATAGGGTTGATACAACAACAACTCACACTTATATAATAATATATAAGAATACGTAAATTGACCAAAAAAAATATAGATTCAGCAACAAATGTACTATACCTTTGAAAGACGCAGTTGCAATGTATCTTCACTTTTTTCTTACTTGAAGATTTAGCAACGAGCTTTTTAGAGCTTGTACGAGCAACTTCCCTCAACTTCTTCATCCTGAAGGAGTCGTTTTGATCTATTTTGTACGAGCAATTTTCCTCAACAAAGTAACTCGGCGATTTTTTATTTAGTAAAGTTGAAAAAAATTAAAAATTAAACTAAACTGCAAAAGAAATTGAAGAAGATGATGATGTTGGGCAATTTGATAAGATAATATTTGAAAATTCAAACCTTAAAACTGCCTGGTTAACAATAATAAAAGAAAAGTTGTGATTAAGGGTGGGCATATTTTGGTTTAAATCGAAAAACCAAATCGAAATTTAATTTTGGTTTCAGTTTTTTGATTTTTCTGATCGGATTCGGTTTGTAATTTTAGAATTTCCGTTTTTCGGTTCGGTTTTTGGTTTTAAAAAAAAATTCGGTTTAAACCGAAAAACTAAAATTTTATAAATAAATAAATAATATATATATTTTATTATATATATATATACTATAATATAATATTATATTATATATATAACATAATATTATGTTATATATATATATATATAATATAATATTATGTTATATATATATATATATATATATATATATAATATTTAGTAATTCACATTCACAATTAACATTTAACAGCAAATTCGTACACGTCGCAGGCTTTTTATGTATTGTTTTAGTGACTCAAATATTTTATGGACTATTTTGGTGACTTTGGACTGTTTTATGGACTATTTATGTAGAAAGTATGTTGTTTCATGAACTATTTTTACGAGTTTTGTGTTGTTTTGTAGATTATTTATGCAAGGTTATATTATATGTAATGATTAATGATGTTATGTATTATGTTAAGCTTATGATTATTTCATTTCGTTTCATCCATGTTGAGTTATTTATAATTATTTATATTTGGGAATGAAAAGCAGGTTTGAAAAAAATAAATTTTCTAAAAAAATCCATCAATTTTAAATGCTCAGTTATGAAAAAGAGAGGCTAACTACTTTAATATTTCAAACCGAAATAAAAATCCGAAATAGCCGAACCGAATTTGTAAACCGAACCAAACCGAATTTATTTCGCTTTGGTCATGGATGTCATTTTTGTCAATCCGAAAACCGATAAACCGAACCAATATTAAACAATCAGACCGAACCGACCGAACGTCCACCCCTAGTTGTGATATATATATGGAGTTTGGAAAGAGAAAGTGTAAAAAATGAGATATTTATAATTATTTTTGATGATTGGGATTTTATGTAACAATAGAAATTTAGAGTGTATATTTATGTAAAGTTTCCTTTTATTAAAGGGATTAAAAATGAAAGCCTCATGTTTAATAGATTTAATTACTTACTGTATACACTCAAGTGGATACTTTATTATTTTATACAGTGTAATTCTTTAAGGAAAGAAATTATTCTCCTATAGTAATATGGCCGCCATTGAGCAGAGGGGTTGTGATCAATCAATATATATATATATATTGATGTGTTTATGTGGTACCTCACATTAGTTCGGATTTTTATTTATCTTTTTTCTCAAATTTTGGGGTTTTTTGTTATTTTTTTTAATATTATGTTATATGTTAAAAAATTCAAAAATTATTTCATTTATTAAAACATGAAACTGTCAGCAGTGAATTTATATGAATTAAACATCTCAACCTATTATGTAATGCTCTTTATTATTGACACTCATTCATATTCCTAAGGTTACTTTCATTTCAAATGCCTTTTGATATTTCCTTTTCTTCTAATATTATTTCTTAGTTACAGAATTGTATTTCAAAATTTTATAATTCTCACAAGCAATTCTCAAGGTAAGTAAATATATTCTTTTTTCATATTTTTTATTTTTATTTTGTAAGAAAAACTTATTACACTCATAAAATCTTAATAAAAATTTCTTCCTATATTTCTTAGTTGCAGATTTATACTCCAAAATTTTGTGATTCTCACAAGCAATTCTCAAGGTAAGCAAATGTATTCTTTTCTCATGTTTTTTGCTTACATTTTGTAAGAAAAACTTATTACATTCATAAAATCGTAACAAAAATTTCTTTCTATATTGTCGTTGATGATTTAATATGTTTTTTGTTTATATTTTGTAAGAAAAACTTACTACATTCATAAAATCTTGGTAAAAATTTCTTTCTATATTTCTTAGTTACAGATTTATGCTCAAAACTTTGTGATTCTCACAAGCAATTCTCAAGGCAAGCAAATGTATTCTTTTCTCGTGTTTTTGTTTATATTTTGTAAGAAAAACTTGTTACACTCATAAAATCTTAATAAAATTTTCTTCTATATTGTGATTGAATAATTTAATGACCTAAATCAAAGGAGCAAAAAGGCTACTTTTCATAATATAAATCTTTCATGAAAAATCGAGATTATAATTTTATTTTAATATCATTTTTTGTTACAGATTTATGCTCAACACTTATGTAATTCTCATAAGCAATTTTCAAGGTAAGCAAATATATTTTTTTCTCGTATTTTTTATTTGAATTTTATAAAAAAACTTATTACACTCATAAAATCTTAATACATATTTTCAAGATATTTTGTAATTTGTAGAATATATATAGGAGTATAATGTGATGAAATTTTAAAAATTGAGTAAAAGAATTAATTGATCTAAGTTTATAAAATTGATAGTAGTTTTTTTCCTCAAAACTAAATTTGAGATGAGAATTGTACACAAGATATCTTTCATTCTAAAATATACAAGTTTGATCATAAAAGTTGGCTCAAGCAATTCTTAAGGCAAGTAAATATACTTTTGCTTTTTGGTGTTTTATTTTCAAGTTTGTAAAAAAAAATTCACTCATAAAATGTTAAATACATATTTTCTATCTCTTTTTAATATTTTGATCAGATAATTTAATAATCTAACTCAAAGAAAGGGAGAGAGGTTTTTGCTAGAAGATTTTGAAGGTTGGGTTATTATTACAAGTAATTTACGTCTTAGTAATATTTTAGAATATTGAAAATATAATAGGGTGAAATTAAGAAAATTGAAGAAAATATTAATTGATCGAAGTTTATGATAAGATCATGCTAATCTTAGATAGAAATATGTTTAGATTTTTAATGTGTGTGTGTATCTCTCTCCCCCCCCCCCCCCCCCTCCTCTCTCTTTCTCTCTCTATATATAATATATATTAAATATATATATATATATATTTTTTATCATAAATATGGGACACGAAAAAATACTAACATATTTGAAATATTTCTTTAATTTTCTTCTCAATTATACGATAGAAAGATGCTACATAAAAAATGGTGCTAAATCAAAATAATTTTTAATTTTTTGAAGTAATTTTATAGTTATGATTTATATATGATATTTAATAAGAATGTAAAAAAAGTATAGAAGATGAAAAGTTTTTTTGTAATATATAGCATAATGTAATGTTAGTTAATTTAAATAGTTATGAACAAATTATTGGTACTTTAATTTTTTTTTATTTTAGATTTCATGATATATATGTATTTTGGTAGGAATGGATAAACAAGAGTTACAAATCAAAAACCATATTTCATATTATAGTCCTATGGAGACATAGTAAAACTTTATTTTTATTTTTCTTAATTAAAAGATAGCAAGACTTTCTAAAAATGATTAGATTAGCTTTTTAAGTTGTTATGATTTTGATACTAATGATACTCATGCTTTGAGTTTACTGAAAGAATAAGATGGAGAGTATTAAATGGTGATCGGCTTGTGGGAGTGGATGTCGACAATATCTCGAATGATTGTGCATTAATATACGTTCTCGCTACTATTTCTTCTAATATTATATTTTATACAATTTTTTTATATAGCAAATTTATAATTTTTGTTGGTTCGAAGTAATAACTTATGTCTTTGTTGAAAGTTTGCTAACTACTAATTAAATGTTTTCTCTATGAAACCAATATTATATATATATATATATATATATATATATATATAAATATAGAGTTTTAATTGTAACTTTTATAGCAACAGTTTCATAATTACGAAAAATAGCAAATTGTATTTTGTATTTAAGTAAACTGTTGCTATACAAATACATATACAATAAGATTTACTTCCCTTTTTTTACTCAAATTAGTTGAGTTAAATAAGGAATAATTATCCGATCTAATTAAATTTTCATAAATTACTCTTATTTAAATTATTAGATTCCTTTTTCAAATCAAACTCAAATATAAAGATTATTATTTCCATGATCTTCAAAATTTCAAAATATCATTCTCTTATATCTCTAATTATTTTTTCTTGTTAGTTTTTTTATTTTTTTGTTATTTTAATTTTTTTCTTTATCATTTTTCTTTCCACTTTATTTTCTCTCTTCTACTTCTCTTTTTTTTTTCCTTTTTCATTTTTATTTATTTTTTCTTTTTTCATTTATTTCCTTTCCTTATATTTTTTTCGTTTTCTTCTTTCTTTTTTTTTTCACTTTTATTTTTACACTTTTATTTCTAATTTCTATTTCTCTTTCTTCTTTTTTTCCTTTTTCACTTCTTTTTTTTTTTGAATTTTTATTTTTTCGTTTTTGTTTTTTCTATTTTTTTTCTTTACTCTTCTATCTTTGTCTTTTATTTTTAAAAAACAAATATCTATATCGTATATACATATTCAAAAAATATACAAAATAAATAGACACACAGATTTGCATATGTATTTACGGTAAAATAACATACATATATATCTGCATATGTATTTACAGAAATAGTTATCTGACTCACATGTATATATAAACATATAGAACTCAAAATCTCTATAACAAAAATGACAATTATATACATATACATATACATATAGGTAGTAAAAAAATACATATACATATCTTAAAACAGTAAAAGAAAATAAATAAGTACAAATGTTACTCTCTAAAATGACATAGCATGTACAGTTCAAAGATAAATCCAACATCGTATAAAATACATGTAGCTCTGCATATGCATTTAGATAATACATACCTGATTCATATGTGTATTCTTATTTTATATGAGTCACCTTTGTATTTCGCAAATACATATGAAGATATATAGTATAGTTATGTTTGTTACTGTCTAATATGAATATCATATGTATTCCGTAAATATATATGTATGTTTTGTACTGTAAGTACATATCCGGATCTGTATGGCTATGTATTTTGTATGTTTTTGAAACATGTGTATGTGATATACATATTTGTCTTTTTAAAAATAAAAGTTAGAGATAGAAGAGTAAAAAAATAAAAAGAAAACAAAAAGAAAAATAAAAAAAATGAAAAAAAGAGAAGTGAAAAAGAAAAAAAGGAAGAAAGAGAAATAGAAGTGTAAAAATAAAAGAAAAAAGAAAAAAAATAAAATAGAAAAAAGAAGAAGAAGAAGAAGAAAATGAAAATAGAAAAAGAAAAAAAAGATATGAGAAAGGAAAAAAAAAGAAAAAGGAAAAAAAAAAAGAGAAATAGAAGAGAGAAAACAAAGTGAAAAAAAAAAAAGAAAAAATAGAAAAATCAAAATAAAAAAATAAAATGATAAAAAAATAAGATGAAAAAAAAAATAACAAGAAAAAAGGTATAGAGATAAGAGAGTGAAAGACATGTTTTATTTTGAAAACTTGAAGATCATGAAGATAATTATCTTTAAAAATAAAAAATTAAAAAAAAAGAAAACAAAAAGTAAAAAAATGAAAACGGCAAAAAAAATAAGAGAAATAGAAGAGAGAAAATAATAAAATAAATGGTAAAAAAAATAAGATGAAAAAAAAAGGATAAAAGATATGACTATATTTGGGGGAAGTGAAATGGTGGAGTGAAAATAAGAAAATGTAAAGTGGTGAGAGTAAAATATAGACTTACCTAATTAATAAGTAAAATAATGTTACTCTTACTATAAACTGTAATTTTATAAAAGTATTGTTATTTAATTTAGTTATAGTTTTAAGTATGCTACTTTCTTAATCTTTTCAAATAATAATGGTACATTACTAGGTATAATTGGTAGGTAGCCAAACCATTTACCAACATATGCAGTGTCCAAAGTCACGGATTTGTACCAAATATGACTCTTCCATGGATCATGGAACTTTGGGTTAAAATAAATAAATCTACCAGCCATTTGGATATATCTGGTTAGCCTTGAAAAAAGAGCTTACGAAGTTGAAATTAGAAAGGTATTTTTTTTGTTGGTTGAAATATGTCTGGAAAACTTTACTTCACAAATAATGGTTTGTGATAGTTGAAATTTTTGTGAGTAAAAATTAGGGAAACTCACCTAATTTAAGGTCTATTTAAAAAATATTTACAGTATTATTTATAGTTATATAATTTAGTACATGTATAATTCATTTTGAATACATGGTGTATATTTTTTTTTACCAAAACAAATATAATACGTTTAAAACACTTATAATACATTTATATTGCATGCATAATTCACTCTTAGTACATAGTATAATACATTTATATTGCATGCATAGTTCGTATTTAATACATAGTGTGTTTTTTAACCAAAACATGTATAATGCATTTTAATACACTTCTAATACATTTATATTGTATACATAATTCACTTTTAATACATAATATAATTATTATAGATGATAAATAGTTTTTAAATATTATGATATGTCTAGGTAATAAATAAAAAAAATATTTAAAAACAATAAATATTTTTATAAAAAGTACTTAAATATGTAATTTTTCGTTATTTTATCGCAATGTCCTCGTATTGAACATTGCCTTTCCTTTGCTAAGGGCAGGTATAGAACCACCACCCAATTTGGATGCATTTTCCTTTTTAGTCTCTTCCAAGAAAAATGACATCTTTTATATTAGAAAGCAAGTCAACTAGTCTTATTGTATTACCCCCTCTATCCCAATTAATGAAATGATTTGTAGTCAGTAAATATCTGAGATTTATTTTAGATTATAAATTTCAAAAATTCTATTTTCTTTCTTAAAAATATTGAGCCAAGTTAAACAGGAGTATTACATAAATTGATTATTTCAACAGAATGCTCTGAATTATAGGCCATAGTTTTGACTTTTGAGTATTCAAGGTCCGTTGGAGGCAAGTGATTTGGAAGATATGTTTAATATTATATGTGCAGTTATGGATGTACTATCCTTTATCTTATGATATGTCCTGATACTCTTGGTACTTGAGTCATAGTATGGCTCACAGTTAATTGTGTTGAACTTGATGTCAAGCGTGGTTGTAAGGAAATCGCAATCCACCTTCGAAAAAGGCAAAATAATTTAGAAGAGTTATTTTGAAATTTACTTCTAAATTAGTAAATCTGATGTAATAGTAAATTTGAAATTTACTAAAATAAAAGGTACATGTCATGGTAAATTTAGAATTTGCTCGAACAAAAGTTTATAAATTGACATGAACGATTGCGACATTCCAAAGATGTGTATACTGAGTATTAAATATATATTGAAGAACTAGGAAATTCTTCATGAACTTTTAATATTGCTTGTTCTCATGATAAGTTGGTTGGACCAACTAATATTGGGATTGGATCCCTTAAAATCTAAAAAGTGTGGATAAGGATCCATTCACATATCATGTGATATCTTGAAAAGATGCATCGATATAAGATAATCACTTGTACGTTTATTGTCAACCTGCAGTTTGACATTCATAAAGTTGTTTGCTCAATAAAATTGAGTTGAAAGTATAATTTTCAGATTGTGCAATCAAGACAATTCATCTTGATGATGATGGTTTGACATTGAATGTCTTCAATAAATAGCTAAACTATTGTTAATGAGAACAAAACTTCATATGTTGGTCTGAAATATGATATATTGCATGCAACAACACTTGTATGCATTAGACAAACAAATTATGTTTATTTCTTCCCTTTCAATTGGTTCTAAGTTAGGAACCACACGTTGTCCATCTAATAGTTGATGTACGGTATACGATTAATGAATATACCATGATGCACAAAAATGGATTCCTTAAAGAAGATGGAGGATGTATGTTAGTTTTCCTAACATAAGGGGGAGATTATAAGCAGCTATGAAGTATGTTAGGAATTTTATCAAATTATCATTCAAAAGATAATTCAAGTCAAATGCCGAACGCATCTCATATTTAAGCTGCAAGTGCTCTTATTTTGTATCTCTAAAGGACAAAATCTATGCATACGTGAAGCTTGATAGACCAATCAGTTCTAAATGAAATAATCCTTGAAAAGGATAAGGAGCAAATAATCATAATAAGAAGGCAATATGCTCTTGAAGAGCCTACCACATAACACTTCATGAAACCTTATGAGAGGTTCAGATACCTGAAAATAATGAAGTGATGAGATCTCAAAATGCTATGCCACACTGTGAACCGATACGAAATGATATGTCATCAATATCTTTAATACAATATTAATGCAATATTATAAAAGATTACGAAGATCTGAATTCTATGTTTATTTAAGCATGCTGACGTAAAAATATTTATCAAGTGACATGAAAGGATGCATCTTGGTAAGCATAAAACTTATTTGATTTGCAATTCAAACATTTAACCATGTCATACGTGAAATGCTGAATATTGTCACTTAACAAATTTTATATAAAACTTTGTAAGAATTCAAAATGTTTGAAGCATATAAAAGTTTCTGGAAACTTATTTATAATTTTTATATTGCATAAGTTTATAACTTGAAAATCATTGGAACTCTTGGAGAGTTTTCAAAGCAATAGATTATTATGCTGACATGAGAAATATACCGAATTGAATTGGTTATGATGTATCATATCTTAGTACAATTGACGTACTAATGTATCTTGCAAATACTACAAGGCTCGATATAGCCGTTTCAGTTAATTTGTAAGCAAGGTATAATTCTATTCCTACTAGGAGACATCGAAATAGGATCAAATACATGATCTTATTTTATTCTAAAAATTGCAGTCCCGATCTTGTTGATTATGTTGATGCTGGGTATTTATTTAACTTGCATAAATCTCGATCTTAAACATGCAATGTGTTCACATATAGGATACTGTCATATCTTGGAGATATACAAAGCAATCTATCTAGCCTCTTCATCGAACCATGCTGAGATTATAGTTATTCATGCAGCAAGTCGAGAGTGTGTGTGGTTGAGATCCATAATACATCTAATTTAAGAAAAATGTGATTTGAAATGTGACAATATATCCATAATTTTATACGGAGATAATACAACATGCATAGCACAACTTAATGGAGGATCATAAAAGGAGATAGAACGAAGCACATTTCATCAAAGTTTTTCTGAATACATGAGCTCCAAAAGAATAGTGATATTAACGTGCAACAGATTCGTTCAAGTGCCAATATGGCTAACTTATTCACCAAGTCTCCTCCTGCTGTAATTTTTAAGAAGATGGTGCACAAGATCGGAATGCAAAGGCTCAAGGATGCTCTCATTAGAGGGAGTGCTTTTTTTCCTTACGAGGTTTTGTCCCATTGAATTTTTCTTATAAGGTTTTTAATGAGGCAGCGTATATACGTATTGTTAAAGATATATACTCTTTTTCCTTCACTAAATTTTTTTACTAGGTTTGGATTTTTTATAGTAAGATTTTAATGAGGCACAATATCTATCAATTAGACATTCAAAGGGGAATGTTATAAATATATTTACATTATAGTGAATATCTATCAAGAATATAGATAAAGATCTATCAAAATCTAGTTGATATATTTGAAGTATCTGTCTTTTAGTCAGAAACTAAATCTAATTGATATCTATCAAAATTTAAAGTATCTGTCTTTTAATCAGAAACTAAGAATATTTTCCCCTATAAATAGAGAGATTTTACTCATTGTATTCTCAATCTTATGATCTCTCATTTGTCTTTTCCTCAATCTTATGATCTCTCATTTCTCAAGAGAAATAACAATTACTCTCTCTATTCTTCTTTTTATATATATATATATATATAAAAGACGTTTGACAATACAAGCAAAACTATTCAAAATTTCAAAGGAACTTTTATCATGTATTCAAATGCATGATTTTACGATACAAACAAACATTTCATTAAAATGGAAACACGGCAAAGATCTACCCCAAAAAAATACCAAGTGATTCATAATATTTTTACTTCTCCAGTTCCTTCTGGCAAAATTGGCACTGCAATATCTAGTGCAACCCCAGTGTCCAGAAATGGTAAAGGTCGGAGAAATTTCAAGATTAGATAGTATTCTAACAGTGAATTGCACGCGAGACCACCAATGTCAAATTTTCTACGCCAACAAAAGAGCCTTTCAGATGTATCAATTCAACTCACAGTTTACTGCGAATAATGCCACATTTTTCTTTGCACCAACCAACAATTACAACAGTCACTCAAAATCAAATTTACAGGTACAAAGATGAGCAAGAAAGCAAGATGTATTAAAAAACCCTGTGAACCTCATTGCTTTCAAGAGTCCTAAATTCCCTACCAAAGGAAGAAATATATAGGGAAGAAAAAAGTTTAACCTCTCATGGTTACTCTAATAAAATGGTCAAAACTATTGAAGGCTATTAAGTTGTAAACAAAACCAATCCGCATATACCTGCCTCAACTAAAATCTGTCACTATCAGTTACAGGAGGATTCACCATTTAAATCCTCTGTCCAAGCAAAGAAGAGATACTTGGTGAAGTTCTTTTGTTTGGCACCCTTCTTAATTTACAGTCAGCCAGCACATTTCTTTCCCACATTTGCTGGAATCATTCCTCCACATCAAAACATGTTGCATCTCTAAAAACTCCAATGGCGATTTTCATTTCTCATTTTATGCTTTGCAAACAAAAGAATAGCTCCTCAATAACTATTTGGCCAGTTCATCTGTGAATGCTGAGGCCGTTGATACACATTGGCGGTTGGTCCAACCATATCAACTGGACCAGCTATCGTTTGAGACTGCTGCATAAGTGGATGAACAGTTGATGCTGTAACTGGTTGAGCAGGGTGATAAATACCAGCAAAAGCTCCATGTCCAGGTTGAGTGGGTGTTAGAGCCACTTGACCCTGAGGAAGATTATAAAAGGAGCTTGCTTGCAAACTAGATAAATCTCTATTGTGCGCATTAATCCACACACCTGAGCTTTCACTCTGCAAAAAAGAGATGTTGCATCTACAATCACATTCTTCAAACATAGGCACAGATGATAAATATTTTTGATGAAGTGGTTAAAGGAAATCAATGTGGAAGAGGGCGTCGAGTACACGGTACAAGTTATTTAATCAGAGTAGGAAAGTTAAGTATGAAGTTTGTTGACTATTGCCTCAGTTACTGCAGTAAAAGTAGGAGCAATTGTTGGACATTATCCAGCTTTTTTAGCCATGTTCTCAACTTAGTTTAGTGGCTGATTTTTAGAAGTTAGTGGTGTAGTTGTTTTGGATATTGCTGATCATAAAATCATGTACAAAGTAGTGGCTTAATTACAGGCTTTAGTTATTGCATTTTTTTAGTACTTAAGCACCACTTCAGATTAATGAAAAATCATCCTTTGTGCAGTAAATTAATTTGTTCTCTTCTTTGTTTTCACTTCAAAGAGTTGAAGTTAACCTTACAACTCCAACAAATTGGTATCAAGAGCTCTCTTCTTGAGAGACCTGCATTTGAGGGAAACATATCTTTCTCTTCTTGTTTTTTTCTCCTATGGATTCAGAGACTCCTTTCACTGCACTAGCACCACCCGTCTTCAAAGGTGAAGGCTATCATATCTGAGGCAGCAAGAATGGAGGCATATATGGAGGCAAACGATTTGTGGAAAGCTGTTGAGGAGGACTACGAAGTTCCTCCCTCGCCTGAAAATCCAACCATGACGCAAATGAGGAATCACAAGGAAAAGAAAACAAGAAAATCAAAGGCTAGAGCAACGTTATTCGTTGCAGTCTCATCTGAAATCTTTGTCAGGATTATGACATTGAAATCAGCTTTTGAAGTCTGGAGTTTCCTTGAGAAAGAATATGAAGGAGATGAACGGATCAAAGGTATGCGTACTCTTAACCTGATCTGAGAATTTGAACTTCAGAAGATGAAGGATTCAGAGACAATCAAAGAGTATTCTAATAGATTACTCAACATTGCCAACAATGTAAGATTACTTGGCTCTGAATTTCCTGATTCTAGATTGGTTCAAAAAATTCTAGTAACAGTCCCCGAATGGTTTGAAACAACTATTTCCACACTGAAAAATTCTAAGGAATTGTCACAGATTAGTTTGACAGAACTGTTGAATGCTTTGCAGGCACAAGAACAGAGAAGACTTATGAGGTCCGAAGGATCTGTTGAGGGTGCACTACCTGCAAAAGTTCAATCAAATCAAGGAGACCAAGGAAAGAAGAAGTAGAATAACAAGGAAAACTCAGGTTCTCATTCTCCTGGGACTCCCAATAGGTGATGATTTTCCTCCTTGCAAGCATTATGGAAAGAAGGGTCATCCACCGTTCAAATGCTGTAGAAGGCCAGACCAACAGTGTGATCATCAGAAGGTTTGCAAGAATACTCAGCAAACTACTGCTGCACAAACTAATGCTGCATAGGTAGCTAATCAGGAAGATGAAAAGCAACTCTTTGTAGCGACATGTTTGGCAACTAGCTGCTCGAATGACAAGTGGCTTATTGACAGTGGTTGCACAAACCACATGGCATTTGACCGTGATCTCTTTAAGGAGTTGGATACTTCAGTAATTTCCAAAGTACAAGTTGGTAATGGAGACTAATTCTGTTGAAGGCAAAGGTACTGTGGAAATGAAATGCTCCTCAGGTACAAAACTAATCAAAGATGTGTTTTTTGTACCTAATATTAGTCATAGTTTGTTAAGTGTTGGCCAGATGATTGAGAATGGTTTCAAACTTCTCTTTGAATCCAATTACTGACAAATCAAGGATGAAGATAGCAGAAACTTATTCAAGGTAATGATGAAGGGAAGGAGCTTTATATTGGATCTTTTAGATCATGAGCACAAAGCTTATTCTGCAACTAAGATCAATGCACAAGTTCTGCACAAAAGACTCGAACATTTCAACCATGCTGCTGTAAATAACTCACAAAGAAAGATCTGGTTCGAGGGCTGCCTAATCTTGAAGCCAAAATACCATATTACAGAACTTGTCAATTTGGCAAGCAAGACTTTCTTTCAAGAAAGCAACCTGGAGAGCCATTGAGAAGCTAAAATTAATCCACACAGATCTGACTAGTCCTCACCGAACTCCGTCACTCAAAGGGAGCGCTTCCCCCCAAATGGGGCCCTACGAGGCGCGAATCCGGATTAGTCGGACTCCAATGTGGGTACCGGACACCGTTACAGATCTTCAACTAGCAGATATGTTTACCAAAGCCTTGCCAAAGAGCAGATTTGAATTTCTTGGAGAAAGACTTAGAATTTGCAACAACTAAAGCAAGGAGGAGTGTTGATTATTGCCTCAGTTACTGCAGTAAAAGTAGGAGCAATTGTTGGACATTATCCAGCTTTTTTAGCCATGTTCTCAACTTAGTTTCGTGGCTGATTTTTAGATGTTAGTGGTGTAGATGTTTTGGATATTGCTGATCATGAAATCATATACAAAGTAGTGGCTTAATTATAGGCTTTAGTTATTGCATTTTTTTAGTATTTAAGCACCACTTCAAATTAATGAAAAATCATCCTTTGTGCAGTAAATTAATTTGTTTTCTTTCTTTCTTTGTTGTCACTTCAAAGAGTTGAAGTTAACCTTACAACTCCAACAAATTTTAAGCAAACTGGTAAGACAAATTATTCTGAAGGCAACTAAGTTAACACAGCAACAATTACATTCAGAAATTCTAATTGTTATCTCTGTTTCAGAAGTACAGAATTCATTCCGCAACTGGATCACAGAGATGTATCATGTACAAGTGTTTAATTGGGCAGCATACAAACCCCACTACTACCACGCTGCTCCATGCAAAACTAAAGTCTCTATACAATAAACACAAGGAATCCTTGTAACTTCCTCAAATGTAATGATGCAACATATTTCTATTTACAACAACAACAACAACAAACCCAGTGTATTCCCACCTAGTGGGGTCTGGGGGGATAAGATGTACGCAGTCCAAACCTCTACCTCTAAAGAAGTAGAAAGGTTGTTTCCAATAGACCCCCGGCTCAAGGCACGAGCTACCACACCAACACATAGTAAAGCACAGAAGCAGATTACATAACATAAATACGGCACCCATAAGTAATACAAAACAGAGGAAAGCACACAGATTCGTAATAAAACATGGAACACGGAACACGGAATCATAACAGGAATAAAACCCCCACCAAGTAATTCCCTACACTAGCGACCCAAAACTGACCCTAGTCCTCTGCCGTAATTCGCGTCCTCCAGACCTTCCTATCTAGGGTCATGTCCTCGGTGAGCTGTAACTGCTCCATGTCCCGCCTAATCACCTCACCCCAGTACTTCTTCGGCCTACCCCTACCCCGCCTAAAACCATCCAACGCCAGCCTCTCACACCTACGGACCGAGGCATCCATGCCCCTCCTCTTCACGTGTCCGAACCATCTCAATCGGGCTTCCCGCATCTTGCACTCCACTGAAGTCACACCAACCTTCTCCCGGATAGTCTCATTCCGAACTCTATCCCCTCTAGTCAGCCCACACATCCAGCGCAACATCCGCATTTCTGCCACCTTCATTTTTTGGATGTGGGAGTTCTTAACTGGCCAACACTCCGCTCCATACAACAAGGCCGGACGGACTACCACCCTGTAGAATTTGCCTTTAAGCTTGGGCGGCACCTTCTTATCACACAGCACCCCCGACGCTAGCTTCCACTTCATCCATCCCGCCCCAATACGGTGCGAGACATCCTCGTCAATCTCACCGTTACTCTGCATATTTCTATTTACTTCTAAAAAATTCACGCTCATTTTAAAACCAAATCCTTGATAATGTTGGCTAAAATATCAACATCTGAAACCAAATTACAACAAAGCAGTCAATTCATGACGAATCATAGCTGTTCAGTGTTGAGCTCTCTACTGAATCACATAAAGCATACAGACTACTGCAAGAGAAATGATTAGGAAACAATATAAACTCATACTGCAGCTTTCCCTGAGACAGACACAAAAATTCATGAATTGCTGCAACCGCCCATATGGCTCCTTAGACAAGAAGCTTGCCGGCAGGCCATGGCAGGTTTAATTTTCTTCTGAGGTGACTTTAAAAAAAATAGAGAGCTTTATTTTTATTTTTATGTTTTTGATAACCGTGGTATCTGGGCCACCTTACGCGCACCTCGACTAATTCCACGGGATACCTGCCACCTCCCACCAGCAACAGGTACCAGAGTTCAAGTAACTCTGTCCACCAAAGCTAGAACAGATGGGAAGAAATCACCTAGTGTTTGTCACTGTTGGGAATTGAACCTGAGACCTCATGGTGCTCAACCCAACTTCATTGAAACACTAGGCCACACCCTTGGGTGTAGAGCTTTATTAAGTTCTTGAGATAACCGTGTACTGCCACCCTAGTTAACATGCACATGCTGGCCCCCTCAACTTCCACAGGTCGGGACAAACCCTCTATTAGCTAGCAGACACTTAGCTAGGAATGGACAAGTGATAACACTTAAATTACATATATTATAATGGATATATTACAATTATAAACAAAACTAACATCAAACTCAATTTGACAAGTTAACATACTCCCTTTTTTTATGTAGTAGAATTTCATTAAAAACAGCATCCATTGGATGCAATAGTCACAGCAGAAGAGCAAATATCAGTCCAGAATATACAAGAATATAAAGCACCAAGGAACTGACAAAATCCATGAATGAGTCAATACTTTTATGGTTGGCCAAGCAAAATAGGCTAACCAAACAACTAGCTTTGAGTGAACATATTTGAGTTGATACCCCATCAAAACATGTACTATTCCTTTCACACCAAATACACCAAAAAATGCAGCTGGTACCATAGTTCAGATCTTCCTGATGGGGTTCTCAACTTCCCTAGAGGTCCAACTGATACAATGTACTCCAATTAGATTTAGACTTTATCAGTTTTTTGCTTCAATTCATACCAGCCCTTACCACTACTGCTCAAAGAATTTCAAGCTCTAAATAGCCACATTTCACTATTTTCAGAAAAATTGGCGCACATATTCCCAGGACATATTTCAATGGCGTATAATGAATTACCAACATTGCTAAGAGCAGATAATAGGACCAACCTGTTGTCCACTCACATAGACATTGTTCTCCTGGAACTGAGATGCAGAAAGATCCTCATTGGAAGCAGGGTTTCCAGAAGTTGTAGCTGAACTAGGGTTATAGTTGACAGGAGTGGATCCATATGGCGCATAAGTGCCGGGCACTCCCATGTGAGCTGAACTTCCCACATTAGCTCCTGGTCTATATTGCGAAAGCGAGTATCTGGCAGCAGCTGATGGTGGAGGCGGATATATACCACCAGCCTGAGGTTGCTGGGAAAATGCACCATTGCTATATAATTGATGGATGGCTGTTGGTGGAACGTAAAGTGGTGAAAAATAGTGACCATAGGGAATATAATTCGGAGGATAATGGGGCAGATGCATCGCTGTAGCCTGTCGAAATACGGGGACAGGTTGTTGTGGTACAGCTATAGAACTCTGCATAAGCCCAGCAGCTTGAGTCACAAGTGGTGTCGGAGCTGCTGCAGATAAAGCAAGAGTGTTCCCGCCCTGCAGAACAATCAAATAAATAAATACAAGAACAATCTTAGGGGTGGGTCAATTGAAGTCGGCACATCAATGTATCATGTAACTGATGTCCCAAAAGTAAATAGTTGTTCTCTGCGCATTATTTATTATGCAGATTTTCCCATGAAACTACTTGGACATCACCATAAGAGGTTAAATCAAGACTGATCTATTAAAAGGGACAGAAGGGCATCCAAGCAAAAGATTTTAGTGCATATAAAGAAGTAATAGAACATATTTACTCATCACTAAGAGGCTTAATGAGACCTCCTGGGAGAACTACAATATTAATCAAGAAAGCATGTTCTAGCAAAAGAAGATTTGGTGAGCTCGCAATTTAAACAGCATGGGATCTGATTTAATATTGCTTCCTTGGTTATTCAGAAAGCATTTGATTGAATACAATTCATGTTTATCATCTGGAATTATGTCTACAAGAGTTAGAGAATTTTCACCATAATCTAGAAATTTATTCGTCTATTTCTGAATTTCAGTATGCTGCCTACCCGTAACTGCATTTCAGATTGTAGAGAATTGCCTTCCCGTGCCTAGCTAAAGAATCAACCAGACACTAATTATGACTCAAGCATACAGGGGACAAGACAGCTTTTCGATGTATTTAGGTAAACACCAGAACCCTAACCCCTTAGCACACACTTCTCTTCCCTTCTCCTTCTGCTTATCTTTCTCCCCGCAAAATTAGAAAAAAACTAAAGACAAAAATATAAACCAGCACTCAGTCGAGATGGATTCCAACCTCTTGAGGTGATTGAGAAGTGTCTGGCGGCGCAACTGCAACATTGCCATTGTACTGAGTAGAAACACCCGCTGAATGAAAGGGTGAAATGCGGCCATCACTATCAGCACTCGAACGGTAGAATTGGGCATAGTAGTTTGGGTCAATGGATTGCTGAACCTGAACAAATTAATTGCTGTAAAATTTCTGGAGTATAACAAGCATATTTTCCGAGATAAATCATACAAATGCTTCAAAATGTATTGATTATTGACATGATTTCTAGGAACATGTAGAATCATTTTCGCAGAAGCAATTGATGTTAAATAGTTCCTAGAGTCATTAATACGAAACTGAGCACAACTGAACAAGCACTTGAATATCCTAGGTCCCTACCACATATTGAGGTAAAACCAGTATACACTGAGAAAAGAATTCAGTCAAACTGCTGTGATGTTCAAAGCACCAATATGTATGTTCGTTATACAAATAACACCTTGAGGCTTCAGACAGTATTATATGATGACACAATAGGTATACCAAAAATCAGAGAATGAAAACCTACAAGGAAATTTGGAAGACGAGAAACGTCTCGAGGTTGAGATTCAGAGCTTTCGAAGGGTGGGACCTGATTGCCCAACATTGTTGGCACAAAGCCAAAATTATAGTTGGGGGATGTATGAACAACTGAATACTGTTGGCCTGACTGCAGAGTCTCTTGCTTCGGTTCACTGCACTCTGGAGCGGAGGATGAGATATCATCATCTCCTTTTGCAGGCAAACTCTCCTGTCCATGTGAAAGTGGAGGCTGATCAGGACTATCTGTGTCCTCCACAGCTGGTGATGCATTTTGATTACTGCACAATTCATACAGAAGAAAAATGTCAGGTGTGAAATGCTAGAACTGCAGGAGGTGCAAATCTATTCATGCATCAGAATTCAATTTTGATTTGGGGAGAAAATATTTCGGCAAGTCCAAAACGAAAAACTAGGCAAACATCTCATGTTTACACCAAAAAATAAAAAAGCGGGGGCATCTTTTCAAAGCTACAACAAGAATTACCCACCCTCCCACCCCTCCCCCAAACCAAAATGAATTTTCACAAGCCTTTGGATCTCTATGTCCACGGAGATCTTTTCAAAGAATAGAACCACAAAATAAGAATACAAGTTCGTGCAAGGATAAGAACTGACTAAGAAGTTGTATCATAAGGTTGAAGATTGAACCCTAAAACTAAAAAATTGAAGCTTGATACTTTAGAGCACTGAACTTCAGGTAGTCAAGTTAAGTCCAACTTACTCCCTTTATCCAAAAACAGTGTTTGATACACTAGACAGTGTCTTAAGTTGAGACTTGGAAGTTTTAGTATTTAAATATATATGTAGGCACGCCCGGGATCTGGTCTAGTGGTAACAGCGCAGGGCATGATGTGTGAGTTAGGCGCACATCACGGTTTGAACCCTACAATAGAGAAAAGCCTTACATTTAAGTGGAGAAGGGTAGACAGGTGAATCCATTTTCCACCAAGTTTCCAACTTGCACAACGGCCCTTGGGGATTTCTTGGTCACCAATACGAAATATATATAGGTCCAAAATGGAGAAAAGAAGCCCCTAAGAGCTCAGTTCAAGGGGCAAAGGTTGAAAGATTTGTGACTTAGGTCACATGTTCGAGCCTTGCACCATGCAAAGTTGCGTTAGGTCCAAAGAATTGACCCCCGACAGATTTCTCAGTCACCAAGAAAATGGAGAGAAGAATGAACTGAAGAAGAATTTTATCTTTATGGAAAAATTGTGTTTGGCGATGCCTTTTTCTTTTTTTAAGTAGGTGGACCAAAACTGGGAAAACCCGACAAAACCAAAAGTAAGATAGTTGAACTGTGACAGCAGAAGTGTCACGTTTTCTTTTTTTAAGTAGGTGGACCAAAACTGGGAAAACCCGACACAACCAAAAGTAAGATAGTTGAACTGTGACAGAAGAAGTGGGACAAAGGGAATAGAAGACGTATCTAAACCATCTACTGATAGCGTGTTTTCGAGTTAGTCCTTTAATATTACTGTTGAAACTGTATTTTGAAACCAAACGACTACCTAAAGATTAAATAGAAGTTACATTTCTTGGTTGATAAGTACAGCTATAACAGAAATTGCTGCAAACGAACTTCTGCCGTATCAATAGGGCAAAGGTGGAGCAGCGGAGATAGATAGATAGATAGATAGAGAGAGAGAGAGAGAGAGAGAGAGAGAGAGAGACCTTGGAAGTTGTGCAGCTGCAGCTTCTTCAAGGCATTTGGAAGCTTCAGGAAGTGGTTGACTTCTGTCATGCTCAGGAGCATTATTTGTGGTTGGGCCCAAACTAAAGCTAGCCTCGAAACTTCCAAAACAGAACCCAAGTTTTTCAACCTCAGGAACGTGAAGGTGGTTAGGGATAATAACATGTTCAACATCTGAAATGTGTGATTCCTCCAACTTTTTCTGCAGATCCTCAGTAACTTCTTTTGTTTCAGGAACAGAAGCAGGAGGCTGTGACAGAGTATTGACTTCAACAGAAACCGTAGAAACACCAGACGAAGCAACAGCAGCAGGAGCAGACCCCTGAGCAAGATTACTGTTTACAGGCTTTGGCTTCCATTCCTTACACGGACCTACTGTATAAAAACATAGAAGACGGTATTATGCTTCCAGCATGAATTACTGAATAGATGGGGAAAGACAAACTCTATTTGCTAAGATGCTCTTCATATTTTCCAATATAGCAAGTGAACTCGAACCATAAAACAAGCAAAGAGACTTACAGCACTAAGGCCCGAATTATGGGAACACTCTAGCCATCTAGCGACAGAGTTAAAAGCATAACAAACACAAAAACTGAAGACACTATACATTTCAAAAGTAACTTTAGACAAGTATCTAAACAGAGATCAATATTTTCTATAACCTTTACAACGCCGTATCCAGCAAACTTAACTTATGCAAGGGACCAGATGACTAGTAACGAGCCAACAACCAACTTCTATTTTGAGAACGTGAACATCTTGCACTTAAACATCTCTGGTGCAACATTTTGATTTTGGAAACTCAAGCTTGAGCTAAGTTCCAGATTGGACTATCTTTTTTATTTGTGAACAATTCTAGAAATAGTATATATGCATTCTAGAAAAAAAAATCCAAGTATGTACATTATGATATAGGCTCAACGGCTAGGGCTAACCCCCATCCTCCAAAGTGCAACGAAGGTCACCAGCCTAAGATGGGCCTTTATTGAGCACTCATTGAACCCATCTATATATACTGTATATTATAGAATTACAGGTGGAGTAATATAGAAATTTTTAAGTTAAACAACAATACTGGAAAAATTGTGTTTTGATTTGATAGTCTCTGAAAGTATCCAGCAAGATTTATATAGTTAGATGTCTTATTTACATGATTTCTTTTTTTTTTTGGAGGTATGTAATGCAATCGCTGTTGGTTTTTTTTTTTTTGGGGGGGGGGGGGGGGGGGGGGGGGGGGGGGCAATCCTGTAAGCAAGAAGATTACAAAAGGGTTAGAAAACCTTCACACAAACATTTTAAAATGCTACACATAATAATATATTGTCAATAAAAACAAGCAAACAAAGCTTAAGTTCCCATTAGTTCATCTTGTTTAATCTACACTGAGCTCAACTTCAGCTCATATGACCAAATCAACAAGAATTTGAGACTTCAAAATTCTGTGGCATGAAAAGGAACCCTTTCGACATTTTTTTATGAAAAGAAAATCAAAGATTTCATTGCTTGTTCCAAAAGTTTTTGCTCTCTATTCATTGTTCTGGGCATGCAAATGCTTCTTTTTAATTTCACAAAGCATCTCAGAAGAGTTGTTACACTCGTTCTTCTTCAAAGTTCATCATAAATTTGTGTTCTGATAATTTATGATCTTACCCACATGCAAGTGTTCTTGTCGGAAATGGTTTTACTATTTCTTGATAAATTGCATTATGTTATCAAAGAAAAGTTCCAGTGGGAGATGGCGTGTAACTGGAATAACAGCTTTATATCCATTCGCTCATTTGTCAAAAGGTGGGAAGTAAGTGCTTATTAAGGGCACTTTATCGAGCATCCCTCCTTACTTTATGTCCTTGGTTCAGGCTCCTATCAGCATTACAGGAAAGACTTTGAAGTTGGGGAGCCAGTGACTACTCCTAAAGGAGGGCGGGGGAGTTACAGATTTAAGGGTCTTTAACAAAGCTTTTCTGCGAAATGGTTTTGGAGATTCGGGGTGGAGGTATAATCTTTATGGAAAGAAGTGATAGAAGATAAATATGGGGTAATGGAGGGGGGGTGGGGGGGGGGGGGGGGGGGGGGGATCACAATGTTGCTTGCGTGTGGAGGAATATCACGAAGGGATGGGTAAATTTTTACAAAAACTTCTCTTTCAAGGTAGGAGATGGGAGAAGAATTAGTTTTTGGGGACATATATGGTGTGGAAATATGGCGTTAAAAGATGATTTTCTGAGCATTTATAGGATATCTTGTCAAAGGGAGGCGGTAGTCCACCAAATTAGGGGAACACAGGGGGAAGAAGCATTTGGAATTTGAAGTGCAGCAGGGATTTCCAGGATTGAGAGGTGAATTAATTTCAAAGGCAGCTAGTTTTACTCAATCAGCATTGTGAGCCAATCGAAATACCCAGTAAAATGAGATGGAAGTTGGGGAACAGAGGTGTGTTTTCTGTCAATTCCTATTATGAGAAACTCTTGGTGGGGGAAGAGGAGGCTTTTCTCGGATAGTCAATTCGGGTTCCTAAGATACCAAGGAAGGTATCTAGAGGGATTATTTTGATGGCGGAAAACCCTTAGAAAAAGGAAAGTTGTTTGCATCAGCTGGTGTTACTACTTACACAAGGAGGGCAGGCGAAGCTGTGGATCATCTTTTACTCCACTGCAGCCTTTCCACAAAACTGTGGTAGGATATGTTCAGTTGATATGGTATGTCTTGGGTGATGTCAAGGTCTGTGAAGGACCTGTTGTTTTGCTTTGCTTGAAAGCTGAAAGAAGCAAGAGAGAGCAAAGAGGAAAAAAATGGAATATTGTTCCTGCGGCTTTGATGTGGACCATTTGGAGAGATAAATAAGAGGGCATTTGAAGGGGTAGAAATGAATTTTGGGCAGTTGAGGAGTAGTCTTTGATCCCTTCAGCTATTTTTGGTTTACCCATGTAGTTTTGGGATGTATAGAGGATTGAGTGTCCTTTATACAGAACCATATTATTTTGTAGGTTATTTACTTTTTAGTATACTTCTTGTGTACAGCCGACTTTGGCCTTTTGATTTATGAAATGAAATTGTTTACCTGATCAAAAAATATTCAGTCTCTCGTCTCTGGCTCAAAAAAAATATTCATTTTCTAATCTCTAAAACAGATCGCCCTACTAGGAACTTGCAGATTAATTAATTTGTCTCTACAACAGCAAGGTAGTAGTGGCATGGAAGGTTCTAAAGCATCAGTACCAACTGTTGCCTTCATATATAATAATAACAGAGCACCCGAAGTCTGAACATTCAAAACAACTACTTTTTAAAAAATCTGGTAAGTTACATGCAAATAACTACTTTGCTTCATTAGTTTAACAACTATAATCCAAACTCAAAAGTTTTGAACATCACAATTTTTCTATGACCGAAAAATTAGGACCGATGCAACCATTGAAACTCGAGGACAATGGAATGGCCCCTCTAACCTTCTCCACTTACATAATATGCTTAGTTTGCATGGTGCTGGACTCGAACCTGTGACCTAAGTCACAAGTCACAGCCACTTGAACTAAGCCCCGTAGACAAGTTTTGAACTTCATAATTATGACACATATACCTAACCCGTAAACTTTTTTGGGTTTTGGGCAGTCTGCTTTTACCAAAAAAAGAAGGTGCGATCTGTCAACTCTCTCTGATACTAGATGTTGTGCACATGAATAACCACTGCTTTGAAGATTTCTAGCATTTTTCTTAAATGAACAACAATCTCTAGTATTCTACTCTATCCAAGCACACCATTCCACTCCCATCACTGCAAATTTCACAAAATTTACAGTTTTCTCTGAAGCTGAAACATAGGCTGCAATTGCAAAATTTTGTTCTGTGTAGATGGATCAACAAAAGGTTTCTCCGCATATTTCTTGATCAGGTTCTTCATCTGAAAGTTATTTACATTATATTCAAGCTTCCCTTATCCAAGTACAAAAGGAAAAGGTAGAAGTACACTACGCAGGTAATTATAATGCAAAAGTCAAGAACTTCAATTATCAAACTACACAGCAATAGTAACAAAAAAACTAACAACATCTATTTAGTAAATCATTTGAGAAGTTGGGGCATTATTTATATCATACAGATCACGTTAAATTACTATACCTTTTTGTGGACAAGCTGTTTGAGATCGATTGTTGTAATTAGATGACGGCCTACTAACGGAAGAACCACCATGGTTTGACGAAGCAGTTGGTGAGTGCTCATGAAGTTGATTCTTTCCAGGCCCCTGAAATTTGCTTGGCATCTTTACTTGGACATTTGAACTTCCAGCATCAGAAATTGCTACCAGGATGTGAGGGGAAAGAAATATATAAGCTTCACAAATTGGGCAGTAAGAAGTCCTTAAAAAAACAAAAAGGGGATGATAAAATATATAATTATACTAATCGTAACAAATATTCTATCAAACAATAACAGCTTCATATTATTAAATCTTAAAAGCCTTTACCAGTAGTTTTTTTGCTCCCATCGGAGTTAGAAGAAACACGTTCAACAGGAGAATGCTGTCTCCCAACTTCCCTTCTAACTGTGCCTACTACACCAACGGGTCGTGAATCTTGAGATGGCAAGAGCACAGGATCTGCAGCTGAGAGATAAGCTCCTGATGAAGGTGGTGAAGATAGCATTCTTGAAGAATTGCCGGAGTTTGGCATCCTCTGCCCATGCACATCCCTGTTTCCTGTAACCGCTTTTGGGTTTCTGCTTGCATCAGCAGAAGCTGTCTGCATATCTTTATTTGCTTCAAAATGTTTAACTCCTCTTCTTGTAAATGCATGAGCATTTTGCACCATACTGTTGCTCCCGGAAGCTAGACCACTAGGCCCATTTAATGCAGCACTTGATGAGCTGAAAAACAATTAAAAAAAATTAGAACTTCAAAGTAAGACCAGATAATCTAGGCAACCAAAATCCTAAGAAGGATTTTGTTGTAATCTATTATGAACGGTATGACCCTGGCAAACCAAGGTATCATGCATATGCAACAATTGCCTATATAGGAGAAAAAAACATAAACAGCAATACCACCTTGAAATATTCTTTGCCTCAACATAAGGTACAGAAGATAGGTTGACACTCTTGTCAAGAATTTGATTGGTAATGTTATCTTTCCCACTCTTTCCATCGCCTACATCTGACAAAACATACACATGGTAGAATGAGTGGATAAGGGAAGAGAGGAACATAAGATCAATCTAAAAGAACTATAAAGTTTTTTTCCTGTGAGAGAATGCAAAGGACTTAAAAGTGTGAAATCAATTCTTTAAAGCCTGATAATGGCCAGAAAGCCTGAATAAGTGCTTAAAATCAGTTAAGATGTATTTGAAATAACAGGTGAAATGTGTAAACAAAGTGACAGAGTGTAGATTAGACATTTAAATCTAAAAAATCAGAGCCTTTTGTCATTTAGAAAGAAGGGCACATTAGAACAGATGAAAAGGAAGTAGATTGAGTCTGTTAGAAAGGATGGGCTTGTAACCAGGGCTCTGCAACATCACAAGAGACTACCAAAATGCAGGAAGACATGAGAAAATATTTTTTTACCTTTTGAAGCATGACGAGAAGTCGAATTCCCACGAATCCCTTTGTTCCCCCTGCCCTGCATGCCTGTTTTCCACTTTGATTCAGCAGACTCCTTGACTGAATTCTGAGGCTAAGAGTGCAAACAAAGCAGGTGAAAGGTCTATGGTAACCCAAAACACTTCTTCATTTATTAGGCGTTTAAAAGAAAAAAAAACAATGCAATTTAAGTGAGATGCTTATACAAAATTGATTAGACCGTAAGTACTCCGAAAAAGAGACCCTTTTGACATTCATTAGGTTCTGAAGAACCAAAACTTCAAAAGGTGAATGAATTCTGCTAAGGTGCTCATGCATAATGGTATTTACATCAGGAACTTTTTCGATAAACCAAAGCTTTAATTATTGCAATATGATTTTCTTCAGCAGAACAACAAAATAAGCTGCAACTATAAATCTATAATTACAGCAGTTCAACAAAAAATGGCATTTGCATATGCTGAACAACTACGTGATTTCGACAGGTCTATGTATACGCTATTGAATTTGTTATCTATTTCAGGCAATAAATCAGTTGCTCACCCTAGATAATGCAGAGATTCTAGAACCTACACCACCAATAGCACTTATAAATCAGTATGTCAACCACAGACCAACAGTATGCACTACAATAACCTCTTCAGGTACCAAAAATAGATAACGAGAATGCAGAAAAGATAACTCATATTTATGCCACTCCCGAAAAAAATTACAGGCGAATTAATAAGTTCATTTTTTTTCATATTATAGAAAGCGATTGTAGGTATGCAGATCAGTTCCTAACCGTACCTCTTTTCTTCGATCACGCTTCCTTTTAACTTCATGGAATGTATCTGCAAACAAAGCATTAAAGAGGTTAGTAAAGAAACTTAGTTATGTCACTGAACAAGGATACCAAGAAAGATAGAACAAGAGACCTTGTATGCTCCTAATGTGAATAAAGATAGAACAAGAGAACCTGTATGCTCCTAATGTGAATACCACATTTCCTTATCAAAAAAACTGTGAATGGGTACATTTATTCTTAAAAGCATTGGACTAACCATCAACCTAGTGTTCAATAAATCATAGTTTTTAACCCAAAATCATATGTAATCTGCCGCAAAAATATGATCTTGATCTAAGAGCAAATTGTAATCTCCCCCCCCCCCCCTCCTTTTTCTTTTGTGGGGAGGGGGAGGGGGGGCAGGGAGGTTTTTTTCTCAAACACATAACATATTAAAGGCATTATTGGCAACCCAAAATTGAACTCTCCCCCTCCCCCACCCCACCAGCACCACCACACTCTTTTTTTGCGGGGAAGGGGAGGAAGGGGGGAGAAGGGTGATTACATCTATCAGGAGGCTTTTTTTCTCAAACACCATAACATAAAAGCAGCCCTTTTACACAGTGAACCCAAAATTGAATTCTGCCCCAACCCCCTCCCACCCTGCCACCACAAACCCCAAATTTAGAACACCAGAAAGAGATAAAAAAGAGAAAGAAAACAAAGGGCCGTGAAGGTGTAAACCCCGACTCAATCGAGTAAGGGGCACACATGCAGAAGACCAAAAGGATAAAAGAGAAAAAAGAATCAAGACAAATTGAAAATCTCGAGAAAAGGGAAAAAATAAAGAAAGAGTGAAAATTGAAAAAGGGTGTCTCCAGAAAGGGAAATTCATTCTATAGAGTAATCAAAGCACCAAAAACAGATCAACAAAAATAAAGAAAACAAGATCAAACCCATCTCCACATTAAAGTGACAGCCAGCTAAACAAACATAGCAAAGTATTAACTATACACACACACAACAACAACAACGCACATAGAGCACTGTACATAAATAAAAAGAGGACATAGAAAAAAAAATCACCCTGAGAGAGGAGCTTCTGAGCAGTTTCATTGGGATCCATAGAGCATTCCCTTAACATTGCATATATGTCATCTTCACTATGATTTCCAGTGATTTCTTTGATGTTTTGGATCGTCTTCCTCATACTGTTTGGGATTGAAACCCTAGCACCTACTACTCCACCACCACTCTTGCTGCAGCTGCTGTTCATCTTCACCACCACCCCCCCCAGCCTATAACACCACAAATATTCTCTAGTATAGTGTGTATATACCTACCTACCTCTCTCTCTCTCTCTCTCTCTCTGTATATATATCAAGTGAATCTATATATATATATGGTGTGTTTAGAGAGAAGGAGGCAGAGAGGGAGGAAAGAGAGTATATTTGGTGAATTATAAAGAACAAGGGTTCTTCAATATTTTGTATCCTACATTGTTAGTACGGAAAAAGCAAAAATTCTCTTGAGTATCACAAATGGCTCAAAAATATCTCGTTAGTTTTTTGGCTCAAAAATACTCCTTCATTAAATATTTAGCTCAAAAATATCACTCCCTCTAACAGAATTCCACTAAAGCCGCCACCTAGATTAAAAAAGTCACCTCAACATTCTATATTAGCATCCACATGTATAATTTCTTACCCATAAGCTTACCCGACCCAATAACCATAGACCCGATCTTATAAACAAATAGAAAAGGGTATACCCATCAGCAACCTCATTTGACGTAAAATCCTCCAACCTCACTTGTGCTATTTAGTTCGACGATAAAGGATAATTGTCTATGGGAAGGACGATACAACTCTTAAAGAAATTAAAGCAACAGTTAAGGATGATGCAACTCTAATTTTTTAATTTAGTGTGTTGTGGTGATGTCGACTTAACTTGAGAAAGTATTTGCTGATTTGTGGGATACAGTTACATATTTTGATGATTCTAGATTTTTGTGAATTTGTATAGATTAAGTGATTTTCAGCTTGTACTATTTAGTCATTCATGTTCAGTTCATGTTCAGCTTATTAATTTCTTCCCTCTCAGTCAGTCTCATTTGAGGACGAATGTTCCCAAGGTGGAGATATTGTAATAACCCGTAAAATTCTAAGCCTAACTCAGCTCTCGAGGCTTAATAAGAAAATCCAACACTTAGAAGAATTTTTGCTAGGTGTTGAAAACACTTAGTTTCATTTTATACCTTCGAACTTCGAAGATTTATTTGACGACCTTCTCGACCTTCGTATTTGGATTTTCAAGTTGCGTTGTGATGGAGAAAGGTCGTCGTATACCCCGGGTGAGTTTTGGAATTTTTAGACTAGCGTAAGGGCACTTTTGGGTGCCCAAAATAGTAGCTACGGGCGATAAGGCCCGCGTCGCCTGGCAACTCCACTGCTTGCCCAGTTTTCAGCATTTCAGGGTCAACTTCAAACGATTATAACTTCTTAAATATTTTGAACTGGAAGAGCTGATATATATCAATCGAAAGATCTTTGAGTCCTCTTTCCAATGCAATTAGTTTCATTCAATTTGAACATCTGAGTAAAGAGTTATGATCAATTTACTTCATCCTATCAGCCTGAAAACAACAGAGGACAGCTGCGTCTTTCTCTCTTTCTCCAGGGGTATTTTAGTCTTTTCTACCTCTATATATATACACAAAAACACGAGAATCAGTCATAATTTAGCAACATATGCTTGTTTTCTCTCAAAATTCATCAAGAACAAGTATAGGGTTTTATAGGAGCTTCAAGAATCAAGGAATTTCACCGTTAATCTTCAAGAATCTTTCATCTAAGGTATGTATAGTGTTGATTCATGGATTACTTTCATCCATGAAGCTCAAAGACCCTCTTTCAAATTTATAAATAATGATATTTATGTTGTGGATTGATTATAACCATGTTATTGATGTAAATTAAATTTTAATTTCATGAGTTATCTCAAGAAATCATGAAAACTAATTTATTTTGTAGTATTATTCATATGAACTTTATGTTGAGTTCTTGAAATTTCAAGTTGGACGTTGATGATCATGTTGTTGGTGTTGGATGATTCCCAAGTTGGAATCTTTAAGTGATTTTATGAAATATGTTAGTATATAAGTTGAAATCCATAAATTTGGCGGTTTAAGATTTGTTGAATTGATGATTTTACCTATGTCTAAAATTGTACATGTAAGGTGTTTGATAATATGCCTAAGAAACTAGAAATTATTTAATATAGCTAAATTATGACTAAATGATGGATTCATGATACACCTCTATGTCCAAATGGTTTCCATGCTATGAAGGTATCTTGTAAACCTTGTTGGGTTGTTCATGAACTAGCTCTATGAATTTATGCCATGTCTATTTGCAATCCCATTTATGTACAAGATTATGATAACCATGTATGTTATGAAATTCCCTAAGTCATGATATTGTGGATTGTTGATGTTGGTCATGTATTCAAGAAAGTCATGCTTTGTCAGTTTTCTTCTATCGAGTCCTAGGGGTACTTGTACCCGAAAAAATATAGTTGTGTGCCTAGAGTCATGTCATATTTTCACGATATCCTCAGTCAAGCCACGTTCAGTAGAATTCAGTCAGTCATGTGACTCAGGAAAGAAAAAATCTCAGTAATCTCATGAACTCAGTCAGTAAAAAGAATTTAATAATATTCTGTCAGACAACGGAATTCGGTAAACTCAGTCCATGTACGGTTCAGTTTATTATGTTCAGTGTCTGTTCAGATGGGAGTAGTAATTAGCACCAAGTGAACCCAAGGATGGGAACTCACCTGCCAGTAGAGGGTGTGATTCTTAGAAGCAATTCTTGCGTTCCAGAACTACGTAGCCAGCGTAGGTTGAGACATCAATACCTGTCAGTTAAGGGTAGATGAGGTGGCTTAACCTGTCAGATGAGGGCTCCCACCATTCTCATTAGAGTACCTGCCAGATAAGGGTCACTCACAGTTTGTCCTTACCGGTGGCGCAGTATTGACACCCTTCCAGTCAGGGTACAGATTGGACCCCAGCTCAGCTATAATAGCAATATATGGGGCATGTCGGTTAAATAACTACTTCCCACAGTCTCAGTATCAGTCTCAGTAAAAGAACTCAGATAGTTCCTCAGAATATCAGGACTGTCAAATACAGCCACTCATGTTATCAGTTATCAGTAAACTCATGATATCAGTACCCAAATTCAGTAATTATGTATCATGATCTCAGTTACAGTTATTTTGTATTCATGCATGTATTCTCACATTCATGTTAGTCAATATTGTTCATGCATATGAACCCCATGCATTAGCTTACCTCACTTGCATATTCAGTACATTCAATTATACTGACGCATTCGTGCTATGGTATTTTATTTTATACCATAGGTTCAGCAGCACGAGCTCCAGAGCACCAATAGCATTTCAGTTTCAGCAGCAGAGTCGCAATGAGTCCTCATACTTCGAGGACTATTATGCTATCATTATTTATTTCAGTTGCTTTCAGTATATGGAGTTAGTTGGGAATATGTCCCCTCAACTCCTTATTCAGACATATGTAGAGGCTTTCAGATTTGATTCAGACTTTAGCTGTGGTATTGTGATACTGTATTTTAGATGTTATGACTTCACCTGATGTGAACCTTATGGCCTTACAGCTTTTACGCATTCTGCATTTATTCAATATATTATGCAGTGTACAGGTACAGATATCAGTCATGGGTTAGCTAGTGGTCCTTTGGGGTCATGGGCCCATGTAGCATTTCGATTACTAGAATCGGGTCGTTACACCCACTTAGGCCTAAACTTGTGTTAAGTCTTGTGGACTTGGTTAAAGATGTTAGACATGGATGAGACTAGTAAATCTTAGAATAAGGTTACTTCATAACTTCTTAACTTGAATTGATGTTTCAGAATTATGGCTTTTGAGTTATAGTTATGATACTTTTTGTGGAAGTGATATTGGACATTTAAATATGATATTCCTCCTAGATACGTTATGTGACCTATAGAGATGCTATTTCCTCTTAGACTTGATGATTGGCCTAGAGAGGTGATATTCCTCGTAGTCATAACGTATGACCTATAGTCATAACGTATGACCTATCGATATAAGATATCCTATAGACGATTACATGCCTATCTATATTATACCTTTTATATGCGAGAGAATTAGGGATATGCTAAGGTTTATAAATATGATTATCAATATGAATTTTGGATATATATATATGGGCCTAAGGCCGTGATTATGATGTTCTGACTATTCCGGATAAATTAATAGGCCAAGGGTCATGTTATGATAATGATTAAATATCTGAGGAGTGTTTATCAGTGTAAAGGACACGATTACAATTTATGAATACATATATGTTTGTATACACATCTCTGGTATGGAATATAGGAAGATGCGGTATGTTGCTTACAACTTTATTGATTGGATACTGGTGATGGCATGCATATATTTGGTACATTCATGAGTATTATATCAGTAATTTATGTGATTGTAGCTAAAATATGATCTTACAATTGTTCTGCCTAATTAACGGTTAAGCTATATGGTAACTAGTTGTCTATTAGGGGACTATTGCACTTGATGGCTAGGAATCTAATGTATTAGTTAACTTGCTTAGTTGAAACTTGAAATATGGTAGCTAGCGATGGGTAATTCGTGACTTATGGTGAGGTCGGATCTAGTGTAGGTGAAGATTAGTTGGTATTAATGACTAAGTTCGTGATGTGGATTAGTCGATAAATGAGGAGTTGTGTGTTAATGAGGCTAGATAATGAGAGATGTTGGTAATAAGAGGTGACTAGTTAATAACTTCGAATAGTTGCTAAATGGTTAACTAATGAATAGTGAAGCAAAAATTAGTTGGTAAATGCTGATTAGATAATGAATCATGTCAGTTAATAAAAGACGGTTAGGTGATAAGTAGTAATGTGTTGTCTAGTAATGATTAACAGATATAGGATGATTAGTTGATAATAATAAATGGTGGATAAATGGCAACTTTGATCTAGTGATGAACCTTGACTAGATGTTAGATATTGGCTATTAAATAAATAATGGTTAATTGTTATTCCGTGAATAAAGATTATGTAAAGGATAATGTTTAGGCTAATAACTAAAGGTTATGTGATGACTAGCGAACTAGCATTTCTATTATAATGTGTTGGTTAGCTAATAACGAGTAGTTGGTAAGTGTTGACTAGATAGAGATTCTATGGTGATATGACTATTTTTATGAGTATTTTAGTGTATGTCATTCGGTAATGACTATTATGATGATATGTTGATATTCGGCAAGGCCGAAGGATACTACTGATGATGTGTTGATATCCGGCAAGGATGGAGGTTGATTACGATGATGATTAACCTGATGAGGACAGTTAAGATGAGTTTTGATAGTGATTATGTACTTTGCATTCATTCCTGCATGTGCATCGCCTATCATCAGTATGCACCTATATTTATCAGTCGGTATAGGACGATTGTATATATATGAGTGAAGAATATGCCTCGTATTATTGTATACTGATTGAACCTTCCGAGTCTGGGGCGGTTGGGGTAGCATAGGCTCATTTAGGTATTTGGTTGTCCGTAAGTTGAGGACTAAGGAGATTGTATCTGTGAAGGTCCAGTGGAAGAATCTTCCTATTGAGGAGGCCACTTGGGAGACTAAACCAGACATGCATAGCAAGTATTCACATCTTTTTGATGATTCAGGTAATTCCTTATTTTTCCTTCTTATCTTGTGTTTGCCCGTTCGGGGACGAACGGTTGTTTAATTGGTATCTGATGTAACGACCTTTCCGATCGTCGGTGAATTTTTTTTTCATCTTCTCCATTTTAGCGCTCTCCATAGTTTGTATATGTGGATTATGACTCACGGGATGAGTAGTATCAATTCTTGAGGTGTTTGAAAGTTATTGAGTCATTAGTTGGATTATTATGTTTTAATAAAGTTAAACCCAATCATGGTCAATCTTTGATCGAGATGACTTCGGGTTAGTGTCGTAGTATTTTTAATAGGTTTGGGATGTACTTTTTTATCAATGTACATATTTAATGTATTTATATGTCTTTCCGAATAAATTTTGAGAATTTATTAAAAGTTTTGAGTATTTTAAATAATTAATTTAATTAGTAATTTAGCGGATCAAAACTATAATTTATTTACTTGTGTGGTCTTTATAAAAACCAATTAAGTAGTTAGGGTTTATCATTTATAATAACAATGGAGTCGGAAAGTTGAGAAAAAGGGAGGCACGTCGGTTTGCAGTGATCATTTCATGTCAAATTTCAAGAATTTCCTGTAAGTTTCTGTATGGTTTCCTAAGATTAATTATTTTCTATGGAATTTTATGTAATTAAGGGAATAATCGGTAACTTTGTGGGCAGTAGCATATGTATAGGGAATTAGAAGTTGGTTACATTATTTTGAACCAAAACTTTCTTAATACTGACAAGTTGTAAATCCTTAATAAGGACAAAAGCATTATTGATACAATTTCAATAGAATAACTAAGGTTATGTAGGTGTTAAAACGTGTTATTGTTAGTGTCCCTCGAAGGGTTATCATGTCAATTTAGGATAATGATATGGTAATAATTTGTTAGTGATTGAGATATAATGAATAAATTGATGTCATTAGATTCATATTCTTATGAAGATTATATATTTGAGCAGATTTTGAACGTTCTGAATTAGTGAGGAAGGGCAAGACATTTGTGGACTAGTGATATTCGGGTTCTTCGGTTGAGGTAGATTACGGTTTAATTGGAGTTTAGACTGGACTTAATTATGTGTATGCTCCTAAATTGGATACTTGTGGATTGGTATTCGGACATGCTTGAAATTATTGATGTTTGGATTGTTGATTCGTGTATAAATATTTATTGAAAATTGACTTGATGGAATTGTCTTATGACTTTAAGTGTACTTGTAAACTTGGTACATTGTGTTGCATGCTGTGAGGTTGTGTAAATTGATATTGATAATACTTGTTTATATTTATGTTGGATCGGGTACCACGCCGGTACGTTTATATTTATGTTGGATCGGGTACCACACCGTTATATTTATATTTATGTTGGATTGAGTACCACACCGGTACATTTATATTTATATTGGATCGGATACCACGCCGGTACATTTATATTTTGTTGGATCAGGTACCACGATGGTACGTTTATATTTATGTTGGATCGGGTACCATGCCGGTACGTTTATGTTTATGTTGGATCGGGTACCACACCAGTACGTTTATATTTATATTGGATCGGGTACCACGCCGGTACGTTTATATTTATGTTGGATTGGGTACCACGCCGGTCCGTTTATATTTATGTTAGATCGGGTACCACACCGGTACAGTACATGAACATAGATTGTTCCCTGCAGGTCATGACTATTTGGGCAAAAATAAGTCCCATAGCATGTGTGTACATATTTGTGTTGATTTTGTGGATGTTTACAGTGCGGTTGATACTCTTGATGGTTATGTGACTTGTTTGTGAGCACTATTTGACCTATTGTTGTATTGTTGATTTATTGAATATTTGTTATGTGATGATGCCTGTCTACTTGTTATTTGATTTATGTTGTGTACATGCTATTAAATTGAGTGGGCCTATGATACCTACCAGTATATAGTAGTTTGTACTGATACTACCCTGTACTCTTCTTTTGTTGAGTGCAGAAAGTATTCTAGAGGCTCAGACATGATCTCACCTCTAGATTTTGATAGAAGATATTGATCCAAGGGTGAGCACTCCGTTTCCAGGTTGCCATGGGTCATCTTATTTGTTCTTGTCCATCTTTCGGGCAATGAAACATTCTTTATTCACCTTATTTTTGGATATCTCTTTAGACATGATCTTTGTTAGTAGTTCTTATACGATGACTTTCGGGTCTTGGGGATTTTAGTACGTAGTCTGTTTGACTTCCGCATTAATAATTATTAGCCTTGGATTATTATTATTATGTTAATTTTATGATAGTATCATCTTAACATTGACTAAGTGGTTGGGAAATGATTCGGTTAGATGGTTATCCCACAGAAAGATTAGCGTGGGTGTCACTCATAGCCATTTGGTTCGTGACACTTTGCCCCTAAAATACTTATACAAAACTATCCCTATTCCGTTATTCCTTTATTTTTCTTAGTTGAAAAGAGCCTTGGATTTAATCTAAGCTCGTAACCAAATAGTTTGTGAGCTTCAATATGATTGATATTTAGTTAAAACTCACTTGTCTGTGCCCTCTTTTTGTATTATCTGCCTTCAAACGTGTGGAATATTTTCTTGTGTTTGATTATATGGTCAAGAGATCTTTGAAATAAAATTAATAGGTTTTGTCATTAAATGTGCATTGTTCAAATGCTAAACATAAGTCTAGCCTCACTGTATCATTTTAATGAAATCTTACTGTCTTCACCTTTGCTAGCTTAAAATAATGAATATTTCAAGCTTTATGATTGTTTTAACATCATTTTTGTTTGTCAACTATAAGTATACGTATCACGTTTATCCTTATTCTTTCTCTGTCGAAATTTGAATAGCTAATCCTTATACTTGTCTCTTTTATGTATGAACTTATTTGAGTTCAAATAGACTCCCTCTTGCATTTTCTTCGAGTCCAATCCCATGCCAAAGTCTCTAAATGGACTAAAAGACAAGAAACAACATTGTATACACCGATATGTGGTAGTATATAGGAGATATGCAGTGAAAAATGAGAAGGTGAAGTTGGTATACAGGTGAAAGACTGAAACATATGATTTAATAGTCTATTCGGATTAAGATATTTGTCTCATTCACCTGATTTAATAGTCTATTTGGATTAAGATAATTTTCTTCAAACCCAAGAAATTAAATTTGTTTGTAAATGTCAACTTTTCATGATTAATAAGATACTTTTAATTTGATACGCTTTTAATTTTTTTTTTTTTCAAAAAAGTGTTATTTATAACAAAATGGGCTTCCCTATGGTAATAAGAAGAAGAATAAAGTAGTCATATGATCTTTTCTTTCTCCACGAAAGCAAAAAAATTATTTTCCTCTTAATTCCAAAAGAAAAATTGCAACTTAGTTAATTAAAGTAAAATGTTTCTCCTTTGAATAAATAAATAAATGTCATTTTAAATGTTTAAATAAATATTTTTAATATTTTCTATAAAATCTAAGTCTTTGCGAAAATTAATCACTTTAGTTAGTCAAGTTAGTTATTGTTGGTGAACCATTTCAAACGGACGCTCCTAAGTGCCTTAGAAACCCTCCTAGTGCGTTAATTGAGCCCTTACCTATTTTCTCTAGTTTTAAAGATTTATTTCTGTTTTTTAACCTTTGAAACACTTTTAAGTTTTTCTTGATTTTTTTATAAAAAATCAAGTGCCGACTCTGTGAATTTCTCAAAATTAGTTTGAAATTTTCTTGAATCTTTAAAATAGTTTTAAAGAGGTCAAAATCATTTTCTCTCAAAAGAAATTCAAAAAAGAATAAAACAGAAATGACGACTCTGTTGGAAATTTAATTAGGTTCTAACCAAATATTTGAACTAACTTCTTTGACTAACTATTCGGGTTTGTACTAGTTAACTGTTCGTTTGCTTATGTGTTTAAATTTCTGCAAAGTTTAAATTATTGCATTTCATGACATACTTTCACATTATCATTATTAAACTATTTTGGGGTTTCACGGATGTCCCGGTCCCTATTGTTCATTTCCAACTCAAGTGTTGGGAATACGACCTTTTTTTGGCACGTTAGGCCCCCGATAGTTGTTTGTATTTTCAAACCTAATTTGTCCGCTTGGGAACCTGGTCAAATCCCACTCTAGATACCTAGGATGGAGTGAAATCAAAATTCTTTTTAGGCATGAGTCTAGGACGGCCCAATACCTGAGGGGGTATCGGGCCTATTAGAAAAATCCACCTTACGTCTGTTGACCACGAGTCAATAACGGACGATCTTCTTTTATGTATTTTAATAAAAGGATGTATTACTGGATTATATGAACCATTATCCCTTGATATATATTTTGGGGAAATGGAATATCTTACAAACGACATGTATATCCTTCATACGCCAGGCTTACCTTTGGCTTGAAAGGTACCATGTATGATAGGACGCATAACAGTTGTTTATGTACTAAAGTATTTCATTATTTTGCTTTGTCTTTATTTACTTGATCTGTGTATTTAAATATCATATCTTTGGCTTTAAACAAGACTAGTTCATTATTCTATTTTGAAGTCTTAGTGCGGTAATAGACATATAAGACTCAAAATTTGAATCTCCTAAAATACCCTTAAAAGTCCGTCGATAAAATTCCACCCAATTTATGCAAGTTTTATTCAAAATTTCATTAGGTCATTATCCAATTCACATTGACTATATTGCTTTCACAATTCACTTTTTCCTGTATTTGATGATAGTCAGAGCTATCCAGATATGCCATTAATAAAAACACTATGTTGTCTTAAGACCCTTTTAAAATAAGCCTTTTAGGATGTTTATTCGTAAATACTCGAATCTTTCAAATTGCTTAGTTCGTTCTATTCGATATGTTGTTTTTTCATTAAATTCAAGATCCATCAAATGATGAAAGTTTTGATCATTCGGTCACTTTTCCAAGTGCCTTATCCTCCAAATTCTGGACTTAGTTTGTTAAAATCAAATATATGTCATTTGTTTCGTGTATTATTTTGGTCAATTATTATGATCATGAACTGATATTTTACCTTTTGAGTATTTTTCTTTTCTGTTAGAGAGAGCCTAATTTGTGTTGATAGTAAAACTTGCTCGCTTCATAAAGACAAAAAGTAATCACTGGCAGAATATCAGTATTTCACACGGTCTAAGGTCAAGAAAGTAACTACAGATTCATCAGTTCTTTCTTGGGCTAACAGAAGAACTCGTTCAACTATGGATCCTAGTTTGATTAGCACAAATACTTCATCTGAGTCAGTTTTCACCTTCTCTGTGGCAATGGACCTGAATGCCACGATAGGAAGAGAAATAGCTCCAGAGGTCGTTGTTGGTTTAAAGCAACAAATTGCTGAGCTAAGGATCATGGTGATGGAAAGTAGAACACCTTCTCAGACTCCTCCAAACATGACTCTGCCTCCTGATGCTCGATAAAAGGTGCCTATCTTTTCAACGTCAAAAGGAGTTGATCCGGGAGGTCTTTTTGCTCATGCTTATCAGAATGCCTCTTTTGTGTACATATTTGATTATCCAAAGGTTCAGAACATATCATTGTCACACTAAGCTCCGCCAGTGTACACTTATTCTACCACCCCACCAGTGACACAAACTTAAGGGTTATACTGTTTAGATGTTAATCATTATGTTGAAACAGAAAATGATCCAAGAATGTACACTGATGAGGCGGTAAATTAAAATCTCAAGGTCTTGAAAAATGTGATAAGAATCCTTCGGGGGGCTTGGGAGTAATCAAAGTGTGAAGTATGAAGAGTTGTATGCATTTCTCGAGATTGAGTTGCCTTCTGGTTACAAGATCCAAAAATTTGAAAAGTCTGATGGCTCCGAAAATTCCTTCTTTCATTTGAAAACTTATTGTGAAAAATTAATTGGTGTGGGAAAAAAAGAAAGAATACGGGTCAAGCTATTTAATCAAAGTTTGAGTGGAAAAGCTTTAAAATGGTATGCTAAACAAGATGTGACCAAATGACGCACTTAGGATGACTAGGAAAATGCTTTTGTGGATTACTACAAGTTTCACGTCGATATTATTCTTGATAGAATCTCTATCACAAAGCTGAGGCAGAAATCAAATGAGAGCTTTTGTGAATATGCTATACAGTAGAGAGAAAAGGCAACCAGGGTACATCATTTGATGGAAGAAACTGAAATAGTCAGTTACTTCATTCACGCACTAAATCCAGAATATTTTTATCGCATGATAACAATGTTGAAAAACATTTACTGAAATTATCAAGACTAGAGAAATAATTTAGGATGGCCTTAAGATAGGAAGATAATAAATTTTGCAGAACTCCAATCCACTCATAAGGGCTTCCAGACTAGCTCTTTCAAAAATGAAATAAAAAAAGAGTAGAAAGTAATGAAAGTGATGACTCAAGAAATTTCTTCTAACTATGAGCAAACTCCTCGATACCAACCCAATGCCCGACATGCTCACTTCCCGGTCTACAATGCGCAAGCAATATTTCATGATCAACATCTACCACAAAACTATCAAAATAATGCACCTTGTGCCAACCGTGAAAGGAAGCCTCCCAGGATCTTCACGCCATTGGAAGAATCACTTACTCAGCTTTATGAAAGGTTGAAAGAAGCAGTGTTACTTCATCCAGTGTAAGCAAATAATGCGAACACTTCTACTAATTGGTATGATCCAAACAAGTGATGTGTTTATCATTCTAGAGTCATTGGACATGATATAGAGAAATGTATTACTCTCAAGCACAAAATTCAGAATTTGATTGACAACAAAGTGATAACGGTTGAAGAAGCTCCAGCTAATGTTAACAACAATCCATGCCCAATAACAAGAAGTAGTCATTGACACCATCAATGAATTTTCCTCAAAAGGCACAATTTTGGCGTCCTTTTATCCTACATTTGGAAGTTATTATTTTTTTTCTTGTAATTATACTTTCTCATTTTATTTTTTTGTAATTGCATTCTGTTGTCTTATTTTCTTGTAATCGCACTTTATGGTTTGATTTCCTTGTAGTTGCACCCTTTTAGTTATTATGAACTTTGTTCGACCTGATTTTACTTGTGGAATACGTAGGCAGCATGTATTGGCTTCGATCACGTTATCAAAATATAAAATATCCCTTATGTATGTATGAACTATCCCTTTTGTATGTATGAGCTGTGTTTGACCTGCATTTTCAAGAATGGGATACGTGGCAGCCTATGTCAGCTTCAGTCAAATGTACGAACTACGTTTGACCTGAACTTCCAAAAATGGGATACGTAGGCGACCTATGTCGGCTTCGGTCAACCGTTTAGAAAATTTATCTTTCCATTTTATGTTGAAACTATATTTTCTACCTTAATAGAATGCGCAGGCACCACTCTGGCTCGATTATATTTTCTGTAAGATTTTTATAGAAACTGTGGCAAAATTTTTGAGAAGATCTCAAAAAATTCATCAAAAGGATCCTTTTCCAAGCTAAATGAAGATGACATTGAAGTATGTAACTGGACAAAATTTTTTGAGAAGATCTCAAGAATTTAACAAAACTTGACATTGGCTACAAAGTTGAAAATCAGACTTGCTGAAGCTGAGATCGGGGTATAATTTTTGAAGTTTTCTATGTTTAAAGTAGTTTACGTCAGAAATAACTCAAGTATTTTGCATTTTAGACTGGGATGGAATTTTTTAGAAGGTCTCAAAAATTCTATACTAAACAATGTCATAAGTTATAAGAAAGTGCGAGAGTTCCTATGTTATAGACTGAGGCAAAATTTTTGAGGGAGATCCTAAAAAATTCCACAAAATTGTACTTCAATATCAGAAAAGTTTGCAAATCAATGAACAACAAGATGCATCAGGAAAGCAAGGAAATACCAAGACATTCAGTCTCTTAATACTAAGGAATTTTTCTTTGGATGCAGGAACAGTGAAGTCACAAAGTTGACAATGTTAAGCCTGACAAAGGGCATTATCAGACCCACAGTGGCCTTGCCGTAATAATCTATACAACTTCTCTACCCCATTTTCCTTTTGATTTATGTTTCTATTACTTAGTTATGATCTCTAACACTTTCTCTAATTTTATAGGGAAATGATTGGACATAACAATAAAGATAGGGAGATATTATCCAAACTACTATCTCTAAATCATCATGAGTCAAACAACTTCATCTTTATCTTAAAATCTATCTTCTGTTACACTCCTGGCTTAGCTATAACAAATTGTTCTATTATTAATGAGTGTTGTTTAAGTTATACAGGTCCTTTAAAGGACTCCTGAGATAACAAATGAAGTTTAACAAGTCAATGTCTATCTTTTTTTAATTATATTTGGGTCATCCATCCTTTTGAGATGACACATTTTATTATATTTGGGTTTTCACCTTTTATGAGGATACATTGAACCGTCACCTTGTTCAGAGTGATACATTGCATTCAAGATAGATCGTCTACTTTTCAATGAGAGTCATTGGTCTGTCAACCCCGTTCAAAGTGGCACGTTACATTTAAGATCGGTTGTCCGCCTTTCAACGAAACACGTTGGATAATTTCCCCATTTAAAGTGATCCTTTACATTCAAGACAGGTCGTCTGTCTTTTAATGAGATACGTTGGGTCGTCACCCCATTTAAAGTGACATGTTATATTCAAGATAGGTTGTCCGTCTTTCAATGAGACATGTTTTATTGTCACCTCATTCAAAGTGCACGTTAATTCAAAATAGGTCATCTGCCTTTCAATGAGATACATTAGGCCGTCACTCCATTCAAAGTGACATGTTATATTCAAGATAGGTTTTCCGCCTTTCAATAGACACGTTGGACCATCACTCCATTCAAAGTGGCATGTTACATTCAAAATAGGTCGTCCGTCTTTTAATGAGACACGTTAGACCGTCACGCCATTAAAAGTGGCATGTTACATTTAAATAGGTCATTCATCTTTCAATAAGACACGTTGGACTGTCACTCCATTTAAAGTGGTATGTTACATTTAAAATAGGTCATTCGTTTTTCAATGAGATACGATGAACTGTCACTCTGTTCAAAGTGGTCATGCAAATCGGTTCAACTATCTCAGCATAGCATGTTTAAAAAGGTTTACACCAATTTACGTTTGTATAATGCTATATTTACAACTAATCATTTGTTTGAGTTGTTATCGAGAACATCCAAAAGGATGAAATTCTCACATCAAAACTATAGGTGTGAACGACTCCAAAAGGATGTAGCACAATGTGGAACTTGTTCTTAGCAAAGAACTAGGACATAGTCCGAGGAGGAATTTCAACCTCTTTAGACGCGAGCTGAAGAATGACTTGCACCACCATCAAACCACATCCCTATCAGAAGGCATATGGGTATTTTGGAATGCTTTCAGTTTCAGCTTCACCTCTAGGGCATTTCTAAACTCACACCAGAGGTAGTCTTCCTCTTCTTTGAAAATCAGGTGATAATACATCTAGAGCTTTGGGAATTATGTCTATGTATCTCTTAGTTGCGGATGTAAAGGAGCCCCATATTCATGATTGAGATAAATGCAAGTTTCTTTTCCATAACTCGATATATTTGCCACTCATTCCGAATAAAAGATTGTTAAAATAAAAGACTATCTTTTCTACCGTTCGCGTCGAACTATTGATAATCTGATTTTTTGAGTCTCTAGGATATGTAGGTTGAACTCTATGTAGAAAACTTCACTGCATTCCAACCTCCTCTCAATCCGCTTATTCCCTAGGTTGTCGATTTTACCAAATTCAAAAACCGAGATAGCTTGTGAATTCTTTGAAAATCGTGCTTTATAATCAAGTATTATGAACTACAAGTGGCCTGAATTCTCATGTAATCTGAGATATGTAGAAAATTTGATACCGGAGTTCGTCCATAACTCCATGAAACTCGTGAGAAAACCAACCTTTTTAAAGAGACAAATTTGTGGTCGAAAAAAATTAGGAATGTCAAACTCTCTTTGTCCAAGCTTGCTTGCATTAACCCGAACCAAAGAAATGGGGCAATTTTTGACACCTAATTTTTGCCCTCCCCATTTCAAATTAATTCTTGAGCTTCTCAATTTTAAATAATTTTGTGTTTTAAGTTATTTTGAAATAAATTTCAAGCCTAACTTTTAAGTTTAGGTGAAATTAATATGTTTTGTGTTAAAGATCATATAATTATCAGTTAAAGAAAATGCTGTAGAATTTATTTTGAGTGAAAAAATTGATTAAATTACAAATATTCTACTTTTTCCACGATCGATTGAAAATAAGAAATTGATGACATAATTAGTTTCTTAATTTTTAAATAAAATATTTGTGCTCTATTTAATATTTATTTTAAAATTATTGAATTTGAGAAGCTCGTTAAATTAATTAGAAGTTAATTCCGTCTCAACTTTGTTCAATTAATTCAATTGTGGTCATTTTATTAATGTGAAATGACTATAAGTTTTAACTGAACTCATTTCTTTTTTAACCTAATACATCCATCCCAACGCACACCAACACCCCTATTTCTTTCTCTAGGCCCAACAACAACAACTTCAGCCGCCAGCAGGTCCAAAATCCCACCAAACCGACCCAACCCATTTGTATTTTTCTTCTTTACCCATCAAAATAATGTGCACAACACAATCAACAACAACAATGTTCACCAATACGCACAACACAGTCAACAACAAATGACAACATTAACAACATTAACAAAACCCTAGCCGCCTCCTTTTTATTTACCGTTTTACCCTCACGTTCAGTCATCGTTGGCTAGAATTTCATCATTTTTTCTCTTGTTCAGACTGCATTTATGTGTTCTTGGCAAAATTGCACCAAAACACAACAGAGGGTGAACTCCCATTAATGATAATAGCTCATTTTGGTCTCTTTAGTTTTTCTTTTCATCTTTCTGTTCTGATTTTACTACCAATTTAATATAAATTCCAGCTTGTATATTGTCAGATTGAGGATTTCAAAAATCCCTACATTTTTTCTTTAGAAATGTTTCAAATTAAAAAATTTTAATTTTTCCCTTAATTCTCCTATAAATAGATAGAGAGGGATATAGGTGAAGGAGGAGGATTTTTGGTAAAAGATTTGAGGATACGGGAGTCACATGCTTCTGATCCTACATAACCAAAAATTCTTAAAGAAACAGATTTAAAAACTCAGTTTTGACGAAAATTAAACTCCAAAGATTCAAAATTTAAACTTCGGTGGTGGAAGTCCATCATCAAGTCTCGTTGTCCTAAGTTAGTTGCTCCAAAAAAGGTGAACACTTCATCCCTCTTGATTTTTTTTTATCTTTTTGTGTTTGTGTGTAAAAGTAAATGTAAATTTTACTGTTGTTACGAATGTCGTTGATATGAGATTTTTTATATGATGTGGACTTATTTGAAATTATATATGGCATTTTCGACTAATTTGTAAAGATTTTGAATTGAGACTCAAAATTTATTCGTAGAGAGAATGATTTGAGACATATTTATTTGTGTTCTCTTCTCTGAGTTGACTAAATTTTGAATCGGATGTCCAGCGATTTAATTACTTAACTGTGAATAATAGTTGATGTTGGATTGCAATGTTCCCATATGATCTTGTAATGATCACATTTCCTGCATTTCTTTAGTTTTGTGGTTTAACCTCTTTCGTTTCTTAATCCTGGCTCTCTAATATTTACTATATTTGTCGGTTTAGTTATGCAATAATTAAAGAGTATGAAGTAGAAGGAATGATCTCATGTGTGTTTTAGGCAACGTAATGAACATCTAATAGTATTTGTCACTCCATACTTTTTCGTTGCTCCTAAATACTCACAAATTTTCTCGCTTTTACCCTTATCATATTTTCTGCTTTCTGTCATACTAGTACTGCATAAGGGATTCATGTGATTCGATCTTATTTTAGTTAAAATTTCATATAAATAATATGAGAGTATTGGGCTCAATATAGTGTCCATCTTTGATCTTTATATCATGATGATGAAAATAAAACTAGTTTAAGTTCAGTTGTGTGTGTCTACATATTAGTTTGCTTTAAATTATAGTTCCGTGCTTGCGTCAACACCGACCCTCTTTTGAGAAAATTTAATCTCTCATCCATGTATTGAAATTACAGTGGATATGGTGTTTTATAAATTTGTCGTTGTAAAAATAGTGATTATAAGCCATAATATTTGTCTGTATCCAACATGTTGCCTTTATTTTCTTGATTTCCCTTTTTAATGTGTTTTAATGACTTCTCGTGTTATAAGGGTGCTTAATCTTAGTTAATTTCAAAAAGCCATACTTGTTGCCATATGTTGAATATGATTGACATTGAATTTTATGTTGATCCTTGAAATACCTCATGAATTAGTAAGGTTGTTTGTTTTTGTTTCGGGGCACTAGAAGGTGGCTGCCTTGTTTTATTTTGTTTACTAAGATATTAATTTCTGGCCAATCCTTGGATTTGAAAAGAAAGATGTTGGTTTCTTTGTTAAAAAAAAACTTCTTGTACGCATTGAGCTTGTGTTTAGATACCACTCTCTATATTTTGTTTCTTTTGTTTATTAAAATTTAGATTGTTAAATTGTTATGTGCTCTGCTCTTTCACTATCTTATTTGACCATTTAGCAAGGCTATTTTGGCCACGGATAAGTGTAGCATGAGAAAAAAATGTCTTTGTAGGCATCAAAATATCTTATGATTTTATGTATTTTGTTCCCGTTTTTGCTCTATGTCTTTTCCTTCCCCCTAAAATACTTATACAAAGCTATCCCTATTTTGTTACTCCTTTGTTTTTCTTAGTTGAAATGTGTCACGACCTAAAAACGAGGGTCATGGTGACACTTGTCGCGGCATACCTTGACAAGTAAGCCTATCACCCAAACTGATATGAAAAGAAGAAAAGACAGAAATATACCACGATAAGACTTCTAGAATGAAGCTGAACCATATAATTAATCATAACAATGCGGAAAAAACTTATCCAAAACGCCAATCATGCCCAAAACCACGTGTCAATAGTGTAAGAACTATTAATACAATCCAAGAGTCAAATGCATTGGAAAAATAACCACAAAGGAATAATAACTGTCTCCAAATACTAATAAAGACATAACAACTATAGAAAGATAGAGGTGAACTTCGAACGCATGAATGTCCAACGCTACCTTGGAAGCTTCAACAATCGCCTGAGTCAATCACGTTGAGGCGCACTCGAGCTAAGACCTGCACCGAAAGGGCGCAGTAGGCATGAGTACGGTCCACTTGTACTCAGTAGGTATCATAGGCCGACCAAGCAAAGTAGTAAATAAAGCATACAAAATATACACTAAGGGCACGTTACCTGCAATCAGAAAATATCCCACAATGGTAGCCCACACCGCTTGCACTAACAGTTCTAATATATCTCACATATATTACAACAACACACCAAGATATTGAATATAAGTATACACTATGTTACATATAAATATAACCAGAGAGAATATGTAGATACAAGATCATCAAATACAAGTATAGGAAAGTAAGACAAATACACAAATGACAAGTCAATAAAGCAATACAACACAACATAAACACAATAAAGTAAGTACAATGTATATGATGATGATGATGATGATGCACGAGGTCATCGCACAACCTTCTGGATCGTCGTACAATCCCTGTATACACCTACGGAGCTAAAGATTCCCGACGTAGGACCCATGGAGGGTTCGTCAACCCGTATACAATCCACATATCTCATATTTTGGCATATCCCTCAAAAAGGGTTTTATAAGATGTTACAATATTTTTTAAAAAAGGTGTTGCCAGTGTTTCTCAGATGTTGCCACGGTGGTACCAATGTTTCATGAATGAGTATGATATGAAGATGTAATGCTCACAGCCAATCATAATAATTATTTCCACAACCAACCACAATGATACAATCCCACAACCACATGAGCCAATATCACTTTTTATTTTTGTTTCATCCATGAATTTCCACATGTATCATATGCCAATAAAGTCTGAATATAATCATAATACACCAATGGTACCTCATTAAACAACATAAAATAATTATTCAAATGTATTCAAGGCTATCAATATCACATAGGACCCTACATGGTCAAACGTATCACATAATATCTCAATTTCGATAATTGCATCACATATACGCCCCCACATGGGCACAACACATAGATAGACATTTTTCAAGATTAGTTTCCACCCTTAACATGCATTTTGTATCATTATTTACTACCCAACCCAGTCTGAAAGAGTTAAGCTACCTACCTCGAAAGCCAAAACCGGTCTGCTACACTTGAACCTGCGACCTTACTTTTCACAAACAATTCCAAAATCCACTAAAAATATCAAATATGAAATGTACGCGTCAAGACAAAACCAACGACACCCATATTGACTACTTTTGATTCGGGGTCAAAACGGACCCCAAAATGGATTTTCGAAAAAGAAGGGCAAAATCAACACTTTATTTCAAAAACATGTTTTCCATATTTTTAGGAACCTACAGCTGAAAACCCAAGTTAACTTGAGTAAAAAGTGAAGTCCAAATCGAAAAAAAATTATTTTTGAACTTTACAGGGTAAAATCTTTGAAATCCGGGTTAAAATCAAGAATCAGAGTTGTTTTGAAAGTTAAATTGATGAAAAACTAGAAATTATAACATAAAAATATTATTCAAGTGAAAAAAAAGTGAAGATTGAATTTAAAATCATGCCCTAAGATTTTGGGGGTTTTGCGCTATTTATTAAGAAATTACTAAGAAAAGTGTGAATTCTTACGTTTAATCTATAATAAAATCTTGAACAAAGTGTTTATCTAGCTTCCCAAGCTCCCACAAGCTTTACTTTTAATCTCTCAAACTATTTAGGGTTTAACTCTCAAGAGGCAAGATGGAAAATGAGCAAAATAGGTCAAAAAAATGTTATTTATTAGTGCAGATTTTTCTGTACTGCTGTCAAAAGAACAACAACAACAACAAAAACAACAAACCCAGTGTATTCCCACAAAGTGGGGGTCTGGGGAGGGTAAGATGTACGCAGACCATACCACTACCTCCGAAGAAGTAGAGAGGTTGTTTCCGATAGACCCCCGACTCAAGCTAAAGGATAGTAACAAGTGGATGGATGACATAATAAAATCAGGAATAAGAAATAGTAAATTGGAAATCAGAGAAATATGATATACACGAAAATAAGAGCGACACAAAAAAAGAAAATAGGGACTAAGACATAAGACATAGGGCTCCCACCTAGTCGTATCATACACACACAAACCAAGGAAACCTATGTACAAGCCTCGGATTACTAACCCGGCTACACCATAACACCCTGGACTGCAAGCTACAACCCACACACTCCCATTAGCCTTCTACCCTTATTCATAACCTCCACACCTTCCTATATAGATTCATGTCCTCAGTCAGCTGAAGTTGCTCCATATCATGTCTAATCACCTCCCTCCAGTATCTCTTCGGCCTACCTCTACTCCTCCTGAAACCATCTATAACTAGCCTCTCACACCTCCAGACTGGGGCATCCACACCCCTCCTCATCACATGCCTGAACCATCTCAGTCTTCCTTTCTGCATCTTGTCATCTACCAAAGCTACCCCCACCTTCTCCCGGATAATCTCATTTCTAACTTTATCCCCTCTAGTAAGCCCACACATCTAACGCAACATTCTTATTTCTGCCACCTTCAATTTTTGGATGTGAGAGTGCTTGATTGGCCAACACTCTGCCCCATACAACATGGCCAGTCGTACTGCCACTTTATAGAATCTGCCTTTAAGCTTAAGGGGCACCTTCTTATAACACAACACTCCCGAGGAGAGCCTTCACTTCATCCAACCTGCTCTAATACATTTAGAGACTTCTTCATCGATTTCACCATTCCCCTGAATTGTAGACCCAAGATACTTACAACTGTCCGTCTTACAGACATCCTGGGAGTCCAACCTCACCACTACTTCATCCTCCTGCCTCAAGTCACCAAACTTGCATTCCAAATACTCCGTCTTGGACCTACTCAACCTGAACCCCTTAGACTCAAGGGTTTGCCTCAAAATCTCCAATTTGTCATTTACACCCCCTCTCGCGTCTCATCAATTAGCACTACATCATCCACAAATAACATACACCAAGGCACCTCACCTTGAATGCTCCATGTCAACACGTCCATCACCAACACAAATAAGAACGAACTAAGAGTCGATCCTTGGTGCAACCCTATCTCCACCGAAAAATGCTCTGAGTCTCCTTTCGCCGTCCTCACACGGGTCTTCCTTCCATCGTACATATCCTTAATAGCTCGGATGTACACCATCGGAACCCTTCTCACCTCTAAGCATCTCCAAAGAACCTCCCTTGGAACTTTATCATACGCCTTTTCCAGGTCGATGAACATCATATGAAAATCCCTCTTCGTTTCTCTATACTGCTCCACCAATCTCCTTATCAGGTGGATTGCCTCTGTCATAGAACGACCAGGCATAAATCCAAACTGATTCTCTGAAATAATCACGACCCTCCTCAACCTTCGCCCAACCACTCTCTCCCAAATCTTCATAGTGTGACTCAACAGCTTAATACCCCTATAGTTGTTGCAACTCTGAATGTCACCCTTGTTTTTATACAGCGGAATCAACGTACTCCACCTCCAAGCGTCAGGCATTTTCACAGTTTTGAAATATCGTTAAACAAAATAGTCAACCATCTTAAACCTACCTCACCAGCATACTTCCAAAAATCTACCAGGATCTCGTCAGGCCCCGTCACCTTACCCCTCCGCATCCTACGAATAACTTCTCTGACCTCTTGAACCTTAAAATACCGACAGTAACTGAAATCACGGCTCTCCTCCGAGTGCGCTAGCTACCCTAACTTAATGCCTCTGTCCCCTTCCTCATTCAAAAGTTTATGAAAGTATTCCTGCTATTTCTTCTTAATGTGAACATCCTTCACCAAAACACTGCCATCCTCCTCCTTGATGCACTTCAATTGATAGAGGTCACGACCCTTTCGTTCCCTAGCCTTAGCAAGCCTATACAACCTCTTTTCCTCGCCTTTCTCCTCTAACCCCGCATACAAGCTCTCGAATGTTGTTGACTTAGCAGTCGTAACTGCTAACTTAGCCTCCTTCTTTGCTACTTTGTAGACCTCCCTATTCACCCGCTTCTCTTCTTCATCTTTACTCTCAATCAACTTAACATACGTCTCCTTCTTAAACTTTAGTTTCTTCTTAACTTCTTTATTCCACCACCAGTCCCCCTTATGACGTCCTGCCCGACCCCTCAAAACACCCAACACTTCTCTAGCAGCCTCCGTGATGCAGCTGACAGCCTTATCCTACATAGTATCCACGTGCCCCCTGTACACCTATGCCCCCAATCCCGCCACTTTTTGCCTTATCTCCAAAGCACTAACCGGTGTTAAGCCCCTCCACTTAATTCTAGGATGACACTCCCCGACCTTTTTCTTCTTGTACTTCTTGATAGACAAGTCCATCACTACAAGCCTATGCTGGGTCGAAAGATGCTCTCTCAGAATGACTTTACAGTCCTTACATAACCCCCTATCCCTCTTCTTAAGCAGCAGAAAGTCAATTTAGGTCTTGGCTATCATGCCTCGAAAGGTAATTAGGTGATAATCCTTCTTCAAAAAACTCGAATTCACTACTGCCAGCCCAAAGGCCCTCGCAAATTCCAATATAGCAGTTCCCTTACTGTTTCTGTCATTGAAAACATAACCTCTATGCAAATCATTATAACCTCCCGTTAAGACCCCAATATGGCTATTGAAGTCCCCTGCTATGATAATCTTCTCCGAGCTAGGCACGCTTCTAACCACCTCGTTCAAGTCCTCCCAAAATTTTGCTTTTGCCTCCTCATCCAAGCCCACCTGTGACGCATACACACTACACACATGCAACGAAAACCCCCCAAAGACCAACTTAATCTTCATCAGCCTATCACTGACCCTCTTAACCTCCACCACCTGCCCTCTAAGCTCTTCATCCTCTAAGATGCCCACTCTGTTCCGACGTCTATCACTTTTTGAGTACCACAGCTTGTAACCATCCACATTCCTAGCCTTAGATCCCACCCACCTAGTTTCCTGCACACACGCAATATTAATGATCCTTTTCTTAAAGATCTTCACTAGCTCTACGGACTTATCTTAAAGGGTCCCAATATTCCAAGACCCTACCCTCAACCTATCTTCTCTCGCCTCTCGCCCACTTTTAACGCCCTTCACCAAACCCACCCTAACGCCCGACCTATACCCCACACCCACCCCAGCCCTCCCCTCATCACCCCCTCCCAAAATAGTCCCCACCCCTAGCCTCCTCGGACATGACCCTAATCCTCTATCAACCCCTCCAGCCACTACTCAAAACCCAAACAAAGCCCCAAATCGACGCACAAAATGAACAAAGCAACGGTACAAAAATAGTAAAGGAAGGCACACACAAAGTGCACTGATCCTCTTAGCAGCTAGCACAGACACACAACAAACAAAAAATAAAAAACAGAAACAAAAACAAGGAACAAAAACAAAAAATAAACAGCAGAAACAAAATAATATAGAAAACCAAACTATATATAATGACTAAATATTAAAGTTAAGATGTCATCGGTGCTCCTGCGTGCTGCTGTTTCTGGTAATTACGATATCAAAACTGGTAGCCGAAATAAAGTTGCTTGAAAGAACGTCGCTGGTGCATCACCGGAGTGTCGCAGACGAGTCTTCTAGGTACTGTCAGGATCTGGGCGCCGACTTACATCGTACCAAGCTGCTTTACCACTGATGGACACCTACACTGTCGCTGGAGTCGAGCCGACCATACCTAATCCCGCCAGCGATAGCAGCGACGAGACAGAGAATGGGAACGAAGAAGAAAAAAGATAGAGAGAACTGGGGGGAGAGTCAAAAGAAAAAGCTGTTTTTTTTTAAAAAAACTCAATCAGGACTTCAACGAGGTGTTCAAAATTCGTTCGGTGTCCGATACATAAAAATGAACTATGCAATCATACTAAATTCGATGTTCCAGACACATTGATGATATCAGATTTTCAAAAGAACATTGTTTTCACAAAGTTGACCCTCGAAACCTAAAATTATAATTTTCCAAATCGAGGGTCAAAATGAGATTTAAAAGCCGTAAATCATACCAAACATGCTAACACCCTAAAATCGACATTCTGAATCTGTTGGTAAAGTCAGATTTTCTATCCGAGCTCGTTTCGATCAAATGTGGGTCCCACACCCATATTTTTAATTTTTCATCCTTCCGATGAATAGGTCGAAATGAGCTCGAGTGCACCGGGACTCAAACCAAAGGTCTACCTAGCCTAAAATCGATATTTCAAAGTTATTGGCGCAGTTTGTTCGATCTTCCGTTGAACGGATCAAAATATATCCACATTAGTCCAAAATAAGGCTCTCAAAGCCGTCAAAAACTACAATATAGCATAAATGATATCAAAATGCATCAAAAATCATGTCAACCACTCCCACTCCCCAGAAATACCATAATGCAACTACAGGGAGAGGTAAAATAGTCAAATCACACAAAATCATAAATTTCACATATTTCATCAAATTTTTAGGTCGTTACATCATCCACCACTAAAAATCTAGTTCGTCCTCAAACTAAAGCAAACGAAATACCTGAATCAACAAAGAACTAGGGATAAGGACTATGCATATCAGACTCGACCTCTTAAGTAGCTTCATCTACAGGTCGATGTCGCCACTGGACCTTAACCAAAGGGATCACTCTAGAGCGCAACCGCCTAACATCCCTACCCAAAAATAGAAACTGGCTCCTCAACAAAGGACAACCACTCATCTAACTGAGCTGACTCCCAACGAATGACATGAGACTCATCAAGAATATAGCAACGAAGCATAGAAACATGAAAAACCGGATGAACAACTGATAGATCAGGGGAAAAAGCCAACTCATAAGCCACATAACCAACAGTTCGAAGAATCTCAAATGGACCAATATACCTGGGGCTAAGCTTGCCCCTCTTCCCAAACCTCATAACACCCTTCATGGGTGAAACTCGAAGGAAAAACACCATCACCAATGCCAAATCTCAAGGCATGAAGTCTACGATAAACCTAACACTTCTGCCTACTCTGAGCCGCTCTAAGTTTATCCTTAATAATTCGGACCCTATCTAAAGACTTACGAAGCTAGTCCGTACCTCGAGGTCTCACCTCAGAAACATTAAATCAACCTACTGGGGAGCAACAACGCGTACCATCCAATGCCTCAAAAGGAGCTATATCAATACTGGAATGGTAGTAATTACTATATGCAAACTTTGCTAAAGCCAAATGCTGCTCCTACTGGCCACCAAAATCCATCACGCATGCGTGAAGCATATCCTCTAAAACCTATATAGTCCGCTCTGTCTGACCATCAATCTGGAGGTGAAATGTTATGCTAAGATCAACCTGAGTACCTCTCATCCTGAAAAGTCTTCCAAAAGTAAAATGTGAACACAGGACCTCGATCTGAAATAATAAACACTGGCATACTATGCAGACGCATAATCTTATGAATATAGATACGAGCCAACCTCTCAGCACTAAATGAGACCTGAACCAAAATAAAATGAGCTGACTTGGTCAATCGATCCACGATGACCCAAACATTGTTAGAACCATGAGATGTATGAGGTAATCCAGCCACGAAGTCCATAGTGGTCCGTTTCTACTTCTACTCGGGAATTGGTAACCTTTAAAGCAAACCACCAGGTCTCATATGCTCGGCCTTCACCTCTGACAACATAGGCAACGAGCCATAAAATCTGCTATATCTCGCCGCATACCACCCCACCAATAGTACTGTCTCAAATCATAATACATCTTAGTCACACTTGGATGGATAGAATAATTGGAACAATGGGCCTCCTCCAAGATTAACCTAATCTAGTCACCCACTTTCGGCACATAAACTCGGTCTCCAATACGTAAAACTCCATCTGAATCAAGTGAGGCTTCCTTAGCCTCTCCACTCAATACCTTGTCTCAAATCGACCTCAATCCAACATCATCAAACTAATAAGCTCGAATCTGCTCTATCAAAGAAGATCTAGCCTCCACAAACGACAAAACATACCCTGGTGTCGAAATATCAAGCCCAACCATCTGGTTAGCTAAAAACTGAATCTCTAAGGCCAAAAGCCTCTCTTAGGTCAAAAGATGCGCCAAGCTACCCATGCTAGTCGACTTCCGGCTCAATGCATCCGAACTACATTAGCCTTTTTCAGATAGTAGAGAATAGTCAAGTCATAATTCTTAAGTAACTCAAACCAATAGTGCTGTCTTATATGAAGATCTCACCGGTAAAGAAGTACTGAAGGCCACGATGGTCTGAGAAAATCTCACAACGAACTCCATACAAGTAGTGTCTCCATAACTTTAAGGCAAACACAACTGTGCAACACTCCAAATCATGGGTAGGATAAATCCTCTCATGAGGATTCAATCTTGACAAGACGCATACGCAATTACCTTGTTATCCTGCATCGATACAACACCTAACCCAACACCTGAAGTATCACAAAATACAATAAAGTCCACGTTTTCCTTAGCCAATATAGGAGTTGAAGTCAACAAATCCTTGAGCTTTTGAAAGCTCACCTCACAATATCATACCACTGAAAAGAAATCTTCTTCTGGGTCAACTTGGTCAATGGAGCTGCAATGGATGAAAAACCCTCAACAAAACTTCGATAATACCCGGCCAAGCCAACAAAACTCCGAATCTCAGTGGGCGAAATAGGTCTAGCCCAGTCATAAACCGCTGCAACCTTGGTTGAATCAACAATAATACCTTTCTTGGTCATCACATGACCCAAGAAAGAAATAGATTCTAACCAAAACTCGCACTTAGAGAACTTAGCATACAACTTCTTATCCCTTAATCTCTAAAGCATAATCCATAAATGCTCCTCATGCTCAACCGTACTCTTGGGATAAACCAAGATATCATCTATAAATATAATAATAAAGGAGTCAAAACATGGTCGAAACACCCGATTCATCAACTCTATGAACGAGGTAGGGGAATTGGTCAACCCAAAAGACATGACCAAGAACTCATAATGACCATATCGAGTCCAAAAAGCTATTTTCGGAATATCCAAAGATCTAATCCTCAACTGGTGATAGTCGAATCGCAAATCAATCTTCAAAAATACAACAACATCCTGAAGTTGATCAAACAAATCATCAATGCGAGGAAGAGGATACTTATTCTTAACCATCACCTTATTCAACTGCCGATAATCAAAACACATCCGCATAAACCCATCCTTTCTCTTCACAAATAAAACAGGCCCACCCAAAGGTGAAATACTAGGTCGAATAAATCTCTCATCCAATGACTCCTGCAACTGATTCTTCAGTTTCTTCAGCTCTGCTGGGGCCATCTTATAAGGAAGAATAAAAATAGGCTTGGTGCCCGACTCAACATCAATAATAAAACCAGTATCTCGATCCGAAGGTATACTAGGCGAGTCCGTATGGAACACATCTATAAACTCACGGACGATACAGACAGAATCCAAGAAAGGAGGCAAAATAATACTGGTGTTACGAATACGGGCCAAGTAAGATAAACATCCCCTCTCAACCAATTTACGAGCCTGAACATAAGATATAACCCTTTTAGGACCCGAATTAGGTGTACCCTTCAAAGCTATCCTTGTCACACCAGCCAAAGCTAAAGTCACAGTCTTAGCAAAACAATCTAAGACAACATGATAAGGAGCCAACCAATCCATACCCAAAATAACACCAAAATCAACCTTATCTAAACAAGCAAGTCTACTAAAGTCTCACGCCCAGTAAAACTAACAACACAAGATCGGTATGCCCGATCCACCACTAAAGAATCACCTACCGGAGTAGATACACAAATAGATATAGAAGGAGGCTCACTAACATAATCAAAGCCCAAAGCAAAATATACAGATACATAGGAGAAAGTCCATCCGGGATCAAATAATACAAATACAGGTCTAAAATAAACGAGGAAGGTACCTGTAATCACAATATCAGAAGCCACCACCTTAGATCTGACTGGTATAGCATAACATTATCCACGACTACCAACTGGTCATAGCCCCATGACTACCAACACAAGCGCTACTATCCTTACCTCTTGCACCTTTGGTATAACACCTACCTCTCAAAGCTAAAATAGGAATAACTCTAAATACACGATGAGAATAGTCCTTGGTCACATGGCAATCTCATCACACACATAGAAACCTCTACGACCAATCTCAGTAAGAGAAAGTATAATTAAGCCCGAACGCCACCCTGAACTGCTGAACTAGAAAATCCACCAGCTGAACGCTATAAAATCACCTCACTGGCCTACCATAGTATCCACGAGATCCTCTAAAATCTCTACCTCAAGAGGTCTGACTCCTGAACTCACCAAAATATCGCGCCTTCTTGGCGCCTCCCTGAGATGCACTAATAATACCCTCTGTCTTCTTACCATGATCCACAATAATCTAAAGAGGAGCTCCAAGCATAATCATCTGAGATGTAGCCAACTAAGAGAAATATCCAAACCCTTCACGAACTTTCTAACCTTTCCAAACTCGATGGAAAAGCTATTATAGGAATATCTGGATAGGGCATGAAAGTATGCTTTATACTAAAAAACTGTCATGGAGTCCTACTCTAAATGATCAAACTCGTCCCACATAAGATCTCACAACTAAAAAGCACAAATCTCTCTAGAAAGGCATTAAGAAACTGATCCTATGACAACTCAAGAGCATCAATAAGCCTACCACCGATAAATAATATCCACTAATTTCTCATAGTATCTCTCAACTGATATATAGTATAAGCCACACCATCCACGCAGAAAGAGTGAAACATAACTCAGAATACAAGATATGAAAGAATTCACACGATAAGGAATAAAATGAGGAAAGTTTCCTAAAGACATCCTATAGCCTCTCGAAGATAGATACAGACGTCTATGTACCGATCCACGAGACTCTATTAGATATCTCGTTCTTACACAATTGAGACTAATAAAACCTGGCTGCTCTGATATCAATTTGTCACGACCCAAAAACGAGGGTCATGATGGCACTTATCGCGGCGTACCTTGACAAGTAAGCCTATCACCTAAACTGATTCGAAAAGAAGAAAAGACAGAAATATCCCATGATAAGGCTTCTAGAATAAAGCTGAACCGTATAAGTAAACATAATAATGCGGAAAGAACTTATCCAAAATGTCAATCATGCCCAAAACCAGGTGTCAATAGTGTAAGAACTACTAATACAATCCAAGAGTCAAATGCATCAGAAAAATAACCACAAAGGGATAATAACTTCTCCGAATTCTAATAAATACATAACAATTGTAGAAAGATAGAGGTAAACTTCAAACGCATGAATGTACAACAGCTATCTTGGAAGCTTCAACAATCTCCCGAGTCAATCACGTTGAGGCGCACTCGAGCTAAGACCTACACCGAAAGGGCGTAGTAGGTATGAGTACGGTCCACTTGTACTCAATAGGTATCATAGGCCGACTAAGCAAAGTAGTAAATAAAGCATACAAAATATACACTAAGGGCACGTTACCTGCAATCAGAAAATATCCCACAATGGTAGCCCACACCGCTTGCACTAACAGTTCTAATATATCTCACATATATTACAACAACACACCAAGATATTGAATATAAGTATACACTATGTTACATATAAATATAACCAGAGAGAATATGTAGATACAAGATCATCAAATACAAGTATAGAAAAGTAAGACAAATACACAGATGACAAGTCAATAAAGCAATACAACACAACATAAACACAATAAAGTAAGTACAATGTATATGATGATGATGATGATGATGCACGAGGTCATCGCACAACCTTCTGGATCGTCGTACAATCCCTGTATACACCTACGGAGCTAAAGATTCCCGACGTAGGACCCATGGAGGGTTCGTCAACCCGTATACAATCCACATATCTCATATTTTGGCACATCCCTCAAAAAGGGTTTTATAAGATGTTACAATATTTTTTAAAAAAGGTGTTGCCAGTGTTTCTCAAGTGTTGCCACGGTGGTACCAATGTTTCATGAATAAGTATGATATGAAGATGTAATACTCACAGCCAATCACAATAATTATTTTCACAAGCAATCACATGATATATTTTCACAACCATCCACAATGATGCATTCCCACAACCACATGAGCCAATATCACTTATTATTTTCGTTTCATCCATGAATTTCCACATGTATCATATGCCAATAAAGTTTGAATATAATCAAAATATACCAATGGTACCTCATTAAACAACACAATACAATTATTTACATGTATTCAATGTTATCAATATCATATAGGACCCCACACGGTCAAACATATCACATAATAGCTCAATTTCGACAATGACATCACATATACGCCCCCACACGGGCACAACACATAGATAGCCATTTTTCATGATTAGTTCCCACCCTTAACATACATTTTGTATCATCATTTACTACCCAGCCCAGTCTGAATGAGTTAAGCTATAACCTACCTCGAAAGCCGAAACTGATCTGCTACACTTGAACTCGCGACCTTACTTTTCACGAACAATTTTGAAATCTACTAAAAATATCAAATATGAAATCTATGCATTAAGACAAAACCAACGACACCTATATTGACTACTTTTAATTGGGGGTCAAAACGGACCCCCAAAATGGGTTTTGAAAAAAGAAGGGCAAAATCAAAATTTTATTTCAAAAACATGTTTTTCATATTTTTAGGAATCTACAGCTGAAAACCCAAGTTAAATTGAGTAAAAAACAGAGTTAAAATCGAAGAAAAACCATTTTTGAGCTTTATCGAGTAAAATCTTTGAAATCCAGGTTAAACTCAAGAATCAGAGTTGTTTTGAAGGTTAAATTGATAAAAAACTAGTAATTATAAGATAAAAATATTATTCAAGTGAAAAGGAGTGAAATTTGGATTTAAAATCATGCCCTAAGATTTTGGGGGTTTTGAGAAATTTATTTAGAAATTATTAAGAAAAGGGTGAATTCTTACCTTTAATCCGTAATAAAACCAAGAAAAAGGTGTTAATCTAGCTCCCACAAGCTTCACTTTTAAGCTTCCAAACTATTTAGGGTTTAACTCTCAAGAGGCAAGATGAAAAATGAGCAAAATAAGTCAAAAAAAGGTTATTTATCAATGCAGATTTTTCTACACTGCTGTCTAAAGAAAAAACTATTTTTTTAAACTCAATTCGGATTTCAATGGGGTGCCCGAAATTCGTTCAGAGTCCGATACATACAAACGAACTATGCAACCATACTAAATTCGACGTTCAGGACGCGTTGGTGATATCAGATTTCCAAAAGAACATCGTTTTCACAAAGTTGACCCCCGAAATCTGAAATTGTAATTTTCCAAACCGAGGGTCGAAATGAGATTTAAAAGCCGTAAAATCATACCAAACATGCTAACACCCTAAAATCGATATTTCAGATCTGCTGGCAAAGTCAGATTTTCTATCCGAGGTCGTTTCGATCAAATGTGGGTTTCACACCCATATTTCCATTTTTCCAACTTTTCGATCAATAGGTCGAAATGCGCTCGGGTGCACCGGAACTCGAACTAAATGTCTAACTAGCCTTAAATCAATATTCTGGAGCTGCTGTAACAGTCCGTTCAGTCATCCATCGCATGGATCAAAATATATCCACATTAGTCCAAAATAAGGCTCTCGAAGTAGTCAAAAACCATAATATAGCATAAATAATACCAAAATGCATCAAAAATCATATCAACCACTTTCACACCCCATAAATACCATAATGCAACTACGGGGAGGGGTAAAATAGTTAAATCACACAAAATCAGAACTTTCACATATTTCATCAAATTTTCAAGTCGTTACAAAAAGAGTCTCGGATTTAATTCAAGCTCGTAACCGAATAGTTTGTGAACTTCAATAAGGTTGATATTTAGTTAAAACTCACTTTTCCGGGCATTTTCCTTTCTTTGGATTATTTGCCTTCAAACGTGTGGGATATTTGCTTGTGTTTGATTATATGGTCAAGAGATCTTTGAAATAAAAGTAACAAGTTTTGTCATTACATGTGCATTGTCCAAATGCTAAACATAAGTCTAGCCTCACTGTATCATCTTAATGAAATCTTGCTTTTTTTTTTTACTTTTGCTAACTTAAAATAATGAATGTTTTAAGCTTTATGATTGTTTTAACATCATTTTTTTTGCCAACTATGAGTTTATACGTATCATGTTCAACCGTATCCTTTATTTGTTGAAACTTGAATAGCTAATCCTTATCCTTGTATCTTTTATGCACGAACTTGTTTGAGTCCAAATGGACCCCCTCTTGCATTCCTTCAAGTCCAACCCCATGCCAAAGTTCCAAAAATAGACCAAAAGATAAGAAACAACATTGTATACACCGATATGTGGTAGTATACAGGAGATACACAGTGGAAAACGAAGAGGTGAAATTGGTATACAGGTGGAAGACTGAAAGATATCTATATATGACTAATATATGGTCATATATACACCAAATATACAAAAAACGCAAGGATGAAGAGTTGTTATATACATATGGTATACACTGCAGAAAAATGGACCCAAGTCCATGAGGATGAAGCCCAAATGTTGGACAGCTTATTGATAGGCCCAACTTCAATTTTTGTCTTTATTATTTGTAGCTTATAATTTAGAGCAAAATTCAGAAATAACATACTTAGCACCTTAGTTATGAGTTTCATAGCAACACTTTCATAATTACACAATATAGCAAGTTGTATTTTGTATTTTTGTAAACCATTGCTATAAAAATACGAATACAATTATTTTTTACTACCTTAATTTACTGATTTTAATATTGTAATAATTCCATAAATTAACAGTTAAAGATTACAATCCTATTAAATGCTCACTAATTATGCTTTTTCCGTTATTCGCTAACAACCCTATTCAAATTCAAAAAATAGTTTCATAACACGTGATTCTTAAAAAAAAATCAATTCAAATTACGTTGAATTCTCAATTTCGCTCTAATTGAACAATCAAATTCAATTGTATTTTTTGTTGTTCAATATCAGTTTGAACAATCAGTTTCGTTAAGTTCAATGATCGACATTAACTTCTTTCGATAAAACTTCGGAATTCAACTATCTGTTGCAAATTTCTGCTTAACTGTTGTTTGAGGTATTCATTTTTTTTTGTGAGTATAATTTTTTTACGGGTCGTTTTTTGTTATTTTGATCATTTTTTTAATTGATCAAATTGTGATGCTTTGTAGAAATTTTTCACGTTGTTGTATAATCAATTATGAATATATTGTAAATAAATTTAGATTTTAAGCTTATTCTATTATTTTTTGAACTCCTAGAACAAGGAATGATGGAATTCCGCTTTTCAAGCTGCTGAAATTTTATTTTTTGTAGTTTTGCTTGTCGAAATTTGAGAGTATAACTATATATATGAAAAGATTTTTATATATGTTTTAGTTGTGTTCGAATCTGGAGGTTCTATATTTGATTGTATTTGACGTTGAACACATACTTGGTCATTGTATTTAACCTGGAATAATATATTTTGGTTCTAAGTTTTGTGTAACAAAAGTTTTGTAAACGTATTTTCTAGTGTTGTTGTTGGGTCATATGGCGTGATAGAACAAATATTTTCGTTGTGTTGGGTTCTGGTGGTTTTGAATTTGATTGTATGTAACCTTCTACGGAAATTTTCAAAATTTTATTATGGTTGAAAACTTTTGTTGTGTTGTATTTTACTTTAAAAAATATTGTGTAAATGTATTTTTTGATTGTAGATGTTGGTTGTGTAACTTTGGTTGCGATTAAAACTGAAAAGTGTATGTTGCAACAATTGACATCTGACAAATATGTATATTTATTTATTTTTTATTAAATCACTTAGAAATGGAAAGAATACCAGTTCTTGTGAAGCACTCTGGTAGGTGGACGTATGAAAAAAAACTACGAAGATTACGTTACTGATGCTATACTATTGAGCACAACAACATCATTCATTAAGCTGCATGATGTTTTGGCAACTCACTTAAATGTTAACTTAACCAACAAACGTATTCTAGTGGAATATCAAATCACTGGTAATACAGGGCAGATACAAATACATAATGATATAGGTTTAAAGGTGTTTATATTGCAGAAAAAGATATAAAAGACATGAATTATCTTCCTTTATATGTAAGCATTTTGGAGAAAATTGTAGGGAGCAGCTTTGCAAGTTCATCTATATGTATTGCTGAAAGAGGTGCCGACTGTAACAACTTGCAAACAGTAAAAAATACATCTAATGAAGGAACTTTGGTGGTTTCTGAAGATACACAAGCATTAGATGTATTTGAGATGGATACGGTTCAGGTGATTATCTCAGACCCACATCACAAGCATATTGAGGAAGACCAGGTTTACTTGACAATTTTTTTTTAAAGTCAGTCATGAAGGATTATACAATAAGAGAGAAATTTCAAATGTGAAGTAAAAGATCAAGTAAGAAATGGTACAAACATTCTATATTATTTAGATCATGTTTAAAATGAGTTTGGATATGTATTTTGATAGTATTAAATTATGTTGAATGCATTTATACATTGTTTTACAAATCAGGGAACTGTCATTTTTTAATGCGTGCATCCGGTATGGGAGATTCTGGAATGTCTAGAATTAGAAAATTCATACCTCAATATACTTTCCCGATAAAGGACAAGATCTATCCAAAAATGCATGCTACTAGTTTGTTGATAGGTGGTATGATTAAATAGAAATTCAAAAACCACAAAAGAAAATACAGTGCGTCCGAAATAAAAAATGACATGAAGGAAGATTTTGGTATGGATTTGACATACACTTTATTTTGTAGGACCAAAGAAAGAGCGTTAGAAGAGTTGAGGGGTAAGCCATTAGCATCTTACGGGAAATTACCATCCTGCTTATATGTTTTGAATAATACCTATCCTAAGTCACACATAAGAATGAATGAGACGTTTGAGAATGAGTTCTTGTATGTATTTATTGTCCTACGTGCATTCATTAAAGGATTCAATCATTGTAGACCTGTCGTAGTTGTTGATGCTAGTCATCTGAGAGGAATGTATACTGGAGCATTTGTAATAGCATGTACGATGGATGGAGCAGGTTAGTATCATTTTATATTTACATTGTATATTTTATATTTACATTGTATAGTTGATCGTGTTTTTATATGTATTTCTGCATATCACTTGAAAATACAAATCTCTATGTGACAAATACATATCTGTATAAAAATAAATATATTTTCAAAATTTCATGAATGAAACATGTAAAATTGATAATGTTTGATTTTGATGTGCGTTTATATTTTATTATATGTAATTGGTACTATTTCTTTGATAAAATATACAGTTTTATTGACCTGTAGTTATAATAAATACATATGCAGTTACTATATGTATTTATATCGTACTGCACAAAATATGTTTATAAATGCAGGTCATATATTCCCTTTAGCATATGGTGTGCTTGATTCTGAAAATGATATTTCTTGGACTTGGTTATTTGAAAATCTAAAGAAAGTGTACGGGAAAAGACAAAACATGTGTGTTGTCTCTGATCGAAATCCAAGCATCATAAACGTTGTTGGTGATATGTACAAAAATGTTCCGCATTATGCATGTATGTGACATCTAAGGGAGAATGTGAATTTTTTTTTACAGAAAGTCACACGATGCATTATCAAAAATCTTTTATATAATGGCTAAAGCATATTCGAAGTCAGAATTCAACATGTTAATGGAAAAAGTTGAGGCAATTGATATTAGAGTGAAGAAACATTTGGAATTGGCTGATTATGAAAAGTGGGCTAGGTCCTATGCAACAGTTCACCGAAGATGGACTTTGACTTCAAATATTGTTGAGTCAATAAATTGAGTACTTGTATCAGCTAGAGAACTGCCAATTTATGATTTTCTAGAAGAAGTTCGATTGTTTTTTGAAAAATGAAATTACGAAAATAGGCAGGAGACTTCATATACATTCACCACACTCATTGAAAAATTTAATGACATACTCAAAGAGAAAGAGGCTTTGTACACTCGTATGACGACATGATCTTTTATATTTGTGGCATTTATACTTATGAAAATATAAGTATTATAATTACTTACATTCAGTTCTAAATTAAGGAAAATATATATGACATAAAATTAAAAAAAATGAAAATCATATTATCTGTACTGCATAAGTATTTTAGTATTGAAAAAACTTAACACTGCATATGTATTTAGAAGATCACTAAATATGATTTATTCTACATATGTATTTTTATTGCAGAATCAGAAAACTGCATATGCAGTAATGTCTATAAAGAAATAAAAAACATCTGCATTAATAAATATTAATATTTTTAAAATTTATTCGTATTAAATACATATGTAAATGTATATTTGTGTCGCAAAAATACATATTCTGGTGTGGTTTAGAACATATAAAAAATACAATTTGCATCTTTTTGTATTAGTGTATTTACACATTTTTTTGTTATCTTTTTAATATCAGGTTGTACCAGCCACATAATATGTTTATACGGTGCACGATAAACAAAAACACTTAATTGTTTGTCTTAAGAAAAGAACGTGCTCATGTAATACATTTCAACTCGATGAGATATCATGTGCATATGTGTGCGGTATTGGACAGTAAAAATTTTCAGAAGGGCCATACTGTTGTGATTTGTATAAGCCAAAAACAGTATTGAGGCACATAATGTTCCAATCTATCCTTTACCACACCAAGATGACTGGATAATTTCTGCTAGCATACTTGGTGAAATAGTACTGCCTTCGAAGTTCAAACAACCTCCAAGAAGACTTGCAAAGAAAGATCGTGGAAAATCGGGTCGAGATATGTTTCGAAAGAAGAACATCAAATCATGCAGTGGTTGTGGCGTTAAGGGTCACAATAGAAGTTCTTGTAGGAAATATCGCAAATGATACAATTGTTCTTCCGTATTATTTCTTAAAACTTTCTTTTGGATTTTTAATAATAATGAACTAATTTTTTTGGCTTAATACAGTTATGCATGATTTGATAACTGAACACAGTTAAATGTGAATACTGCATATGTATATGTTGCAAAATCTGATCTCTGCATATGTATTTTGAAGCTATAGTTCATACGTATTTTTAACATGTTATATGTATTTTAGAGCAAATTTAGTAATTTGGATTAACCTAACATGTATTTCGATCGTAAATGAACAAAGAATTAAATACATATGATATATTCTGCATATATATGTTTGAATTGCAAAATCTTAACATTGCATTTGTATTTTAAAGCTAAATACGTATGATGTATAGCATATGTATTTTTATATCAAAATATGATAACTGCATCTATATTTTTAATCAAAATTTCATAGAAAAAATTAAAAATGCATAAAAAGACTAAAATGAATCTTTAATTCAATGCAGTTTTTGAAAGATTGATTTACCTCAAATTTATTTTTATAGTGAATGAATACAGATTAAAATACATATTAGCTATGCTCCATATGTATTTTTTGTAATGCTTAATGTTAACACAATGCATATGTATATTTTGGCTAAATACATTTGATGTGTACTATATATATATATTTGTTTATTAAATATCACATTAAAAAAGAAAACAACATAAAATACTCAAATGAAACTTTAATTCAAATCAAAATTTGAAAGTTTGTTTTACACCAAATGTATTTTTGACATTCTTAATCTTAACAATGCATGTGTATTTTTTAGGCTAAATATATTTGATGTATATTGAATATGTATTTTTAATCAATATGTGAGCACTGCATATGTATTTTTTTAACTAAATCTCACATTAAAAAATAAAACTTCATACATTACTCAATTTTATCTATAATTCAAATCAAAATTTGAAATTTTTATTTACACCAAATGTATTTTGAAAATAAATAAACACAGAATAAAATATATATATGATTGTAACTGCACAAATATTTTTTAAGCAAAAATGTCAAAAATGTATATGTATTTTGGAGTTAATTCTCACTCCCACAAAAAATAACTGAACAATGAAACTAAACACAAAGTATAAATTGATTGAAAATATATTCAACTTAAACGATTAAACTGAATTCATTTCATTTAGTTCAAAATAAGTAATATCATAACCTACAATTAGAACCATTTCAAAACATAAAATTAGTTTGTACAATATGAACCTACATCCATACACCACTTTCACAACTATCCAAAGTAATAAATCCATCAATCATCATACATCAAAAATTTCAGTAACACTAGTTATTCTACTTTTCCTGACAGGCCTCAAGGGTGCTTCGAAATCACTATGAGCATTTGCTTCTTATTTTCGGATGTCATAATCTCACAATAGTGCGACATATCTTGTACGGAGTGCGTTGGAGTCGAACTCAATCGAAAGAACTTTGTGACCATAAGAAAGGTACTCTACATATGTAACAATATACAGACCACAGTCCCTACAACAACAAAAAAGATGATTAATAACTAAAATATATTTTGTGTAAACTTACAATTTTGGTATATGTATATTAAAATACTTACAAGCTTTCACTCGATTGTTGAGGCAAATTGTCTTTAAATAACACATCAAACAAATTTGAGGAGTCTTTGTTTTTGTATCTTGGATGATTTTGAAGATCAATTCCTTTCTTATAGTAAGAATCACAAGCTTGGAGACACAAAGGAATAATCTCAATTAATTTCTTGATCTCAACAAAAAAAATCGGATAATGACCGGATGATTCATATGAATCTTATAAGAATATGCACCTCTCTAAGAAGGATAAAACTGCGAGCGCCCAATGATATTTTTCCTTTAAATTGACTGGAATATAAATGTCTTTCACTGTATTCCATGGCACAACAACATGCATACGGAATCCATTGATGTATTCATTAAGATGGGCCTCCTGTCCCCCCACCGTAAGGTTTGGATCATCCACAGAATAAATATCATGAACAAAATTAATTATGTTCATAAAGTTGTAATCTACTGTGCTATATTTGTAAGACTTGTTGGGGTCATCTTCGACTTCTTCCTCAAGTAGTAGAGGCAAACATCAGTTTGCTGCAATAATAAACACGATAAATTTTAAAATATTCAAACAATTTGTAAACTAAAAATAGCATGTGTATCTAATATTAAATACATATGCATTTTAGAGTTTAATGTCTGAGATTTGTGTATGTATAATTTCATTTGTAAACTACACTTATATACAAACAATGCAAGAAAAATGAATATTCAACAGTATGTGATTTAATATAAATTCATATGTATAGTAATAAGTTATATATGTATTTTTAACACAACATTTGTAAAATAATAAAACATATTAAAAATACATATGTGTAACTGCATATGTATTTTCAGGTAACATAATATGTATTTTAAGTAGTGTTACAACTGTAAAGGATAAATTGTCAAAATAATATACTAACTGAGTTTGTCCATGACTGATCAGGGAACCCCATATTGTAAAATTAATTTTTATCTTCAACAGTCTTAACTCCGAAATGCATCATTGAAATGGCTGATTTGTCCTTTTTGTAATGATCCACATTTTTCTTTCTGTTTTTTAATGAGTACACGTTAAATCATGAAAACATAATAGACATAAAAAAATAAGTTGAAACAGTTCAAAAGAAATACCTTTTAGCATGACCTTTTAGAAGGTCGATAGAAATCCAATCCATGAACTTCTTGACAATCTTCGTATCCACTATCCCATCAATCGGGTGATAAAAAAATGGATGTTTCTGGGGGAATATATAAATGTGCCATGCTGAACGCTATATAGTTACACAATACAAAAATGTAATTAATAAAAACGTATTTGCATAACATATTATATTGAAAAATATATAACTTAGTGTACTTACCGGCTGCTGAATCAAACTTACTCGTGTATAGTGACTCCTTGAATTTGGATGGTCGCCTAATTCTTAACTTTTGAACGGGACTTTGAAGTTCACAATTAGCAGAGGGATGAACAATAATGCTTTTAGTACTGTAGACATTCAGACTAGGAAGCAGTTCATCAGGAATTGTGTTTTGTGAATCAGGCCAAATTGGTTCATCCCTTTGTTCATCAGTGGTTAGTTCTTGTATTTTAGGAGGTGTTGTAGTTTTATCCTATGTACCAAGATCAACCTCTTCGTACAGATCTGATTTTGAACTCAATCCAACGTTCTCTTTATTTGTCTTCAAAAAATAGAAAAAAAGATTAGTTTGTTTTGTCCAAAATAACCCACATAGCCTCAAAAATATGTTCTTTATACATACTTGACAATGATCTTCAACAACAGACTCAGACTTTTTATCATTCAAATGTTCATCTAAGTTCTTCTTCACGAGTTGTAGATGGATATGTGGTGATGCTTTCTCTACGGTAGGCATTTAGACTTGGTAACATCTCATCTGGGATTGTAAACTGTGAATCATACAAATTTGTTTCATCCATTTTCTCATCATTGATGTGCGAAAAAAATTAAAGAAAAAAGATAATTGTCCTCTGAATTGTTAGGATTGTTACATCACATAAACTCAAAGTTCAATTCGTTATACATACTCGACCATCATGTTGAACAAGCTTTTAAGAATGTATATAATTCAAATTTATACTTTGGAGAAGCTCGTCAGGGATTCAATGTTGAGATCAATTTCAACGTTTGTTTTATCTAGATGCAAATCAGTGCACCCCTTGCAAACAAGTAAAAAAATTAAAACAACATCAAACAAAAGTACACTTGTAAATATTTATATAAATATATATATAAAATAACATATAACTGCTAAAATACAAAATTACATATGTGCACTCAAATGAATAAATGAATGTTAGTTATTGTTTACCTTTTTATCATTCTGATTTTCATCCAAATTCTGATCAACATTCTGACTGAATCGTTGTGGTGATGTTTCGGCACCAGCATAATTCATATTTTGAAGTTCAAAATCTTTTATCTTCATATTGTTGCAACAAATACAAGTTCAATAAACTATTATTACTTGAGTTCACTGAATATGTATGTACAAACCCACTAAAAATACATATTGCAATAAGCATCATTCTCAAAATACATACTAATATACAAAACTTAAAACAAACTATTTTACAAATTGTAAAATTTGCAATCAACCTAACAATACATATTCTTAAAAACAGAATACTAAAAAATACATATGTATTTTTGAATTCACTGCATATGTATTTTTTAATACACAACATATATATTTTTGAAAACACTGCATATGTATTTTTGAATACACAACATATATATTTTTGAATACTCTGCATATATATTTTTAAATACACTGTATATATATTTTTAAATACACAACATATGTATTTTTGAATACTCAGCATATATAGTTTAACTAAATCTAACAGGAAAAAATAGAAATTGCATAAACTACAAAAATGAATCTTTTATTCTATTTAACATTTGAAAGATTGATTTATCTCAAATGTATTTTGAAGGTAAATGAACAAAAATTATAATGTTTAACGCATGATTTTTTTCAAGTGAAATTTCAACTAACACTGTATATACATATATATATATATATATATATATATATATATATATATATATATATTAACATAAAGAGCAAAACAAACATAATGAAACTACCTTTAAAAGTGCTTGTAAATACATATTTGAAAGTTTAATATTTACCTTTGTACCATCAAACATATTATCCAAAGTCTGTACAACATTAGGACTGAAGTGTTGTCCAGATCTGTCTAAACCAATATCATTAACATTTGATTGTTCAGTTTCTTTATCTGTAAACTGTTCCTACAAAATATATGTAGAACGATATAACGAATTATTTGACAAATGTGCTGTATTTGTATAAATCAATCCGCTGAGAATACATATTCAAAATCAGATAGCTTTTCTAAAGAATATTGTAATAATGAAAATTTTACCTTGCTTTGTTTAATTACTTTGAGCATCAAATTGAACTTTTTTTTCACTAATCTACGAATTCCTTTAAACTCTTGACGAACCTGTTTTCATAAAAAATCATTAAACAAAATTTTTTAATGTAAAACAAGTATTTGACAAAAAATTTATCTCATCGCGGAATGCATCAAAAACTTTCTTAGAAATGAAGGCTTCTTTCTCTATAGGACTCTCTGGCTTTGACACGGCTTCTTCCTTTACAGGATTCTCTAGCTTTGACTTTCCTTAGGAAAAATAACCCTAGCTGTTTGCTTCAATTTCTTCTTTTTTGAAGGAGTTGCCTGTCATGTTTGAATTGACTTGAATACTTGTGTCTTGACTCCAACAATATTTGCAGAACGAGGAATTGGTGTCCTCTTTTCGGTATTCTCATCAACAATATTGTGTGACATTCTCCTTAATGATTTTTTCGCTGCTAGGGTTGATGAATCAACCTTTTGTTTCTTTTTTGCATTTACATTGATCTGTTTTGGTGGAGGGTCCTGGAAGTCATCATCCAAATCAACTGAACATTCATCTTTAAGTAGATCTTTCTCTAGTATTTAAAACTTTGCCAATTCTCTTTAAGTTGGCTCTATGTTCTTAAATACAACCTAGGAAATATAGATAAACGATGTTAAAGTATCTGTTAAACAATAAAAATCAAATATATATATATATTGACTGTAAAATGCATATTAATACATATGTATTTACTAGTAACAAACCTTTCCATCATCATTAAACATAGCATCCATCAAATACTCAAAATGTGGTAGAGGTGCATTTGTCTTTCAATTTAATAATTGGGGAATTCGATTATCAACCTTCGATGTAATTTTTTGTGGGCCATTTGAACAACACTCGTAAAGCCACACTTGAATAGCTAGTGGCAGTCCCTGTATCAAATAGAATTTTCCACCAGCTTTCAACCTGTTGTGCAAATTTCTCGCTAGATCCTCAAATGATAAAGTACCCCATGGAAAATCCTTATATCTTCCACTATCTACCAAATCAAAATGAAGTCTGGGTATAACTACAGTATCAACATTATATAACACTAAAGAATGCAGGAAATACAAAATTGCAAACTTCTCAGCATCCCCATCATTGTTCTCCCCCTAAACTTTGTCCGTGAATGCTAGAAATAATTATCTTTTCTGTATAAATTCTACACCATTGAAATACTTCTCAACAAGCTTGTTTGGAACATCCTCGTCAAAAACAAAGTCGTACCTATTAGAAACACAATTCAATTCAGTAACGATAGCAAATTCCCTAGGAGTAAAATGAAGAGAAGTGCCATTAGCTCGGATGACTATCGCAGAAGAAGAACTACCCTTTATCTCGAGCGACATAACACATCTGCACAACTGTACTTGAACTACACAACACTTCTTCTTCATGAAATAACCAAAAATGATATTGTCATAAATTTTTTTATACTGTTCCTTGTTTAATACGAACCATATACTCCCATCAATATCATTATCACTGTAAGAACACATATGTGGTGCAAATCTGGGGAGTTTTCTTACAATGAATATTTTATCTCGCAGCACCTATACAAAGTAAAACTACTTTTTCTTAAACTGTAAATTTCTTTTAAAAAAATCACCTATGTATTTAACAAAAATAATACATATAACAATCATATGTATTTTGAACAAAAAAATACATATGATATCTGATGTGTATGGATAAAAATACAAATGCTACCCTATACCTTAATATGTATATTAAACATAACCAAAATACAAATGTTAAAAAGAAATCAGCTCACTTCAATCCCTAAATACATATCAGCAGAACATAAAGTACATATTAAAATTAGACCTTAATAAACACAATCAAATCAGTCAAAAAAACACATATAACATGCATATGTATTTTGAACAGGACAAAAATACAACCAACACTAAAAATACATATCAATATACTTAAAAATACATATTAACTGCTTGAAAAATACGTATAGTTAACACTAAAAATACATATCAATATACTTAAAAATGCATATTAACTCTTCAAGAGTAGTTCATATAACAATATACTTAAAAATACATATTAACTGCTTGAAAATTACATATAGTTCCCAACTTTGATAAGATCTTTACTTAGAGCAATAAATACATAAGAAAAATATTTACAATAAAAAAATACCTCATCGTCAATGTTTTCTTCAGATTCATCAGCAGAAGAGTTCTAAACATCGTTATCATCCTTACTTACTTCTTCAATTTATTTGGCTTTCTTTTCTTTTGTATTTTTTTATTTTTTGTTCTTTTGAAGAATCAGTTTTCTTCATCCTTTTATTTTTCAAAATTTCAGTCATCTTCATCGGGTCATTGCGAAACTTGGACCTAATCTCCTTCGAAATCACAAATTTCTTGGACTTTATAAGATTTGAAACAACTTTAACTACATCATCTTGAGTTAAACTAAGACTAAAAGATGGTACTTAATCAGACACCAAATTACTCGTTCATATAACACTATTTGATTGTGATTTTGATGTGTGTTCAGCCATCAGAGCATAAAAACCTTAAAATCGAATTTACTATGTATTACAGTATTAAAAAAAGAAGAGAAATCGCTAACATGCAATAACAGAATTAAATAGTTACCTGAAATAAAGAAACACAATCCTTATCAGATGTGATAGAATCATGCGAAAGAAAAAACAATTGAAAGCGAGAATCAGTGATAATGACATAAAAAAAGGAAAAAGAAATCTTAAATTAAGGAGAGAGATGAAGAAAGCATGAAAAGGGGAAAAGAAAGCGTGAAAAGGGGGGAAATAATCATGGTAACTTCTCTTAGGGTGGAAAGGTGGAAAATAATGTTATTGTTGCTACACAGTGTGATATAAGTGTTGTTATTTTTTATAATTTAATACTTAGGTATGCTACTCCATGTAGTTTTTCCTATAATTTATCATCGTTTATTTGTATTAACTAACACTTTAATCAATTAATCTAGGTAAATCTCTTAAGGCGCTGTCATTTTATTTTATTATGATTTTCTTTTACTTAATCTATAACTTTTCTCACTCGTTAAAATAGATTAAATTGGTTCCTTAAATTTTTATCCCTAGAGCTAGATTTCTAAAAGTGAGTATTTTATTTAAAGGTGATATTTTTCTCATTCATTTGATTTAATAGTCTATTTAAATTAAGGCAATTTTCTTCAAATTCAAGAAAGTAATTTTTCTTGTAAATTTCAACTTTCCATAATTAATAAGATACTTTAATTTGATACGCTCTTGTTATTTTTTTTTAGAGAAAATGGTCAAAATCCCTCTCAACCTTTACCCCAAATTTCAACTACACACCTATACTTTACGGGGGTCCTATGACCCCCCCGAACTATTTTAAAGTGAAAAATTTACACCCCTAAAAGCTCATGCCCAGACATTGTTTCAGGCAGTGAGCTGCACTCACCTGCCACATCATGCCACGTCATTTTTTCTTTTTTTACTCTAAAAAAATTAATTATTTAATTTTATTATTTTCTTTTCTCTTCCCCATTTTTCATTTTGCTCTATTTTCTTCTTCAACCATATTTTATTTTTATAGTTAATTTTTGAAATTTAATTTTATATTAAATTATATATGGCACTGTGGGTTATGTTGAAAATTATATATGACATTTTGGGTTAAAAACTTTGAGCATTGTGGAAATTCTATACGTTGGAGTTGGAGTTCAAAACTTTGAGCTCATCATTAATGGCGGATCTTGAACAAAAAGAGAGGAAATTGGAGAAATGTAATATGGCATTGTGGGTTAAAAGCTTTGAGCATTGTGAAAATTATATACGTTGGAGTTGGAGTTCAAAGCTTTGACCTCGCCATTAATAGCGAATCTTGAGCAAAAAGAGAGAAAATTGGAGAAATGGAGAAATTATATATGTCATTGTGGGTTAAAAGCTTTGAGCATTGTGAAAATTATATACATCGAGTTGCAGTTCAAAACTTTGAGCTCGCCATTAATGGCGGATCTTGAACAAAAAGAGAGGAAATTGGATAAATGGGTTATGGAGCTTCGCTAAGACTTCACATACGAAAATGAATAAGAATCTAAACTTTGTTAAATCTTCTTGCCTCCTTAGTTCAAGTGTTTCTTGTTTCCGGTAATAACCTTTTTCAAATTATCAAAAAACACCATTAATGAGTTCTCGCTATTAATGAGTTCAAGAAAGATGAGAAAGATGAGAAAACTCCATTAATGAGTTCTAGAATTTTATGTTTTGAGAAAGAGAAGAAAAAGACAAGAGAAAATGAATAAGAAAAAGTAATAATTAAAATTATTTATATAAAAAATATTTAAAATAAATTTTTAATAAATAATTTCGTTCTCACTCTCTTTAAAGAGAGTGATAATACACTCTCTTGCCATCTCAGCTTTTGGGGGTGTAAATATTTTACTTTAAAATAGTTCAGGGGGGTCATAGGACCCCGCAAAGTATAGGTGTGCAGTTGGAATTTGGGGTAAAGGTTAGGGGGACTTTTGACCATTTTTTTTTAAAGTGTTATTTATAACAAAATGGACTTCTCTATGGTAATAATAATAAGAAAGTAGTCATATGATTTTTTCTTTCGCCACAAAAGCAAAATATTTATTTTCTTCTTAAATTCAAAAGAAAAATTGCAACTTAGTTTGATTAAAGTAGAATGTTTCTCCTTTGAATAAATAAATATCATTTTGAATGTTTAAATAAATAATTTTAATATTTTCTATAAAATTCAAGTCTTTGTGCAAACAAGTCACTTTTCAAATGGACGCTTTTAAGTGCCTCAAAAATCTTCTTAGGGCGTTAATTGAACCCTTACCTATTTTCTCTAGTTTTAAAGCTTTATTTTAGTTTTTGAACCTTTGAAACTCTTTTAAGTTTTTCTTATTTTTTTTTATAAAAAATCAAGTGGCGACTTTGTGAATTTCTCAAAATTATTTTAAATTTTTCTCGAATCTTTTGAAATAGTTTTAAAGAGCTCAAAATCATTTTCTCTCAAAAAAAATCCGAAAAATGATAAAACAATTCCATTTGTTGTTTGTTTTTATATTTTATTTATTTTTGTATACTGCAATCTATCCTGAGCCGGGGGTCTATCGAAAACAGTCTCTCTACTTTTTTTGAGTTAGTTGTATGGACTGCGTACACTTTATCCTCCCAAGATTTCACTTTATCGGAATACCCTGAGTATTATTTGTATCATCATTATAGAATAAAATGATATAACTTCTTGCATGTATTTAAATTAAAAATAATGTAGGAAGAACCAATTTCATTATTTTGCACATATTTTGCACGTTATTTTGCACGTATACCTGGAAGCAATTAACATATATATATATATATATATATATATATATAGTGAAGAGGAGCACTTTTTTTTCTTGGTTATACATCATATTACACGTATACCTGGAAGCAATTAACATATATATATATATATAATGAAGAGGAGCACTTTTTTTTCTTGGTTATACATCATATTAAAGCTTTAAAAATATTTTTGTAGTTGATTTATTTATATTTGTAATATTTAGTAGTCAACTTTTGGTGAACTGAAATAAATTTGTTTTTTTTTTTTGGTTTAAACCACCCGGTGTCCGGTATTCATTTTTAGGAGTTCGATTATATCCGGATTCGCCCCGCGTCGGGCCCCATTTGGAGGGGAGAGCTCCCAACAGAGTGTTTGTCCATACCCAGGGTCGAACCCTCGACCTCTGGGTAGGTTGGGGCAGCCCCTTTCCGCTGCACCACCACTGCTGTTGGTGAAATAAATTTGATTACTATTGTTGCTTAACCATTTATGTGCATATTAAGTTTCTTTGATTTGCAAATAAAATGATATGATTTTCAAATGTACTCAACTTGAAAGCATTATAAAAGATGGCGAATTTCTTAATTGACATAGAAAAAATATTTATATTTTTTATTACTCATTAAATGTTCAATATTTATATTAGAGTCTGATTAATTCAAATACACTGTGTAACATTTGAGAAAGTTTAACCTATCAAGATCTTTTATACCTAAAACTTAAATCTCAGGCATAAGACTTTTTTTTCTACTTTTTATCGTGATATTCAAATGCTAATTGATAAAGAAAAGGAAAAAATAATTATTATAATAAGGAGGTTGTTATAAAAATTAAATATACCAACGCGTATTTAAACGAAGTTATATCAATTTTTAAGCTTGTGTTTTACACGTAATTTGTGGTATACCTGAGTCATTTAATATGTGTATGTCTCTCTCTACATACTAGTATACGTATTCGCACGATACGCAAATAATATTAAAATATTATTTTTAATATTTTCGTATAGGGATATTTCGTTTCAACATGTTGCATCATATTACATTAAAAAGAAATTCAAACAGACATTATTTCTCAATGAGCCCCCTTTTTTCATATATTGTCGATGTGCAAATAATACAAAGATAATCACATTATTATTTACTTGTCAATTTTTAAAATCAATTATCTATAATGTTTTATTCTCAATCTTATTTTGGTTCATTCTTAATATATTGTAGTAACATTTTGTATGGTATACATTATTAATTTTTAATACTTTCATTTTCCGGAAACATTATAAATAGTTTATACTTTTTGGACGAATAATGAGAAGATATATCTCAATTATTGTAGACGTACTTTGAAAGCAAAATTTTCAAAATCAATATTTTTTCGAAATGTATTTGAACATGAATTGTATAATTTTGTTTTAATAAATCTACACATGTATAATACCTTCATCCGACATGCTCATAAATTCAATTTTCATTTTGATATAACATTAAAATTTCATCTATAATATTGATCTATCTTTATTTCGATTTATATGACATACTTTCCTTTTTAGTAAGTCACCAAAAGAATGACACATTTATATATTAAGTGTAAATAACTATAACACCCCCCCCCCCCCCCCCCCAAACCATAACCCCCCCCCCCCCCCACCCCCCAAATGATTTATAGCCACACACATATATATAATTATTTATACCATAAATTTTAAAAGTCTTTTTATATATTTAAAATGTGTATCCATTTTAAATAATTTCATATAAATTGAGAAGAAGGGAGTAAAAATTATAGTAAATAATTTATTAAAATTCAAATTTTTGTATTATACATATATTGAACGCGAAAAAGCAGGTACCTCTTTTTCGACATACCTGCTAACTTCTTGATTTTACTGTATCATCTCTAATTAATTATTATATGACATTTACTTATTAGAAAATTAATAATATTTGATAAAAAGGTAAAATAAACAATAATGAAATGTTTGTTTCAGCGGTTTCAATTGTACGTGTTCGTCGACATGCCTGCTTGCTCCATGATTTTACTATATCACCCCTAATTAATTATTACATGTCATTTGCGTATTAGAAAATTATTAATATTTAATTAAAAAAATTAAAATATATATTTATGACATATCTGTTTCAGCTATTTCAATCGTAATTTTACTATACCACCCCTAATTAGTTATTATAAGTCATCTAAATATAAAATATTAATAATATTTAATAAAAATAAAATAAAATAAATATTATAAGTCATTTAAGTATTAAAAAATTAATAATATTTAATATAAAAATAAAATAAACATAAAATAATAAATTAACTCTTGATGTTTAAATTAACTTGACATCTTATATGAAACTCGCTTAAATTTTTTTCACAAATATTTTTTATAGTAATTTTGCTATATCGTTTCTAATTAGTTATTATGAGTCATTTAAGACATGTCTGCTTCGCTACTTCAATCGTTATATTTGATTGACTCTTACGTATTAGAAATTAATCATGTTTAATAAAAAAATAAAATAGACATTTATGATATGTATGCTTCAGCTGTAATTTTACTATAACCCCTAATTAATTATTATAAGTCATCTAAGTATTAAGAATTAATAATATTTAATTTAAAAGATAAAATAGATATAAAATAATAAATTAACTCTTGATGTTTTAAATTAACCCGATATCTCATATGACGTCAACTTAATTTTTTTCACAATTATTTTTATAGCAATTTTGTTATATCACCTGTCACTTAAATTGAAATAGATGTAAAAATATTATAAATTACAATAATTAAAAACTTAAATTATTTTTAAAATATAATTGAGTATTAACACTGCAAAAGTTCTGACAAGGAGAGTAACATATATTATTTGAAAATTACATAAAATGTATTATAAATTACAATAATTAATAATTTAAAATATCTAAAAACATATTTAAAATATCATTGATTATTTAAATTCTATTATAAAATACATAATAAAAGTAAGAATACATAGTTCAACTAAATTAATACAATTATATAATTTTATGAATTATTTATTAAAAAATACATACAATATATTAATTTAAAATATATTAATGTGATACAATAAAAGTTAATTTATTATTTCAAACTAATAAGATAATATTTTTAATAATTTATTTTCTAAAAGATATTTCGCACATCGCGCGGATACCTGTACTAACTTTACTTAATTATAGAACTTTCGTTATGAATATGAAATAAGAGTCCCGTTTGACTTACTAGGCATGTTATATTGTACAGTTGTGGGTTCAGTCAACGGTGTAATTTGTCTCATGAATAGTATCCAATTTGACCATACTATATGTTTGACAAGCCCATCTATAAATAAGTGCTTAATCCTCCCTCCTTCAAGTATTTATAGTGTTAAATCTGACTATCAGATTTTAAAAGTACGCGAAAGGACTACTGATTTTAAGGCTGTTTGAATTGAATTTATTGAACCTAAATTGTTTGAATTATATCTCGTCTTGGACTTCAAAAATAAAATATTACGTAATTCAATTAATAGATAAAAATTGAATAAAAAGAAAATGTGTTCGTTATCAACTTTTTAGCGAAAAATGAAAGTACTCTATATTTTGTGTTAAATTAGGGAACATACCTAAACCCACCCCCTAAGAGTGGATAATCAGTTCCACATCTAATAAAAGTAACTCAACCATTTTAAGTTAATTTTGTCACATGCGCTTTAATGATCCATTCCATTTTTAATTCTACTTTTGTACAAATGGACATTGAAGTCACGTTAGTCGTCTTTTGGAGTAATTATGAATTTAATAGTTTGATACTTCACATATTGATGAAGCAAAACAATCAAGTGCCGTAATTTTGGTAATCGCATGAGCATGTTAACAATAACAACGGTAATGAAATTCTTATTAAAATTGTGCTTGCTTTTGCAACATAAAATGAAATAAAACTGATTCTTTTATAGGAATAAATATATGGTCCAATGATGTGAGAATTGTCTAAGATCAGAAGATCAGTCTTCCACATCTTATTGCGGAAGGAGAATTCGACACCATTCCACACGGCACCAACTAAAGTTAGGGCGACATAATATAAGGGGCCAATATCAGGTAAACCAAGAATTAGGATGAGTCTTGACTTTGAGATCACATATATTAAAATGTGTAATCATCTTATCTAAAGTTTAAATTGCACTTATTACAAAAAAAACTATCCCATGGCCATCCCTCTATATAAAAATAAGCCTAAAAATAAAAAAGGTAAAGACAATCCTAAAAATGTGTATTATGAGGAGAAGGAAAATAAAAGGAATACATGGGGAAGAAGCACCCAAAACAAAGAATCTAAAGATCAATGGGTTGAAAAGAGACGACATTTTTCTTATGAACCCAATAAGCAACAAAAAAGGATACACCAAATGAAACAACAGATAACAGAAAAGCAAAACCAGTGGCAACATCCCAAGAGCTTCTTGATACCACTTTGATGCCTGCAGATGAACCTGGAGGAACATCTAGAGGTACCCAATCACAGCTAATCGTATAATGTCCTGATCCGTGCCATGGATTTCCATCCTCCGGATACCAAAATGCAGCTGAAAACTTGCTTGTCTGATCGATGGTGAATTGCACATCCTACACCGCGATAGCAAGCTTAATAAATGCAGCCTTTTTAAACATACTCTTCAGAAAGCTTCATTTTTATGATGTTACTAATAATTTTGGTAGCATTAATAGAGTTTCTACTTGCTTTTGTTGTGCTAACCCTGTCAATGAGAATCTTCAGCATGTATTTATTGAGGGAGATGCAGCAAAGCATATTTGGAAACTTTTGGAGCACCACTTGGGATTACTCAACAATACTGGTCACTTAATAGAGTCATGAGGAACTGTAGGAATGTGAAAGAGCACAACAATGTTCATAAGTTTATTTTGCATATTGTGCCTATTTATGTCAATTGAGAAATAATATAAAATTGGACAGCATGCAAATCGTTGGGTTCAATATGTATGAAAAAGGTGTGAATGGAAAATGTAGAGAAAATGGTGGAAGGAAGGAGACACCAATTTAGAAGGTGTACTTCCAAATTGGAAAGTTCACTAATTCTCCCACATTGCTAGGAGAAGGGAACTATGGAGTGTTTTAATAGAAAGCACTTACTCCACATGCTAGGTGAGGCAAGAAATTAGAGATGGCTCGCGTTGTTGTTGTCGACGTTCGCTTGGATTTGGATTTGAAAAATGATTGATGAGATTTATTATTTTGGACAAAATTTATTTGAATTCCAAAAAATACCAAAGGGAAAAATGATACTCCATTTATATGCACTTTAGTAGTGTTTCGAAACATGCATGCAAAAGCTGTTTCGAACTAAAAAGATGCTTCAGAAGGATACACTGTTTCGAACTGGCGCTTCTGAAGGATGCAATTCTTCAGCGAAATGACACACTGCTTCAAGAAATGATATGCCTGTTCGGAACAGAAATATGCCTTGGACAAACAGACATAATTTTCCATAAAAGGTGCAACCTTTGAAGTGAATCATTGCCTCTTTTCAGAAAAGGCATGTTATGGCTATATAAACCTGCTTTTATTCACAGGTTTAGGTACAAAATTTTTCAGAATACAAAACTCTTCTTCTCTTAAAAATATCCTGTGTGATCATTCAAACCGTTGAGTGCATCCGTGGAATTCAATTATTTGAGGTACTACTATAATTAGATTGAAGGCCATTTTATCCTGGGAGGAAAATTCCATAACCTCGGGTACAGTGAGGGAAATTATTCCTCAAGGACACTCCGTGAACTCAGGGGACTTGGTCTAAAATTTCTGTTTCATCTATTTTCTGATATCTAATATATTTCTTGGATAGATTAATAATAATCTTGTGTTGAAGGTGTTAAAGAACTTCAAAACTATTCTTGTTCATACGTGAACTTGTTGTTATTGTATTAATACAGATTCTAGTACCCGTAGAAGAAAAATAACAATCTTAAGGAATAACTTCAGAAAATGTATTACTTATTTTTGGAGATTAAAGTTTTAAGCTTTTTACTCCGTTTGAGTTTAACTAGTGATTAGAAGACACAAAATCTTCATCACAAGTTTAAAATTCACCCGATTGACAATTGGAAGTTATAAAAACTTCATTGTTAACTAGAAACAAGAAGAAGAATTTAAAGTTGCTTAACTTTATAAGTAGTATTCTAAAAATACTAAATATTATTGTCTTGTGGTGACAGGAAAAATGACTAACGAAAGTCAAATGCAAGATGCGGCTACGACTGTGGGGGCAACTAGTATTGCCTCAATAAGTCGAGCAAATGCTCCGCAACCTATGGCACCTTCGGAGAAGCTCGAAAAATTTACGGGCATTGACTTTAAGCGATGGAAGCAGAAGATGTTCTTCTACCTCACAACACTATGCCTTCAAAAGTTAACTAATGAGGATGCTCCCGAGGTGCCCGAGGGAACCTCGGACAAAGAGCATTTCATGATTGTAGAAGCTTGGACACACTCAAACTTCTTTTGCAGGAATATATATTAAGTGGTCTCCAAGACGACCTCTACAATGTTTACAGTGGAACAAAGACATCGAAGAAATTGTGGAGGGCACTAGAACGAAAATACAAGACAGAGGATGCGGGAATTAAGACATTTTTTGTTGCAAGGTTCCTGGACTTTAAAATGATAGATAGCAAATTAGTTGTCTCTCAAGTGCAGGAATTGCAAGTAATCAGCCACGATATCCTAGCAGAAGGTATATCTTTAAAAAATACCTTAGTTGAACAATTTGAAAAGGTTCTTAATACTCACATACACTATTTTGTAGGTTTGATTGTGAATGATGCTTTCCAAGTAGCAGCGATAATTGAGAAGATACCACCAATGTGGAAAGACTTTAAAAACTACTTGAAGCATAAACACAAGAAGATGACTGTCAAAGATCTTATTGTCCAACTGTGTATTGAAGAGGATAATAAAGCTGTTGAAAGAAGGTCAAAAGGAAATTCTGCAATTAATGGAGCACATATTGTGGAAGATGACCAAAATAATTCTAAGAAAAGGAAAAAGGTTGAACAAGGAAATAATCAACCTAAGAAGAAATTCAAGGGAAAATGCTTCAATTGTGGAAAGATTAATCATAAGTCCACGGATTGTCGTGCCCCGAAGAAAGGTAAGAAAAAAGATCAAGCAAATATGATTGAATCCAACAAAGAATGCGATGATTTGTGTGCTATGTTCTTAGAATACAACTTGGTGGGGAATCCTTGCGAATGGTGGATAGATTCTGGTGCCACCCACCATGTATATGCCAACAAAGAATTGTTTTCGTCATTCACTCCAACTCAAGTAGAAGAAATGATCTACATGGCTAACTCCGCTACTGCTAAGATAGAAGGAACAGGAAAAATATGCTTGAAAATGACTTCAGAAAAGGTCTTGACACTTAACAATGTCTTGTATGTTCTAGAGTTACGTAGGAATTTAATTTTTGTTTCATTTCTAGACAAGAAAGGATTCAAATGTTTAACCGTTTATGAAAAAATTGTAATTAGCAACGGAGAAATGTATGTAGGAAAATGCTATCTTATCGAGGGCCTTTATAAGATGAATGTTGAAATAAATAAAAGTTCAAATTCTTCTTATTTTGTCACGACCCGAACCAGGGCTCGGCCGTGATGAGCATTTCAAACCATGGAGGCCCAAAACACCCCTATTTGTCTGATAATCATGCACATAATTTATGACAAAAGGAATGCGGAAGATATACAATATAACGGAAACATGGTCAAGAATCATATGAAAACAAAAATGGAGAATAATGTCCCACAATCTAAATCAACATCTCTAAAACCATTTGCGAAATCTCTACTACATGACTGAAATAATGTCTATCTGAAAACTGGGACAAAATGTCTATCTGAAAACTGGGACAAGGCCCCCAGCAGACCCCTAAAACTGAATATAAGATAAAAGGACTGCAGGACATAAGACCTTCTGAAACATAGAAGGCTCACCACTTGTCTCTGCAACTCTGTCTGAATGATCTACTGATTCTCTTGACCCTTAGACTTGGCCTCTAAACCTGTGAGGTTGGAGAGGGGAGGGGTCAGCACAAAAGTACTGGCACGCAGAGATATCAAAACAAAACATAATATTTTTACAAAATATAGTTGAGAGCCATTATAAAGCAATTTCGTATCAAATCATTTGAAAGCACATGGGTGTAATGCAATAGTTTTTCTCAACAATAATGAAATGCAACTGAGCTAGGTGGAATACCCTACATAATTTACAGCAACTTTCAAACCTCGGTTGCTGCTGAGATTAGAGTATAAGTAAGGGAGAGACACAAAGATCACACAACATGGTGTCTTGACCCAATGGTAGTGTCCGAGATTACTTGGCCCGAGCTCCTACCTATAGTCCCAATTTGGGAATGACATGAAGTCAAGTACACAAGATCACTTAGCCTGGTACCAATTTTCCGTGTCGGCAAACATGTTTTTCCAGCGATGAGCCCTTGTGTCTCAAATTCCTTCTTCGGGCATCCACCTTTCTCATGTAAAATCAATGCATTCAAATTTCATTTTATTCAATCACATATCATATTCTATAGGATATCGTCATACCCGACTTGCAAGTCATCAATATCACATCCACATATGCATAATCATGTAAAAACCAAGGTGCTTCATCATTGACAAGTGGTGAACAATATTTATTTCAAATTGATGCTCTCTTTTATTGATCACAATATGATATGGGGTATCGAAGCATTATCATGGGAATTTGAAAATAATTTATCATTCATATTTATCAAACTTCCATGGAAAATCTCAAATCACATATGCATGGTTTCAACCATTGAAGTATATAGGCAAACAATTCCCATGACATAAAGAAAATGACTTAGAAATCATATTGAAAGCAAGTTATTAGCATTTGATTGAAAACTCCCATTTAAAAGCATGAATGTTCATAAAAACTACACCCATGAGATTTTTGGATAACCCCACGTACCTCTATATGCGAATATGATAGGTGCTTTTTGAAGCATACACTGCGGAGATTCCAAATCTTCAATTTGTTTTGAAAATCCATGGTTGAATATTGAACTATTTGAGTTTTTATTTTGAAACCCTAGAGAGAGTTCTTGAACAATTTGGATGAATAAAGGTATATTTTGGGGTCTTTGGGAGCAGAATTTCGTGTTTATGGCTAAATAAGGGTGGAAAAGGACCATTTTGCCCCAAAAACGAAGTGTTTAAGTCACCAAAATTTCTTACATAGGCGGTGCCTACGCTATTGCCTATGTTTACATAGGCGGTACCTATGCTATCACCTATGTTTTACATAGGCGGTGCCTATGCTATCGCCTATGTTTACATAGGCGCCGCCTACTACTTTGAAAGGCCATAACTTCTTGCTCGGGTGTGGGATTTTAGCAAAATTGGTATCGTTGGAAAGATAACTCGAAGACCTATCATTTGAAACATAGTAGGCTCTATAATTTGGCATATACATAGAGTTATGGTCGATGAAAGTTGACACACTTTACAATGTCCACTAAAACTTAGTCGATCAAAATAGTTTCAACTCGTCCTTGAGTTGAAGGACCTCTATGGTCTAAATTCAAGCTTGAATGGATTCACATACTATGCCATTAATTAACATGCCATATTGGCATAGGATTTATGGCTTCGAGATTATCAACACATCGAAATCATGGTTTTTATCTAGCCCGAAATGCGGGGTGTTACAATTTTCTTGAGTCTTATGATTTATGGCATGAACGTTTAGGCCATGTTAATTACAAAATATTATGAAAACTGATTAACTTAGAAGTTTTTTAAACTTTGAGTGCAATAAATCAAAGTGTCAAACGTGTATGGAATCAAAGTATGCAAAGCATCCTTATAAGTCCGTTGAAAGGAATTCCAATCCTTTAGACTTAGTACACGCTGACATTTGTGATATGAAGTCAACACTATCACGTGGTGGGAAAAAGTATTTCATAACTTTTATTAACGATTGCACTAGATATTTTTATGTCTATTTGCCAAATAGTAAGGATGAAGCGATAAATGCGTTTAGGCAATATAAAACTGAAGTTGAAAATCAGTTAGATAAAAAGACGAAAATGATAAGAAGTGATAGGGGTAGAGAATATGAATCTCCTTTCACTGAAATATGTGTAGAGAATGGAATTGTCTATCAAACTACGGTCCCCTTCAAGGAAAATGTTAGTAAATGCCTATTCTCTAAGCTCTCATGAATTCGAGACGTGTTCATGGCTGAAAAGAACAAAACCATGAGAACCATAAATGGTAAAAGGCTGGTTATGTGACATGTGTTGTCTTGGTGTACATTAAAGCTCAACGGTTCAAAGATATCAAATCTACCGATTGACCGAGTGCATCCGATGCATGTTCACTACGGAAAGTTCAAAGGAAAACCCACTTATCCAGATGCAATCAGTCTTTGCTTGATGATCACATACTTGTCCGTAAAGTTTTACAAAAAATAGCCATTCCCCATTCATGTGGGGAATTATTGGGTTCAATATGTATGAAAAAGGTGTGAATAGAAAATGGAGAGAAAATAGTGTAAGCAAGGAGACACCAATTTAGAAGGTGTACTCCCAAATTGGAAAGTTCACTAATTCTCCCACATTGGTGGGAGAAGGGAACTATGGAGTGTTTTTAATAAAAAGCACTTACTCCACATGCTAAGTAAGGCAAGAAATAAGAGATGCCTCACGCCGTCGTCGTCGTCGCTCGCTCGGCTCGGCTTCGACTTCCAATTTGGATTTGTCAAATGATCGATCGATAAGATCTATTTTTTTTGGATAAAATTTATTTGAATTCTAAAAAATACCAAAGGGAAAAATGAATAACGCAGTAAATATTTTCTATGTTTAATACTCCATTTATATGCTTCAAGAAATGATATGCCTGTTCGGAACAGACATATGACATATTCCTTGGACAAACAGACATAATTTTTCAGAAAAGGTGCAACCTTTGAAGCGAACCATTGCCTCTTTTCAGAAGAGGCATGTTATGGCTATATAAACCTGCTTTCATTCATAGGTTTAGGTACGAAATTTTTCAGAATACAAAACTCTTCTTCTCTTAAAAATATTCTGTGTGATCATTTAAACCGTTGAGTGCGTTCGTGGAATTCAATTATTTGAGGTACCTCTATAATTGGATTGAAGGCCATTTTATCCTGGGAGGAAAATTTCATAACCTCGGGTACAGTAAGGAAAATTATTCCTTAAAGACACTTCGTGAACTCGGGGGACTTGGTCTAAAATTTTTGTTTCATCTATTTTTTGATATCTAATACACTTTTTGGATAGATTAGTAATAATCTTGTGTTGAAGGTGTTAAAGAACTTCAAAACTGTTCTTGTTCATACGTGAACGTGTTGTTGTTGTATTAATACAGATTCTAGTACCCGTAGAAGAAAAATAACACAAATATGAGGATCAGAGGAGATTCTACACAAGGAAAATGGAGCACCAAACACACTGGAACACTGCTGCTTTGAATACTGTCTTTGCATCTTAGTATTTGATATCTCATGAATGAAGTTAATTTTAGTAGATATTTTTTACGGTATATTAGCAATTCTGTATTTTTTTTGGGATGATATTGAAACGATCGATTTATCTATTTATAATGATGCTTTAGTTTTTGAATTGCATAGTTAAGATAAAGATGAATAGCACAATTTAAAATTCAAATTCAAATTCAAATTAATTATGATAAGCATTAAGAGTTGAGATAACAATAAAACTCTAAAATTAGGGAAGAAGTTATAGTCAAACTAAATTTAAAATCATTGTGGCTTTTTAGTTATCAGAAAATGATTCAGGTAAACAAAACAAATCAGCAAATGGAAGACTCCAAAATGTGTTTTGTTGTAATTATTATTATTATTATTGACATTTTAAATTTAATTTGACAATTGATGACAACTAAATATAAACAATTAGCTTTCCAACTCAGCAACTCAATAATATTTATCAATAGATTCAAATTTTTTTTTTTCACGTTAATTGAATCCTAATAATATTTCAACTATTGTCGATTAAGATGGTTTATAATTTTAAAATGATTTATAAGTCAATTTTTTCTTTTTAATCATAATCGTATAATTGAGATTAGAGTAGGCTAACATGTAATATTTAAACGGAATATGTTTTTGAAGTAGTAGTAGCTCATTTAGAAATCTTTATTTATGAAATGGTAATTTTTCTTTAGATTAAAGCTAGATATTTTTAAATCCAAGTAATTATAAAAGTTTTATTACAATACTTTAGAACTTGTCCTAAAAAATGTCATATGATCTCTCAACTGATGCTTCTCCTCTGCTTTATAATATATATAGATAGAGAGAGATAAATAGATAGATAGATAGAGAGAAAGGGGAAAACTTTCTTTCATAATTAGTAATCAATTTTTAAAATCCGAACTTAATTATGTCATAATTATTGTTTGGCCATTTCTAAGCTAGTAAGCTATTTCTTCGAGATATAAATAAAATAATATAATTTTTCGGATATACTCAACTTAAAAGCATTGTAGAAGGATAAGTTCCTTAATTGACACGTAGAAATATTGTTTCAACTCTTTTATCATGATTTTCAAATGCTAATTAATAATGAAAAAATATTTTTAAAATATATTTTATTTCAAGTGAATGATACTTGGCACAATATACTTGATTGTTCAATCAACAAGAAGCTTTTATTTTTTGTAACTCTTTTATTATTTTAATTACTCGTCAACTTTTGAACTCCAAATTAGATTTTATCATTATTATTGTTAGAACGTTTATGAGTGAATAAAATATTTCCTCGGTGTACACCAAATAATGATATAATTTTTTGGATGTACTCAACTCAGAGGCTTTGAAAGAAAGAACAAATTTCTTAGTTCATATGAAGAATTTTGCTTGAACTAATCTTCAAATGTTAAATAATAATTAGAAGTAAAGAAATAATTGATATAACAAGGTATTTGTTATAATAATCAAATATATTGAAATTTTTTTAAATAGAAGTTATAGCAATTTTTAGGCAGGTCTTTTGCTTGTATATTACTTTTTAGGCACGTCTTTTGCACGTGATGGACAAGGTGAGGGGAGTGAGGGGAGCGAGAGTGAGATGATTTGGATATGTGAAGAGGAGATGCACAAACGCCCTAGTGAAGAGGTGTGAGAGATTGAATATAGTAGGCATGAGAAGAGGTAGGCCAAAGAAGTATTGGAAAGAAATGATTAAATAGGACATAACGTAGCTCGAGGTTGCCAAAGAATGACCTTAGATAATAGGGTGTGGAGGACGCAACCTCATGTTTACTGGTACACAACACACCCATAAGCAAAACTCTACATAAACACAATTCTGTAGACTCCTTGAGATGGGCCTACTTTGATACCACTTTTATTATGCCGTAAATCCTAGTGAGATGGACAAACACATAATATCCTAAAGGTCCGAGAGAACCAACTTATAACCTATATTTATATCATTCATATAACTATGATAATCATGAGCCTTGACATGCATATATATATATATAAAAGCTACTTTGATAAAACACTAACATATATAGGTCCAAAAATTATATACATGAGTTAACCGTTGAGGCCACAATCATATATTAATCTACAGAGCCTCTATAAGTTAGACAAACTTAATTTAGATTGAGACAAGACTTCGTCTTATTCTTAACTACTATATAATACTAAAATGCATTAACGACTTGACAAAGTCTTGAATTCATATGGAGTTTTTTGGCTCAATTAAAAAGTATTATAGAGGTGTTTTTTTTTACAATTAACAAGACAATTTGATTTCAATTCTTTTGTCATGATATTCAAATGTTAATTCATAATTAAAAGGAGAAACAATTGATATAATAAGGAGTTTGTTATTTAACTAAATGTGCCGAGATTTTTTTATTTTTTTTTTAAATTTATATCAAATTTGTAAGATATAAGAAAAAGGGTTCCTGAATGATTTTCAGTGATTTCTTTGACGTTTTGCATCGTCTTTCTCGTATTTTTTGGGATTGAAGCCCTAGCACCTACTACTCCACCACCATTTTTACTGTTGCTACTGTTGTTCATCTTCACCACCCCCCTATGCTACAATCCCACACATATTCTCTAGTATATAGTGTGTATACCTATCTATTTCTCTCTTTGTATATATATCAAGTGAATCTATATATTTCACTTAACAATTAAGTGAAGCTTTAGGTGTACGACGAAGGGAACATCGAATCATTCACATTACATATCAAGTGAATATATATATATATTTCACTTAACAATTAAGTGAAGCTTTAGGTGTACGACAAAGGGCACATCGAATCATTCACATTACATATCAAGTGAATATATATATATATATATATATATATATATATATATATATATATATATATTTATTTCACTTAACAATTAAGTGAAGCTTTAGGTGTACAACGAGGGCTACATCGGTAAATTCATATTACTTATGCCACCTTGTTTTGTTCCTATCACTTCACGTGTTCATTTTTTTCTTCTCCATCTGTTGTACCGTTTGTTATTGTTCTTGCTTATTTTTTCTCTTTGTTCTTGATTTGCTTCATTTCACTTCTTTGCATTGATAAATTATTGCATGAATGTAAGATTTTGAGACTTTCACTTTGAAATTGGTGTTTAAGAATCTAAGAGGTGAAGACAATTGAATATTTTGAAGCTCAAGGGTGAATATTGACATAGAAAAAAGGTATTATTTTTATGGTGCCAACTAATGTCTTATTTTTTGAAGCTAGATTGTATGAGTATAAGATTCTTGGATAGGCTATACATGTTTCGATAATCATTTCGTATTATTTCTGTCGATGTTTTATTCATTTTTGCAATTGGAGTTTGAAGAATTTTCATTTCAGGAATTGACCAGATAATTGAGATGTTTGAGACTCACAGTGAATAGTGATGATTGAATCGAAAATCTCTTCACCTAGAGGCCAGATTTAGTCTCTAAGACTGTTTTTGTAAATTCTTCATTGTTGCAGGTACTTTTTCTAGTTTAGTGGGGTTGAGTTTTCTTTCATCTTTCATTTTAATTTTTTCTCCTATTTTTCGAGTAATGTGAATTTGCTAAGTTGACATATTTTATTTGCTTGCATGTGTATGTCTAATGCACTATTCCTATTATTTAGTGTTAGTGCATCTTCAACATGACATAGCTTAAGGTAGAAACTGATTGCAGCTTGGGAGTATGAATATTATTGTGTTCGTATCTCCATCTTAGTATAGAGCATATTACCGACATCATGCTTCAACTTTGAGTAGGCTCAATTTCTATAGCTATCTTTCAAAAACTGTAGTTCAGACTTATCCGTCCACTATTAATTTAGTGAATATCAGATATAATTGCTTAAGTTGTTGTTTCTCATCGAGGCAGTCATTTGACTTAATGAAGGCTACAAATGAACTTATGGGGGTGATGAGCAATTAGTAAGAACTAGAGAGAATGATCTTGTTGGTTATGATAATTTTTTGTCGTGTCAATGCTCTAGATTTACCGATAACTTAGGCTTAACTCGGTTCAAGCACATTTGATGGTTCATCTTAAAAATTTTGATATTATTTTGATGATAACTGTCATTGAAGTTACTGTTATGTGTAAATTTTATGTTCTTTCATGTAGGCAATAAAAATTTCAGTTTCACAACTGCTACCCTCAATCTCTCTCTCATGCTTCATATGTTGGTTCTTATCGATCTCGCATTTTGCTTCTGAGTGTGATTTTGTAATCCTCCTCTTTGGTGCAGTTTGCCTGCCGTATTTTTGTTGTATTTTTGTCGTTCGTTGAGTTCTTTTAAGTCTCATTCTTCTACTTTTTTTCGCAAATCGACGACCTTTTATAACTATTACATTTTCTTCTTTTCTTATTCTTGCACCCATATCTTAGTAATGTAAATATGGCGATAGGTTGAAGAAAAGGGATATTCAGTATGCATTTATGTATTAAAGGAAAAAAATAACTATATAGTTCCTTGCATAGGGACGGCAACAACTCTGTTGAGTTTGGATTTATATATTATGGAACTTTCTTATGGCTATTGTAGAACTTCCTGAACCTTGACTCTTGTGATAACTGATTGAACTCACCAAGTATAGTTCCCAGTAAAACAATTGATATAGTAGAAAATTAGTATATTAAATCGGTTCAAATTATGTCTTATGGTCATTTTTGCACTAGCAGAAAGCAAAATGTAGGGTTCGAATAATCAATTTAGCAACATAAAGACTAATAGAAAAGGTGTTGATGTGTGAAGTATACTCTTAACAATGTTAAGGAGATTTCTAGCATTCATGGGATATTTGTTTCCTTTATAGATTTCTAATATTCAAGAGAAATTAGTTTCCTTTGTAGATCTCTAACATTCAAAATTTTTTTGTTTCATGTATGAAAAGAATACTGTATCTATGAGTATTGATAAGAAAAATTATGTTGTATGTTACATAATATTTTTAGTGTATGTAATGGATATTGCATAAAAAACTATCGCCGTACATATTGAAAATAAATTAATTGATTATTGTTTGATGTCAAATAATTTTTCGTTGCAATAAAAAAAATAATAGTATTAGCCATGGTTGATATTGATGTTTTCTTTTTGGCAGAAGAAGATGAAGTCAACTGTATGCTCCAGAGGAAATCAAATGGCAGTGGTATGATGTTCTTACATGACTGTCATTTTAGTTTTGGATTCCTGCTCCATTGTAGAGTAATCAAAACTATGCTCTAATTATAAGACATCAATCTATTAGTTAACTGCTGCACATATATCATAAATAATTCTGACAAAACTGATTAGTTCACTATGATACTGGAGATAAATGGGTGTAGTATATATATTTTTATTGCCAATTCTAATGTGGATTATACAAGAAACCTGCAACATGTTATATAAGTAAAAGATAAAGAGATGAATTAATGGGTAGATAGATTACTTTATAATTTTTTTCTGAGGTAGGAAAGATAATAAAGAGCTACAATTAGGGAATCATTATTTATCAATGTACCAGTATAACATGGTAAAATCTTCTGCCATATGAAGAAAAATGGGGAGGTGCTGTTATTGACCTCTTCACTGACGAATCAACCAAGAAAGCTGGGCAACTTATAAAAATGGACTTTATTGAAGGTGCAATTAAAAAATATCATTTTTTCTTTTTTTGGATATTTACATTTTTGGTTGGTCTAACACACATTCTGAATAAGATAGCCAATGAACCACAACTGGATTATCTTGATCTCTACCTGGTACTTCCTGCTTTGCCTTTCTGCGGTATTTAGTTGTAGTCTTGAAATTTAATTGAGACATCTAAACATTTTATGTGAAAGATTCATTGGACCTTCCGTCTGAAGGATTGAGAGCGAGCAGGCCTCCAAAAGCAGGAAAAGTGTCTGACTTCGATTATAAAGGCGTTTGAAGAGAAATGGATAAGTTAGTGACAGATAAACTGGTATGAGGTATTAGAGTATGTAATTTCACAGTCAAAAAACTTAATAAGCTTTTAAATATTGCCTAAATAATGCCTTTTGTGTGCCAGGTAAGTTGAATTTTCTTATGTCCTCTTTTTTTTTTTTTTTTTAGTATTTATGGGTGTAAATTTATGTAATCAAATGGAGATGCACCCTGGATTGAGAAATAAAAAGATGTTGGAGGCGTGCAAGAAGAATCACATCCACGTCACAGGAAGTAATCTAAGCTCTGTGCATGGCATATATATCACAATATAAAATAACATCATAACTATGTTGAGTTCCTTTTGTTGTATAAAGTTTGAGATAAAAGAAAATACTCATGATATTGGTAGCTAACAAGCTTCAAGTGTAACGGACTTGAATTGTTGTACTTTACCTTTAGTACTTTTGTGAACAAATATACCTCGTGGAATCGAGACTTGTATATGTAATGTTGATATCCCAAAATCCCTAATAGTTATTTATCCGTAATTTTGCTTGAGCCTTGATGGTATATAAATGCGGTAGAAGAGAACCTTTTAAGACAATTTTCTGTATTTTAAAGCTTCTAGATTGACAAAAAAAACTTGATTCTTTCAAGGATTAATGATGACTTAAGTGATAAAGAAATGAAAGTATAGGAGAGAAGATTATGATTCTTTTTTAACCGGGTGCTCTTTTTCTGGAAGAAGGTGAATTCACTACTTTAACTTTAATTGAGTTCATTATTTCATTGATAAGTTGGTAGCAGACACAAGGGGTTGGAGTGAAAAATCCAATTCAACTCTTCCTCTGGAGCTTGGTTCATAAGAATATAATTCCTTCTTAATCATGTATTATTTCACTCTCAGCAATATATCACAAAACTCAGTCATGCTTTTGAGCTACTGTCAAAATATTCTGTTTAACTTGTAAATTCTTCCCATTAGGTAACTTTTTTTCTTTAGAAGACATGATGCAAATGTGGATGAAAAGGACAAGAAAGGATGCATTGTACTTGAACAAGCTTTAGATGAGCCCAACATCTATTGATGCTGACATGATCAATGCCTGGATATAAAATCAGATGGTGTCATTAGCCACTTAATATATTCAAGGCATACTTTGTAGACAGTCAATGCAATGTGTGCTCAAATTTGTGAACTTGACTGTTGTTAATGCTTATATAATTCTGATATTTTTGTTTTTGTATTCTTAATATGTTGGTTAGTGTCTACAACCTTACTTGAACAAGATCTGTTCTATAGACTCATACCACTGTATCATTTAGGTTGGTTAGTGTCAGACTGACTTTAGTATGAATTCAATGATTTTCTTTTATGAAACAAAGAGTGAAGTAACGCTTTACCTTTTAAATTCAGTTTCTTTTATGAAACAAAGAGTGAAGTAACTCTTTAGCTTTTAAATTCAGTTTATAGTCTGAATTGAAGAGTCAATCTCCTAAAATTCTTTGAGCATTATTTGATGTTATATTGATAAAGATGAATTCTTAATTCATGTCCATATCTTTATATTTTATCAAAATAAATGACAAACAAATAATTATGTCGAACACAAGCCCGTACTAGAGCGTCTTCAGTGAATACTTCAATGAGGATTCAATGGTGCTCTGGAATGAGATTCAAAATAGCTTTGAAGATGAGGATCCTTCTCGAATCAATTGGTTCTTGGGAACTATATCTTCCATGGCCCAATTCGTCAAGGAGGCTTCTTCAAGTAATGCAACTATTTTCAGTTTTCTATTAAGGGTCAAAGTTTGTGTTGTTTATCAATATATCAATTATCTGGCCATTGTTTTGATATTCTTGGGCATCGACTCTTTAGTTGATAGGTGAATATCATATAACGATATAACAGTCCTCCAATATTATTTCGACCTACTTTTCATACTTCTAAGGACTAAGGTGTTGTGAGATATCATTGTTGAGTTGCTGAACTGCAGTGGCATCGTTTAACTTTCTTGGGCATAAGGGGTATAAGTTTTTGGGATCTGTTCAAGAGATGTTCTCGTCATGTAGTGTCATATATTGGGAAATTAAATTTCTCGGTGATAAAACTTTTCCGAATTTGGACTTTCTTAAATGATTCTATTATAGGAGAAATGCTACCCCTTGCTACTTTAATGTCCTTAAGATTTCAAAATGCAATATACATCTGCTCATATTTTAGTCTTAAGTTTTTGTGCTAAGCTTTTCTACATGACGTACTGCATGTGACATTGGATGAACCTAATTTACTACAGAACGTAAAACACGTCAGCCTATGGCTTGTCGAACTGGTCTCAAATATGCCAGTCATTCACTTCTCGCCCTTCTCAGCGTCAAGAAAAAAGCTCTGTCTACTTTAATACCATCTTGTTTGTGAGATTGTAACTAAAGGAATATAGTACCTTTTGTCTATAAGTGACAAAGTCACTTTAACTATTATTAGTGTTCAAGCTTAGTATAATGATCCTGTAATCCTACACATGATGTACATAGCTATATCGAGCATATGCCCGTGAATAGCACGGGCACGGGCCATCTAGTGTGTGTGTATATATATATATATATATATAATATTAAAAATGTGAAGACCCCTAGAAAAGTGATTTGAACTTTTTACCCTTCATTAAAGACTTTGTAATAGACAAAACTGTCATTTACCATTTTACTAAATTATTATTTAATTATTTTGTAATATTTTAGGTGTTCCATTAAAATTTTGTTACTAATCTTTCCTAATTTAAACATAATTAAAAATACTATTAATTTATAATTATTAATTCATATTTGAGGAACTAATAGTAAATTAATCTTTTATGTAAAAAGACGTAACCAAATACTAACCAAACATGAACTTTAATACTAACAAAATACTACTTTTGTAGTTATTTGCTGACCAAGTTTGTGAGTCCCTTTTTTAATAATAATTTAACAAAAATAGGTAGGATATTTTGGTAAGAATTTTATTTAAAATAGAAAATAAACTAAGTAAATTCTCTTTTTTAATGTTAGCATCCAAATAATTTTGGTAAGAATTTTACTCAAAATAGAAAATAAATTAAGTAAACTTTCTTTTTTTAATGTTAGCATCCAAGTAATTGTATGAATTTTTGTCTTTTTACTTTTTTATTTAACTTGTATTTATATTTTCTTTGCACTTTGAAATTCTTTTTATCAGTTATTGGTTGTTCGTTGCTTTTAAATATTGGTTTGATTGCCTAATTATGTGTCTTTTTTACATGTGCTTTGTCGTATTTTGAGATTCTATCCTTAAATTTTGAGATTCTATCATAATTTATGTTTGATAGGTTGTGACCTCGCCCGGAAGAATGGGGTAAGGATGAAAATTTCAATTCAAATTCTAAGTTTCAAAAAAACACGGATAATTGAGGTATAACTTCTACCAATTTAATTAACATACGCTTTATTATTTTCGAAAGTTAGATGATTTATCTAGATTTATTATTTAGGAGGAAATTATTCTCGCAATAATTTTTTTGATCGATCATATGTGGGTCAATTGATTAGTTATCATTAAATATTTACATCGAATTATGTATATTTTTTTATTAGAAATATATACAATATTAATTTTGAGTAATTGAAGAAAGTAAACAGTTTGTCCATGTACGATCATTAGCTGTAGCAAGGTAAAAAAGTGATGTTTGACAAGATCAAAAGATAATAATATATTCTTACAAAATGGATTTTCTATTTGTGCTTTCTTAATTTTCTGACTGTTTTCTACCTTTCTGTTATATTTTATATTATGAATATTAGTCTCAACCCTAAATTGGATCGTAGAGTACTAATAATATATATTTTTAATTTAATATGATGTATATGTACAACAAATACTCCTTTGCGGCTTATTTTTTCTCTAAATTTTTTTCTTTGATGGGAATTTTTTTTAATTCATTAAATTTTTCATTTTATATATAGTTTTATTGATTAAGATGAAGCACTTATAGTGTCAAATTATATCTTTTAAATATGTATAATATTTATTTCAACTCAATTATTATTTTATAATATTTTTTTATATAATTATATTTATCAACATGCAAAGTACGTACACTTGACTAGTATATATATATGTGTATATAGATAGATAGATATAGATATATGGGGTGTTTAGAGAGAATGGGGAAGAGAGGAAGAAAAGAGAATGATATATTTGGTGATTGATAAAGAACAAAGGTTCTTCAATGTTTTGTATACTATATTTATATATATTTTTTTCTATTTTACTACTATTATTTATTTTGAGACTTTTTTTTTGGGTAATTAGTCATGTTAGGGGCATTTTTTAAAAATCTATTTTAAATTTTTTAAATTTTTTTATTTGGTCAACTTTTTCTTATGATCGTGATGTTACGTCTAGTTTTTGTGCTCATCGATTAAATTTATGGGATTTCTGCCATCTATTTAGCCAGCTTCTCAGAAATATATTTAAATCAGATTTGATCAATACTGTTGGTTGGTCGATTCTGAATAAATTAAGTACATCTTCACTGTACTAAATTTTTAGAGGTATTCAAGTTAAAAAATAATATAATGAAGAGTGAATTCATTCGTTGATGCGAGAGATATCTTTTATATTAGTGTTATTAATATAATATAAAGGATAACTTTTTTCCTTTTTTTTGTTATTGATCGTGTTAAAGCCTTATAGATAGTTTTTAAAAATTTTTCTATGTGTAACTATTATTCAATTTTTGATAATTCCTAATTAAATTTGATCATTATTGTTGTTTGATCACCAGTTTTCATATATGCTCAATTTAAAAACATTATAAAAGAAGGTGAATTTTCTTACAATTGACAAGAGAAAATTTATTTTGATTCCTTTATCATGATATTCAAATGTTAATTGATAATTAAAATAAAAAATAATTGATATAATAAGCTGTCACGATTCAAACCCGACATGAGTGACACCTACACTACTCACCCAAGAGAGAATCAATAACCCTGAAAACCTAATCCAACACTTAGAGTCAATGAAAAAAATTGTTTCGTTAACAGTTCAAGGATTAACCAGTCTAACAATTTCGGAGTAATCCAGAAATAAATACTAAGCCAAATGCCCCAAAAATCAGTATATCAAAACATACTAAGAATGTCAAAAAGGGGATGCAACCCCAAAAACTAAAGAAAGCGCATAGTCCAAATAAAGGACATTGTCATAAAAGAGAGATCTCTTGGTAGCCCGATATGCCGCTCACCCTGAAATCTGAAGTCAACCACTGGAAACACAAGTGAGGTCACGTAGGAGCTGCTGGAATATAGGTTGCACTCACAAAAGTAAATGCAGATGTAGTATTAGCATGCAAAAACAACAGTGTACTGGTTGGGTCATTTGGCTAACCCGAGATGAGAATATGAGCATATAACTAAGTTATAGTACAAGTTAATCCATTCTTAACAAACAAACACTTAACACAACAAGCAAAAATGAAAATTTAAAATTAAACCAGCAAGTTAATATATTATCACCAAGTCAAATTCAGTCAATCCAAGCCAAAAATAAGTTAGAATAATTTATGGAGTATAAAATAATCTCCTCGGTTCGCTCATGAAACCGTCAAACTCACCTGACCTTCGTACATACACGTTAAGGGATATACAACCTCATCTAGCCATGGCTTGCAGGGGACAATTATCGTTCATGTACTAAATTCTCAGACACAAGTGTCTGTCAACCTTGTTCCACCAAAAGTTCGTAAGAACGTTCTAAATACCAAACATTCTACTTTTAGCAAGTAAGGTAGGTAAAAAATCATGTAACAACCGCAAATCATTGCAAAGACCACCCCAAACAATATGCATTAACAAGTCAAACTACAAAGTAGTTAACATGCATAAATTAGATTAAACTACAATACCATTACCTACCTCGAACCAACCTTGCACAACTCCTCTATGCCGAAGCTTTGCCCTTTCGAGTAATTTTCACTTGCTCGGGGTATAGAATATTCACATAAACACATAATTAAACAAATGGCCTAACCTGTTGGGATTTATAACACACACCTAACTCCTAAATCAAATTCATGGTTATTCCTTTCATATAGTAGGGACTTTTCATTGTAATTCACATACAATTATTAATTTCATGGATAAATTAGTGAATTAATGAAACGCAAGGGTAATTAAAAGTTAATAATTAAAATCCATTAACTTATTTCTTTATTTTTTCTCTTGCACCGACAATTAATCAAAATCCACTCTAGAATCCTTCTCAAACTTCGTGAATTAACAATTCTAACTTCTAAGACTTAATAATTAAATAGGAGTTAATGGGGATGAATTTCTTACCTTAATGAAACTAACAAAGATTTTTTAGTGTATTTCACCCTATATCGCCCTTCCTTTACCTCAAGATGAGTTTTTGAGAAATAAACTATTTTGGAGAATTATTTTATTAAAACTGTGGTTTTTTTAATGCTATAGCGGTCGTTGTCAGCCTTTGACCACTACTATAGAGCTTACAGCTATTGCGGTGTACCGACTGCTATAACATTGTCAACGGGAAAAAATGTCTGTATTCACCAAAAATCTCACTTTTTGCAATACACCTTAAACTTGAAATATTTCAAACAGTGCCCTTTACGCCAAGATCAATTTTGGGATTCTACTTATCCAAATTTAATTTCAAAAATTTCTACGATTTTCTTATTATCTCAGATAACTAGAAATTAAGATACATACTACCACCCAGTCCAAATCATTCCCAAATTTCCTTAGGCTACACCTCGCTCTGAAATCGGTGGAAACTAGCGTAGCCTAAAATTTGTAACTTTTAGACCAGGATGAATTTAGACATGAGATTTTAATGTAGGGCTCATACATAATAGCATAGAGGGTCATTAAAAAATATACCAATTTACCAATTGTTTATCCCAGAATGATCAAACAAGACATATATGCTAACTAAGGAAGAAAGATAATACTCGTATCCTCGAACAATTAAGGAAACTTGTCCCTTATGTTCTTCTCGATCTCCCAAGTAGCTTCATCAATCAAACGATGCTTCCATTAATCCTTCACCAAATGAATTTCCTTCATCCTCAATTTTTGAACATCCTAATCCAGAATCGCTAATGGTTCCTCCTCGTAAGCTAAATTTTTATCTAGAAGCACCTAATCCTACTTAATGATGTAGTCACCATCCCCATGGTACCTTTTCAACATCGAGACATAAAATACTGGATGGTCTTCCAAAAATTCCGGCAGTAGAGCTAACCAATACACAACTGGACCTACTTTTTCAAGAACCTTGAAGGGAGCTGTATATCAAGGGCTGAGCTTGCTCCTCTTTTCAAACTTCAGGATTCCCTTCGTAGGATACACCTTGAGCAAAGCTTTCTCACCAGCATTGAAGAGCATGCCTCTCACCTTATGATCTGCGTACTCCTTTTGCCTACTTTGAGTAACCAACAACTTAGCTTGAATGAGCCTTTCCTTCTTCTGAGCCTCCTGTACCAAATTCGTGACCAAAGGCTTAATATCTTCCAACTCAAACCACCAAATAGCTGGCTTACATTTTCTTTCATAATGTGCCTCGAATGGTGCCATATCAATATTAGAGTAGAGTGATAATTGTTGTTGTAAGAAAACTCACACAATGGAAGAAAATTGATCCCAATGACGACCAAAATCAATCGCATATTCCCTCAACATGTCCTCTAACAGCTGAATCGTCCTCTCCAACTGCCCATTAGTTTGAGGGTGAAAAACTATGCTAAACATGAGCTTGGTGCCCAAGTCCTTATGCAACCTATCCCAGAACTTGGAGGTGTATTTTGCACCTCTACTAGAAATGATAGTAAGTGGCTCCCCATAAATCTTCACAATCTCATTGACATAAATTTTAGCTAACTAACAAGAGTTGTAGTCTATTTGAACCGGTAAAAAGTGAGATAACTTCATCAACTGGTCTATTATCACTTAAATGGAGTCATGCTTCCCCAAAGTCTTAGAAAAATCCACCACGAAGTGCAAAGCAATATGCTCCCACTTTCGTATGGGTTTAGGAATCCTCTGAAGCAACCCCACAAGCCTTTGGAGCTAATAACTTACCTACTGATAATTTTGACACTTGGACACATAATCCACTATGTTCTTTTTCATCCCAGACCACCAATAAAGTTGGCTTAAGTCACGGTGCATCTTGATTTTACCTGGATGAATAGAATAACATGAGTCATGGCCCTCTAAAAGTACATCATGTATTAGATCACCAACTCGAGGAACACATAATCTTTCCTTAAACCACAACACCCCTTCTGCACCAAGAGTGGTACCCGCCTCCTTCCTACATACCATTTTATTTTGTAATGCATTTAACTTCTTATCCTTAAGTTTCTTAGCCTTAATTTACTCCACGAACATTGACTTTAACTTAACACTAGACAACATACCACCTTTGTTTGAGATCTCAAACTGCATGTTCAAAGATGTTAGAGTTTGAGACTCTCTAGCTAATGGTCGCCTGGATACCTTAAAAAATGATAAGCTGCCCATACTCACAACTTTTTAGCTCAATGCGTCTGCCACTACATCGGCCTTACCCAAATGATACTGAATAATCATATCATAATCCTTGAATAATTCCATCCATCTCAGCTACCTTAGTTTTAAATCTTTTTGAGTAGATACGTATTGCAGGATATGATGATCCGTGAAGACCTCACAGTTGACACCAAAAAGATAGTGTCTCCAAATCTTTCATGCAAATACCACCACCACCAACTCCAGTCATGGGTTGGGTAGTTCCTTTCATGAGGCTTCAACTATCTCAAAGCATAGGTATGACATTTTTATCCTGCATCAACACAACACCTAAACCCAATAGTGAGACATAATAAAACATAATAAAGTCTTTACCTTCAACTGGCAATGAAAGAATAGGTGTTGAAGCCAAGAGAGTCTTGAGCTTTTGGAAGTTTTCTTCATATTAGTTTGACCAAAAAAATCACATTTCTTTTTGACTCAACCTTATTAAGTGCGTTATAGTGGATGCAAAGTTCTTGAAATATCTACAGTAGCAGCTAGCAAGCCCCATAAAATTCCTTAACTCTGTCACTCAACTAGGCCAAACCCAATTCCTTACTGCCTCAATCTTTTAGGGATCCACCATCACCTTTTTTTTAGAAACCGTGTACCCCAATAATGCAACTAAAGACAACCAGAATTCACACTTTAAAAACTTAGTAAATAACCACTTCTCCCTTAGAATATCCAAGACTATACGAAGATGGCCTGCATACTCTTCTTTACTCTTAGAGTACACGAGGATATCATCAATAAGTACAATAATAAATAAATCCAAGAACGACTTAAAGATCCCATTCATTAAACTCATAAGTACTGCAGATGCATTAGTCAACCCAAGAAATATGACCAGAAACTCATAATGGTCATATCAAGTTCTAGAAGTTATCTTTGGTTTGTCCTCCTAATTTTCAACTGATGATAAGCCAACATCAAATCAATTTTTGAAAACACTGCCGCACATTGTAACTGATCAATAAGTCATCTATATGAGGCAAGGGATATTTATTTTGGATGGTAACCTTATTCAGCTGTCTATAATCTATACACACCCGCATACTACCTTCTTCTTGACAAATAGGACCCGATCACCTCAAGGTGAAGCACTTGAACGAGTAAAACCTTTGGCAAGTAGCCGCCATAATTGAGTTTTCATCTCCGTCAAGTCCGCTGGAGCTATTTAATAAGGTGGAATAAGATAGGGTGAGTGCCCGACTCTAAGTTAATGTAGAAATTGATATCCCTATATGGAGGCATACTCGATAGGTCTAAAGAAAATATATCCTGAAATTTAGAGACAACTGAAATCGACTCTATAGAAGGGGACCTCGCATTTATATCCCTAAGATAAGCCAAAAATGTTAAACATGCCTTCTTCATTAGCCTTCTAGTCCGAACATACAATATAACCTTTACTAGTTTCGCCTTATACACCCCTCCCACTCTAGTTCCTTCATCCTAGGCATAACTAGAGTAACTATTTTAGCATTATAGTTTAAAATGGTATGATATAGACATAACCAGGCATACCCACATTACACCAAAGTCCAACATATCCAGAATAACCAAGTCTACCCAAGTATTAAAATCCATAAATAATACATGGCAAGAACGATATTCATGAGTTATTATCACAAACTCACCCACTAGAGTAAACACATAAAAAAGATAATCAAGTACATCACAAACAAGAATTAGTCCCCTCGCAAACTCAACTTTATGCTGCTTTATAATTCCCATCTTATTTAACCTCCCATAGCAGTCAATAATAAACTCAAAGGCAAACTTCGACTCAGTGCCCTAAAATATTTGAGGTTTTATCTTCATAAATTTTGTTAGTAGTTCATTATAAGATGCCGTAAAGTCCTAGTCCATTTCAGTACTATATAGCATGCCAAAAGAGGTCTCGTACTTAGAAAATTTTAGCGACGTATTAAGAATTAGTCTCATTTTTGGGCTCGATATTTCAATGATTTTATTTTCAATCTTTTTAGCAGTAGATTGTTGATTTTTAAATTGATTCATGATCAGAGTTATCTATAGGTCATCTCGATTGAGTTTTGAAATTTCCAGACATTGTTTGAGACATGTTGAGATGACCAAAACAGTGAGCCAATGCGATCAGGATGCGTCGCGTTGACTATCACATCGTCACCATTGATGCGGCGCATCGTTCATCCCTTCGGGTTGATCAACGCGGCGCATCGCCTGTCGCATTATTGGGCACATTTTGACTATTAAATTATGGGTTTGTAGGGGTAGTTGGATCATTTTTTCCTTACATTATTCAGCCATAATACGAAATTAAGCCTCTAAAAAGGCCAATTCACTCATTATTTCACAAAATCTCTCAAGAACAAAACCCTCGGTTCATTAGATTCAAGTTCAAGCCTCAAGGATTCACAAATAATTCTTACGAATTCAGAAATCAAGGTATGTTAAATATTCATCTATAGGTCCCTTCCACCCATGGAGTCCAAGAATCTAATTTTAAAATTAAAGTTGTGATTTTTTTAAGTTATTGTGATTTTTAACCATGAATCCCCATGAATGTTGATTCTATACCATGTTTACATGATATTATTGTTGTTATTAAATTCCACACATTTGAGTATTGTTGTTGACTGATTTAAATCATAATTAGCATTGTTGATGTTTAAAACATGCTATTACTACAAGTTTTAAACTATTCCCATGCTTAGCTTAAACTATGAATATCAAGTGTTTGATGAAATGCCTACAAGAATGAATTTTGAATAAATGCTTTCACATTATGTCCTCAAAGTTTTAGTGCTATTTTGCTATTATTGATATCGAGTTCCAGGGGTTATGAATACCCAAAAACATAGCTATTTACTTAGTCTCAGTATCTTCAGAATAGTTTCAGATATGCTATGAGAATTATCAATTCAGTCAGTTATCATAATCAGTTAAACATAGAACAGTTCAGTATCCCGAGTCAGTTTAATTGGGAGTAGGATTTAGCACTGAGCGAGTGCAGGGATGGCGGCCTCCCCGTAGTTAGGTAGAGTCATTAGTAGCAGTACCTGTACTCTAGAACTACGTAGTCAGCATAGGATACAAGGAGTCATCCATCAGTTCAGGCTTGACTACCTCTAAGGGGTCACCCATCAGTTTAGGCTGTCATTCAGGACAACATATTAGTGGATCCACACAACCAGTGTTAGTACCCATGACATGGTATTGATACCCTTCCAACTGGGGTCACAGGTTGGACCCCAATTTGCTCATATTGGGGCATGTCGGTTAGATGATAGCTCCTACAGTCTTAGTCCAATAATTAACTCAGTAATTTTGTTTCAGTTTTGCTTGACCATAATATACAGATATAAGTTATTCACTTATTAGTTTTCAGTATCTTAGTTTATAGATTATACTCAGAACATGTTTTATGCTTGGTCATGCATTCTCAGTCTTTACAGATTTCATGCATTTTATTCAGTACTTAATGCTATACATTCAGTCAGTTATTACTCATGCACATGAACCCATGCATATCTGCCTAACCTCATTTATCATACTAGTACATTCAAAGTACTGATCGCATACTCATTTCTTGCGCTATGATGTCTTATATCATAAGTTCGGACGCTTAGGCTCCTAACCGCACTTAGACATCCCAACACATCATAGAAACAGTTATGGTGAGTCCTCATATTTTAAGGACAAACTATATTTATGTTTATTCTTTTAGTTCAGTAGTTAGTTAGAGTTAGTTGGGGCCTGTCCCATCAACTCCACATTCAATCAGTTTAGAGGCTTTCAGACTAGTACAGACAGTTGTTTAGTTTTTAGTTATTATTATCAATTGTTTTATCAGTATTGCCAGTATGTTTTCAGGCATTTAAAACTATGATTCAGTATTATATTTAGATACTAAAACTTATGGCATTTTCAGATAATTTCTGCATATGTTGTTTATCAGTTTTACTCAGTGCTCACAGCAGGTACCAGCTTATGGGTTAGCTTGTGGTCCTTCGAGGCTGTAAGAACCGTGTGGCACCTAGGGTGTATTCTCGGAGCATTACATTCATGATCTATACTAGTCGTCACTAAACCTAACATTGGACAAGGAAAAAAATCATCCATTCTAAAAGCCATGGCATCAGTAGGACGAACAACTAGAGCCTGATAAGTCGGTACCATAGGTATGGCTCCAGTTCGAGCTAACCCACTCAAAAAAGCTAACACCTGCTGAACTACCTCAAGAAATATAAAGGTTGTTTGCAACACCAGCTTGAGTTGCTACCTTGGGCTCCACACTCTATTCCTCTACTGCATCCATCTCCTTCAAATGATCGTAAGGTAGGGGAGGTAATGTTGACCTCTTAAGATTATAAACGGGCGCCACTTGAGCTCCACCTCTAGTAGGTGTGGTTTGTACTCTCCTTCCCCTACCTCTCCCTCTCTCTCATCCTCTTTCCTTCTCAATTGGTTCCATAGTTGGAGTGGCCGATACAAGAGCCGTTGGTTGGATTTCGTTGGACCTAGTGTTCACAATCAGTGGATACTAGAGTAAAGAAAATTAGATATTAATTTGGATCACCAAATATCATCTGGAATGAAGTTACAACATGAAATAATCAAGAGAAACAAATTTTCCTAAAGTCCTATAGTTTCACGAAGAAAAGTATAGACATCTCTGTATCATTTTGCGAGACTCTACTAAACTTATTTTGGTAATGAGATCAATGAAACTAAAATCTGATACCAACTTTCTCATGACCCAAATTTGTCATGACTGACATCCATACTACTCACCCAATAAGAGAATTGATAATTCTCGAAATATAATCCAAAACTTAGAGTAAATGAAGAAAACTGTCCCACTAATAGTTCAAAGATTAACCAGCCTAAAAATTTATGAGAAATATAAAAATAAATACTAAACCAAACACCTCTATTATCTGAAAGTCGGCGTACCAAATTATGCTAAGAATTTCAAGAAAGGAGTGCAACTCCGAAAAACTAAAAAAAGAGCATAAGTCCGAACAAAGGACAATGTCATAAAAGAGATTCCATGGTACCCCGTAATGCTGCTCACCCTAAAATTTAAAGTCCATAGTTGGAATCATAAGTGAGGTCTCCTAGGAGCCGTTGGAATATGTGTTCACTCACAAAAGTAAATGGATGTGTAGTATATGCACACAAGAACAATAGTGTACTAGTAGGGTCATTTGTCCAACCCAAGATGAGAATCTGAACATATAACTAAGTTATAATACAACAAGTTACTCCATGCTTAATAAACATACACTTAGCATGTTGCATTCAAGTTCACACACAAGTGTATATGATCAAACAAGCAGTAAAGTGACTCTAACGAGCCAGTTATCAATCCCACTGGGACTTGGTTTTTAGCAGACTATCTAATTTAAGCATTATTATTGACATTTAAACAAATTTGATTTGCAAGCAACAAGAGTGTTTAGTTTTGATTTTATAACTTAAATAATCAAAATAACGATAATATGAAATTTGTACTGTTAACAATATAAGGAGAATCCTGGGGTTGAGGCATAAACATCACATTAATGCATGACTATGTTTATAGCCCACGTTAGTGTTTATTGTGATTATTGATTTACAAGGTTGATAATATAACTTAGGGATGGTCACCCTCTGAGTTAGCTACCTAAATTAGTCTTACAACTACTGCATTGAGAAGGGATGTGAGTCTCTCATTCGGATGCACTAAGCTATATCCGATTTCATCAACCAAGTAGGGCTATCCTAACCGTAAATCATCCTTTAACAATTTGTATTAATCCAATTAAGGACATGACCCGCACTCTCTACGTTCGTTATTCCATCTCTCCACTCCTTTGGTCAATTCATTTTGGGACTAATATTTTTCTCAAAGTTCATGATGCTTTAGACTAGTAAAACAAGAACATAAGAATAATAATTACTTGATAAACACATTAACCAACTAATAAACCATAATTGCACAATCATGTTGTAGCCTCAACCCTAGAAATAGGGTGTTTAGATACTCATATTCATACAAAGAATCACCATAAATGAATTCATAAGTAAAAACTACAAGAAAACTAAAGCTAAGGAACAAAGAACCCTAGTTTGAAGCCCTTGATGCTTTCTCCTCTCTCCAATTATGTGTTGATCCAAAGATGATGTGCAAATATGAATAAGTTATCCTTATATAGTGTTTTAGGTCGTCCATAGACTTACCCATGCATTTTGATATGCATTTACAACTTTACCCTCACTTAAATAATGTAAAAACTAGTTTTTAGATGTTTGTGGGAGGGGGGGGTGGTAAGGAGAAAAGGGGGTCGAGTCGCATAGATATCACAGGACCGAGGGTATGTGTGTGTGCGAGAAGGACCATATCACACGCCAAAAAATTTTACCATACCATAGTGTGGCCCAAGGCATCGTCCCATACTATTAGGGGTTTCGGCACAAAGCCAAACCCTCTAGGCAAGGTTTCAACCAATCTTTGCTCCTTTCTTTTCGTGTACTTGTTCCTTGTTGCCCCACTTATTATGGCTTGTATTTAGGATTAATTTAGATTCCATAGCACCTATAATGGTATCTTACAATATCATATAAAAATCATTAGTACATACAATATAATTGAGCTCATCAAAGTACACTAAAGCAAGCCTAGCTCAAGCTAGAATCACTAGTTTTCTTGTCTAAACTGTATTTGATGATTTTGACTCTTGACTTGTTTAAAATGCACCTTGAACACTCTAAAAATGTAAACTACCATACAAATATAAAAATACACACTCTATACTTCATCAAATGCATCAAGTTATCCTAAAAACTAAGATAAATGCGCATAGAAAATGAACTTAGGTGTATAAATATGCCTAATATCACCACCCCACACTTAAAGATTTGTTCATCCTCGAACAATACTTTATATTAATAACCATCAAGGATGAATCTAAAATCACTACTAAAATCAAGACACTCAAGCTAGAACTACAACTACTACATTAATAGTAAGTTCACCATTAGGTATGCCGCATTCCAATTGAAAACACATGGATACTACTTCTAGACTTCCTAACCTCAAGAATTGACTCTACCAAGGTGGAAAATTCATGCATATTACTCAAAAAATATATCATAAAAGTCACCTAATCATCATCAAACATGCACCCTCATCACAAGAGAGTCACCCATATTCACTCACTAATATGCAATTTATCACAAATATGGGTGTAAGAATCAAATTTCACTCACTCTCACAAAGAATTCACATGTCACATAAGATGAACCTTAAGATTTACCTTAGTGTAGTACTACACTAATATCATAATATCAAATTGCAAGATCAAGTAGGACTTTAAGAGTTGTATTGTAAGCTAAGGGATGGGTAGGTACTATTCTGGACAATACTAGTGGCTATCTTTCCTAAGCGCTTTAATACATCACACTTTACATTAAACTCATCTAAAACCAACCTATTTCCCACCATTATCTTCCTACCTCTCTTTTATTTTGCACCATCTCGTTAAACTAACTACCACATCTTTAGTAGAAAGTATTTTCCATCAACCCGTGATTCAATTTTGATCAAATTTATTTTTATTACACTAATCCCTCCCAATAACTCATAGACTTTTTAAAACACCAAAAGCTATTTCCTTGGGGAATTACTTTCACTTCTTCCTTATTTAATTATACACTCCTTAACATTTTAATCTTTCAACTAAAGCACTTAGGAGTTTGGATCAAATTACGGCCAATTGAAAGAAAAGACATAAGCTACATATAAGGCTACCAAAGAATAATGTCTCAATGGGGTTAACTAAGATCATTCAGAAAGGGTTGATAAATAAAGTATAAAACATAGATATAAAAAATATCTATATCATCTCTCAAACTGATAGCATCTAGGCTAGCCCACTTGTATTAAAATTGATGGACTTTAATATGAATCAAGAAGATGCTTATGATGGAAAAAAAAACCAAGAACGAGCCGAAGAATTATGAAGAAGCATGAGCAAAGTGCTATACATATTTCATGATTCAAGTCCAAGTCCAAATGGAAGAAGATTGGGCCACTTGAGTTTTGATTAAATTTTGAAACTTTTCCTTATTTAGGGATTTACTTTTGATATTATTTTCCTAGTTTTAAAGTTTCCTAGTTTAAATTTTCCTAGTTTAAAGTTTTCTAGTTTTAAAGTTTCCTAGTTTAAAGTTTTCAAGATTTATTATTTCCATAAAAGTTGGGTTTAACTCCCATGCTATTTGGGATAGATTTTTTCCTATATATAGGGATGTATTTTGTTATTTTCAGAACAAGATGAATAATAATATTTGAGAGGATTCTCTTCTTTACACCTTTGTGTATGGTGACTTTGTATTTATCTTGCAACACTATAAGAACAATTCTTTAGTAGGTAAGATTAATTCTTAATTTGATATCTTTGATTTCTGTTAAAGTTAATTAAACAAGGCGATTAGTCTTATACTAATTGTTGTCTTTAATTTCTTCGAAATAGGGGTTGGGATCACTTTTGATAAGTTCTTGTATAGACTCTATTAGTATCATAATTAGTCTTAATCCGCTAATTTTGAATACTAAGATCAATTAGGGTTCTTAGAACTTATCTCAAAATTGGGATTTTATTCTCAAATTTTGACTATCTATAATTTTTATCTTTAATCTTAGTATTTTTGATTCCGATTAGTAACCCGATTCTTATCACAACCTCAACATTCTTTATTTTGCTTTGCAAACACACTGGGAAAGTTCTAAACATTAATATGCACAAGAAACATAAAACAAAAACGTCACTAGCACGTGACACATGCTTAAATCAATAAGGATCTCTATAGACTCCCAACCAAGCAATAACAAGAATTCAATATTAAGCCAACATCACACAAGAGTCAAATAAATGAGCCTAAGTGTCTAAAAAATAGTCAATCAGCTCATAACGCATCATGCCACATACAAAACCAACTTGCATCATGTAATCATGTATAGAACCTAGCAAGAGAATCTCTATTTATTCCTAATAACAAAAAATTTTAAATTACTCCTAAAAATAAAAAAAGACACTAAGTTCAACGGGCTTCCCTTGAAAAAGAAGAAAAAAGTACCGAGGGGTGAGTGAAGTGTGTTTCTACTAAACCAACACCAACAAAAACAAAAAATAAACAGAAAAAACATCTTCTTATAATTTTTTAAAATTTAGTCAAAATCTAAAAAATAAATAAAAATAAAAATCCTATAGCGCATAACATCTTTTTGTGATTTTTAAAAATTTAGTCAAAAATAAAAAATAAATAAAAATAAAAACTCTATTGCACACTTCACTTGAAACAAATCGTCCCACACTTAAAATCATATTTTGTCCTCAAAGTATAAATCAAAGAATAAGGATTAGAAATACTCCATGAGGCCTCTAGGCCTAGTTAGTAGCATTTCATCCATTAAGGATGTTCGGAGGATCCCACACTTTATTTTTTCCACGCTCAACTTAGATCTCATGTACTAAGACTTCCTTCAATCCGTCGACATAAAACAAAACAAAACAAAAGTTATACTAAATAAAAACTAAAAAAATTAATAATAACTACCTTAACTTAGGCTGCCTCCTAAGCAGCGCCTGATTTATTATTGCGACACTACTCATATCACAACTCTTATCCCCAATTTATTATCTTTTTTCTCATACTCAGATCCCATATTCTTATTTTTTATGACCTCTCGAGTGCTCACTCTCGAGGTCTGCAACTTTGCTTACACTTTTCTTTTAAGGGTTCCATTAAATTTTTGTAGGTTCAAGCTTATTTACCAACTCAGAAAACTCCATAAGTAAGTTTAAAGAGGTAATTGGAAGTTCTCACTCTTCCACACTATACTTATCCACTTCCATCAATGTGATAGTATATAGATCTCTGTAATGTAAGGGTGTGTTAAGTTCTTTGTACACTCTGAAGGCCACATTTTTATTATTCAACCTCATCTCGAGTGTTCCCTCTCTAACATCTATCAACGCTCCCCTATAGCCAAGAATAGACATCTCAATATGATTAGTACCCTATTATCTGCATCATAATCAAGAACAATATTGTCGGTAGGATACTGAACTACCCAACCTTGATGAGATCATCCTCTATTATTTCCTTGGGGACTATTCTAGTTCTATCCTCCATCTGTATGTAATACCCTAAAGATTTCTAGCAAATTTCATCCCACGAATGCCTTGTATTATCTTCTAAAGTGAAGGATAATTATTTTATGAGGAATTTTTAAGATTTTCACTTTTTGTGATGTGGAAGATTCAATAAGCTTTTCATCGATATATGATTCACTTAAATCCGATAATCGGGTAAGAAGTTATGACTATTTCAAGTTCCCGTCATAAAACAGCGCCATATTAGTTAGTGGCACACCTCGCCGCAAGAGGAAATGGAATTTGACAATTTCCAGTAGGTGTCCGTGATTATGGCACGTCGTACCAATATTCAAATTTAGAATTGTCCCTTTTCCAGTGTCTCAGCGCGATTTCCCCCGCGTCGTGCCAAAGTTCCAGGTCACGAAGAAAGGGGCAACGCGATGGCTCCACGTCGCGCCATCCCTTAATTTATCAATTGTTAATTTCCAGTGACACAACGCGATAACGCCGCGTCGCACCAGGGGCCTAGTTCGGAAAAATTTTACTGAAATTAAATGACGCATCCAGGGTTAAAAGGGTCAATTTTCCACCCCTATTTAAACCCAATAACACGTGATTTAGCTATTCTTCACCCAAAATATACTATTTTATCTCAAGTTTCTCTCGATAACAAGCTAGGGTTTCTATTGCAGATTCAAATCAAGAAGGTTTCACCATCAATTTCACAAAAACACGAACTAAGGTATGCGTAGTGTTTATTCATGGATTCCTTTCATCCATGAAGCCCAAGAATCCCTTTTCTAAACTTAAGTTATGGATTTTCTTATGAATTTCATGATTGGGATACTTTTGTTCATGTTGATAATGAGTAATTGAATTGTATTCCATGAATGAGTGTTAAATTCCATATGGGTTGATTTGTATCAGTAAGATTCATCAAACCCTAGAACTAAACCCTTGAATGATTAAATTGGAATTGAATCATGACAGTTAATTGTTGTATGATTTTGTTTACATATTCTATGCCTACTATGTGTTTGGTTAAATGCCTAGATGAAGGGAAAGTCTAATTAACATGATATCATGAAATCCCCATGTATGTACAAGATTATTCCTATCATATGTTTTGATTAAATGCTTCAGTAAATGTATTATGATGATTATTATATATTCAAGTAAGTCATGCTTTGTTAGTTTCCTTCCATCGAGTCCTGGGGGTACTCGTACCCGAAACATAGCTGTGTACCTAGAGCCATGTCACGTTTTCACGATACAATCAGTTAAGCTATGAATCCTTAGACTTCAGGTAGTCATGTCTCAGGAAAAATCTCCTTGATCTCATAACTTAGTTAGTTATCAGATATCAGTAGTATTCCGTCAGTCAATGGAACTTAGTAACTCAGCTCATGTTCAGTTCAGTAAATCATGTTCAGTGTTCATTCAGATGTGAGTAGGAATTAGCACCGAGTGAACCCAAGGATGGGGACACACATTATCAAATGAGGGTGTGATCCTTAGAAGTCATCCTTGCGCTCCAGAACTATGTAGCCAGCATAGGTTGAGACATCAACATTGTTCAAGAGTTGATGAGGTGGATAAGCACTGTCAGATAAGGGCCCTACCATTCTCTTTTAGGGACACTATCAGATAAGGGTCGCCCACAGCTTATCCTTACCAGTGGCGCGATATTGACACACTTCCAATTGGGGTTACAGATTGAACCCTAACTCATCCATAATGGTGTATCAGGGGCATGTCAGTTAAATACTACCTCCCACAATTTCAGTACCAGTATCAGTAAAAGAACTCACATAGTTCTTCAGATTCAAGACTGTCAGATACAGTCGACTCAGATATAGTAAAAAACTCAGATAGTTCTATTAGATTCAGGATTGTCAGCTACAGTCACCCATGTTATCAGTTACATTCAGATATAACTATTTATGCTATCAGTTATATCAGTTATTAATATGTCATGTCATCAGTATTCAGATTCAGTAATCATGATATCACAGTGTTAGTTACAGTTATTTATTTATGTATGCATTCTCGCATTCATGTTAGACAGTCAGCTAGCATTATTCATGCATGTTAACCCTTGTATTAGCCTACCTCACATGTATACTCAGTACATTCCATTGTACTGACGTATTTGTGCTATGGTTCTTTCTTTTTATGTTACACCATAGGTTCAGAGACACGAGTTCCAAATCAGCAGTAGATTCCAGTCTCAGCAGTTAGAATAGAAATGAGTCCTCATCCTTTGAGAACATGATTATTTATCCACTATTTCATTGATTAGTTATTAGTTGGAGTTAGTTGGGGACATGTCCTATCAACTCCTTATTCAGATTATTCAGACAGTAGAGGCTTTCAGACTAGATGCAGACTCTTATGTTTCAGATTTCAGTGTTTACAGTTTTGTTTTGGGTATTGTATTACCCCACAGATGTTATCTCATCCATGTTATGTTTAGTATTGAACCTTATGGCCTTTCAGTGCATGTTTTCGTATTATTCAGTATTTTATGTAGTATACAGGTACAGATATCAGTCATGGGTTAGCTTGTGGTCCTTCGGGGTCATGAGCACCGTGTAGCATTCTGGTTAAGAAAATAAGGGTGTTACACTGTAGTATAACTGGGGAGATCCTAAGCTTCCCCAAACCAAGATTGTTTAACATTGTAAGAGGCATTTAGTTGATTCTTGGCCCCAAATCACTTAAATCTTGAGCATCACTTACACCAATTTGTAAGAGAAGGGTAAAAATCCTAAGGTCTTTGAACTTTTGGGGAATCTTGCTCATAAACATAGAACTTCACTCTTCAGTAAGTGCCACAGTCTAGATATCACCCAACCTTATTTTATTTTTGACCATATTCTTCAAGTGCTTTGCGTACTTAGGCATTTCCTGCAACATATCTAACAATAGAAGGTTGATGTGTAGTCCTCTGAATGTGTTAAAGAACTTCTTAAAACAAGCATCCTCTTTAGTTTTTTTAAGCTTTTAGGGAATTGTGGTGGTGGCTGTCTTGGAATTTCTCAATCAACTTTTTATTTGGGTAATCAGGTTACTTAGACTTCCCTTTTTATTAGCTTTTTTGGCTACCCTTGCTTTTCCGCCTGGTTTGGTGTGCTCAACTCTGCCTACACCTCATTAATTTTCTTTTGAGGTGAATCATCCAGGTCTCAACCACTCTTCAATATAATAGCTATCACTTGCTTTAGATTTTTTATATCACTAGGAAAACCCCTTGAGGTCTTGAGTTATATGGTTGAGCTAATTGGCCCAGCTGTGTCTCTAAATTCTTCTAAGCTAGTTGTTGATTTTGATTTCTGCAGCCATTTGTTCTTAGTCTCCCAAAATCCTTTTTAAAGTCTCTGCTATATTGATGGCCTGAGTCTCATTCTGAATACCTTACTCCTGCTAAAACTGTTGAGGTTGAGCTTGATTATTTACCCATGAGTAATTGGGTTGACTCTTCCAGTTACAGTGGTAGGAATTACCATACTTTTGAGTAACTCTTTGCGCATTGCCAACAAAGTTGTCTGACTCTGACTTTGCTCCATATATATCAACACAGTGACTACTACCCACACAAATTTCACACCAATTTTGAGCCTGCTAAATTGCATTAACCTAGGCCTAAGGTTGAGTCAAACCTAACTTACTGAACTGCATCATCATCTGGTTCTGAAAGAAGGCCAACTATGCAGTCAAGACTGTGATACTATCTATATCGATCGAACCTGTAGGCTTCTTCACCACACTTTTGGATACATTACCTTGCCATTCAAGATTACCTTAGGTAATTCAGCTAAGAAAAGTATACAACTCATCATAGGTTTTCTCCAAAGCCTGACCACCTACAGTTGAATCTTGTAAAATTTTTGTGTTATGGTTAAGTCTTTTAACAAAAGTGTGAGCTAATACCTCATATATCTGTTGGTGATTTAGGAAATCTTTAAGAAGAAACTTGAATCTCTCCTATGTATGATATAAATTTCATTTACCTTAAGCTTGAAACTTAGGATCTCACTCCTTAACCTTGTATTTTTTATTAGAAGGAAAGAATCAGAAACTTAATTGCCAAATCATCCCAAGTTGTGATTGAATTTGAAGGTTCTTTATTCAACCATTTTTTTGCTTCCCCCAATAATGAGAATGGAAAAAGTGTGAGCCTCACATAGTTTGTGGAGACTTAAATAGGAATAAACATGACACCGATCTCTAAGAATTTCTGTAAGTGAACCTGTGGATCCTTATGTGACAAGCCCATAAACTTTTTGCTACTATACAATAATTGCATCATGTTTTGTTTAAGCTCAAATCAACCTTCTGCAGCTGGCCTGTGAATATTGGAGGTAACATTAGTTGCGAGTGGGATTTCACATCATGCACTGTCCTGCAGGATAGTTGTTCTTACCCATGACAGTAGGAATAGTCTTGCCTCGTTGAACTTATGTGATTTCATAGAGAAGTGTTGCTTCTCTCGACAATTAGTGCAAGCGTCACTTAGGTTTAGGAAATGGTTCAACAAAATCCCTTTTCCTTACCATCTTACTTGCGATTCAAACTGGTACCTACAAGTTTAATAGTAAAGACAAAGTTATCAACACTTATCAAATAGAATAGTAAAATAGAAAATTAGAAGGTTGCTAATTTTTTAAGTCCCAGACAATGAAGATAAAAACTTATTGCGTCCAAGCGCACATGCAAGTGTACATGGTCAAACAAGTAGTAAAGTAATTCTTACGAGCCGGTTATCAATCCTATAGGGACTTGGTTTTTAGAAGACTATCCAATTTAAACGTTACTATTGACGTTTAAAGAAATGTGATTTGTAACCAATAGGAGTTTTGAGTTTCGGTTTTATAACTTAAACAATCAAAATAAAAATAATATAAAACTTGAATTGTTAAAAATATAAGAGGAATTCTAGGGTTGCGGAATGTGCATCACATTCATGCATGCCTATGGTTTATAGTTGGCGTTAGTGTTTATCATGTTATTGATCTATGAGGTTGATAATATAACTTAGGGATAGTCACCCTCTAAGTTATCTACCCAAATAAGTATCACAACTACATTATTAAGCAAGGATGCGAGTCTTTAATTTGGATGCACTAAGTTATCTATGATTTCATTAACCAAGTGGGGCATTTAGGTATATCTCTATCCTAACCGCAAATAATCCTTCAACAATTTGTATCAAATCAATTAAAGACATAAACCACACTCCCTATGTATTTCATTCAAATCCCTCGACTCCTATGATCAATTCATTTTGGGACTGAGATTTATCCTAAAGTTTATGATGCTTTAGAATAGTAAAACAAGAATGCAAGAATAATCAATTACTTGATAAACATATTAACCAACTTACAAACCATAGTTACACAATTACATTAACCAACTTACAAACCATATTACATAATTATGTTGTATCCTAAACCCTACAAATAGGGTGTTAAGACATTCGTAATCATACAAAGAAATAGCATAATTGAATTTATAAGTAAAAACTACAAGAAAACTAAAGTTAAAGAACAAAGAACCCTACTTTAGAGCCCTTGATACTTTCTCCTCTCTCCAATTGTGTGTTGATCCAAAGATGATGTACAAATATGTTTAGGTACTCCTTATATAGTGTTTTAGGTCGTACATAGGCTGCACCATATGAAGCATATGCATTTACAACTTTACCCCCCACTTAAATAATATAAACAAACTTTTAGACGTCTTGGGGGTTGCGTCATAGTGCCAAAGGGGTGAAACACAGGCCCATATCACACCCCAAATAGTGTTCCTCACCATAGGGTGGCCCAAGGCACCCACCCATGCTAGGGGGTATGGCGCAACGTTAATCCCTCTAAGCGAGGTTTCGACCAATCTATGCTCCTTATCCCCAAGCACTAGTTCCTTATTGCCGCACTTCTTATGGCTTATTTGTGTAATGACCCTCACAGTCATTTTCCCTGTTCTCATTTTTTTGGTATTTAGAGATTTTTTTGTTAGCCGTCCCAAGTTATTATTGACTTGTTGGGACTGATGTCCCATGCTGTTTATTTCAGAATTTTAGTAACATCTAATATATTGTGAAAAATTTAATTTAAATTGTCATTTGATAAAAATATAATTTAGTACCCTTCTAAATTTTTTTGATATAGGTAAAATTATTTAAGTGATGATATATTTTTATTACTTTATAGTAGATTTTATAGTCTATTAATATTTTAAGTGGAGATAGTAAATCTAGAAATGTTAAAATATTATTATTATATAATAGAGGTTTTATTCGAAATAATTTTCTATTAATTATGGCATATTCAAAATATTATATTTATTTTACCATGAAATTATGCAATACCCAAATAATATAAAATAAAGGAATACCTCTCCATGTGAAATTTATGTAGAATGCCACCAAATTGAGAGATGTAATCATATTGGTACTATAGTGTCCAGTCACCATAACATGAAAGTTAATAGACACTTTTTAATATATATATTTATCAAATTCATTCACATTTTTTGAAGTTTAAAGAAAAAAGAAACATTCTGCTTCTCTGTAACTTTTTCACAAAAGTTGTTATTGATGAAATTTTAATTCCATGCTTGATTTCCTTATGAAGTAAAAATTTTAAGATACTGCTATATTATTCAATCCTAATTCTAGCGAGACATAACTCGGAGGCTTCTTAAAGGGGTTTTAGCTTTGGCGTCCAGGTAGGCTAGGCTTACCCTACTTTTAGATTGAGCTTATATACTGAAATTGTGAACTATTATGCTAGCTTTGGATAATTGCTTGTAGTTGTGTATCATTTGATATACATAACATGCCTTATTTACTCGGATTAGGACCCCGTTCTAGTATATTTTGGTATTTTGTCTTTTAATATAATATAACATCTATCACTTTAGGACGTGGAATTAAATTGCAAAACCTTGAATTTGCCCCTTTTTAATTAAGATTTGCAAATGATTATTTAGACGTATTTTAACTTTGGTTCAGGTTCAGTATATATTTTATTTCTGTCATGATTGTGAGCTTTTATACCACGTTGACATTGTTATGATATGGTATGGATTTTAATATTACCGTTGGGTATGGTTACTATGAGTTCCAATTCGAGTTCGGCGTCTGATTATTATTGTTACTATGAGTTCCAGTTCGAGTCTGACATCTGATTATGGTTGTGGTTCCTCTGAGTTCCGGTCTGAGTCCGACATCTAATTATGAGTTCTATATATGTGGCCTATCGTTATTACCCATTATGTTTGGTTTGAATCTGGCACATGTCTTCTTGTTGTTATCCATCACTATCGGTTTGAGTCCGGTGTCTGGCCTCTCGTTACTACCCATTAGTGCCGGTTCAAGTCTGGAGTACATCTGAAAAACTATCATGATTTGTTGGGATTGGCTCAGTTACAGATTATTTATGTTTATTTTCTTTAATTTCTACTTGTGTGTCCCACTGGCTTATGGGGGTACGGTTGGGTTAATTGTCTTCTTCAGTGTACCTAGCGGGCTTATGGGGGCCTAGTTAGGCTACGTTTGATCTGTCTGTAATTACTGCATTATTTATTTTTTGTATCGCTATATTTATTTCTTTATCTTATTGGCGCAGCTTGGTAGTTGTTTACCTTTCTGTCTTTTTTATTGTTGATTTAGATTAGACCCTCACATTGTAGTTATACCTTTTTTGTATTGAGCTCAGTCGACCGATGATGCCTACTGAGTACCTGTGCTTTGGTACTCATACTATACTTCTACATCTTTTTCCTGATGCAGATCCGAGCAGTAGCAGCCGACATTAACATGATTCCTACCTTCCAGTACTGATTCAGAGCAGGGTGAACTTACTGTCGTTCGAGGCTGATCCTTCTGTATCTTCTCTAGTTTAGTCTTTTGTACCCGAGATTGCTTGTGTATATTGGGTATATATTTTGGGATTCTGTCTAGTACTCTAGGTATATTTTAGTAGTGGTCTAGTGTCGACCTTACCAGGTCTTGGGAGGGATTCTTTTATGTAGTTGGTTATTTTTCTTATCTCGTTTTAGTATATGAGAAATGTTTACTTTCTATTTGTTACTTTTTATTACTATTACTATCATTATACACAATCTTTTCTGATTCCTGCCTATTAGCCCGTTGCCTATTATTTCAGGCTATGGCTTTGCTTGCCTACTAGGGGGATAAGGCAGGCGCCATCATGATTTAAGAAATTGGGTCTTGACAGATTGGTATCAGATCCTAAGTTTCACAGGTATTGTTGGTACTAAAGCCAAGTTTTGTAGAGTCCTTTGGATCGGTACGGAGATATTTGTATCCTATCTTCGAGAGGCTACAGAGCATTTTTAAGGAACAATCTTATTTTCTTAATCCATTTTTGTGCGTTGGGTCTGAGTTTGTTGTAATTTTTACTGGTTCACTCTTTATACATATGGCTAGGATGTGAGGTTCGAGAGATGGAAAAGCTAGGGATCGGGACCTCAGGTCCGCTTCTAGAGTTCCAGCTTGGGGTTGAGGTCGACCCAGAGATCGGGGGCAGGATAGAGCAGCAACCTCTATTCGAAATTAGGCCAGGGATCCATTACCTAATCCTTTCATAGCTCTTGAGATTAAGAGAGCTCCAGGTATTCCACCACATCAGTAGGGAGGCCAGGGGCAGCCCTGGTTATACTCGACTTTATATCCTCTTAGTTCTTTAAGATGTGTTAGTATAGTTATTGGGGTTAAATAATAGTCTACCGACCGAAGGAGCTCAACCAGCAGCACATGGTGGTGTTGATTTAGGGGCAGAGCCTATGGCAGTGGTACCTAGGGTGAAAGTTTCACCAGCACTAGTAGTCCTACACTCGTCAATAGCCCTGTCAGTTATGTCTTTAGAGGAGAAAAATATATTGGGCCGAATTATGAAATTGGCTCCACCCAAATTTGCTGGAACACAAGGAGAGGATGCTAATGAGTTCCTATCCAGTTATGAGAAGCGGTTGCGGAATTTAGGTTTGGTTGAGGCATGGGAGTGGACTTTGTTTCCTATCAGTTTGACATGACAGTGAGGAGTTGGTAGAGAGGTTATCTTGATACCAGGCCAACTGGATCTCAACCAGTGGTTTAGATTCAGTTCTCTGAGGTTTTCTTAGGGAAGTATATACCTCGCAACATGCGCGAGCATCTTCGGGATGAGTTTACAGTATTGAGATAGGGTTCTATGACTGTGGCTGGGTATGAGGTGAGATTTCATGAGTTTTCCAGGCACGCCACTATGATTCTTTCTACAGAGTATGAGCGGATTCGATGCTTCATCAAGGGATTGATATTATCACTTCGTAGGGCTACACAGAGTGTGGTGACTTTAGGAAATTCTTTTTCTAAGATAGTTAAGCATGTTTATTCTATAGAGGAAATGGATCATGAAGCCCAAGGGGGCAGCGATAAGAGACCACGCTACCAGGGCATCTATAGTGATTCGTAGTTTGCAGAAAGATTTCATGATAGGTACCCCCAGCAGCAACCTGCTCAGGATCAGGGTCATCTTGGTCAACTAGTCTAGGCATAGCTTCAGATATTATATAGGGTTCAGCTAGCTGCAGAGGAGTATTCAATTAGGATCATTGAGTTAGGGTGGCCATTCTGGGTCCACTAGATCTTCCAGACAAAGCTAGGTGCTCAGGGAATATTATGACTGCGGGGTTGATGGTCACTTCACCCGTAGGTATCCTCAGCGTAGAATTATTGAGCCTTCAGTTTTGACTGCACAGCTAATCAGGTCAGTACCGCCGTTAGGTAGGGGTGATGCACAGAGTTGTGGGGATGGTCCCCAGGGTTCTAAAGGTGGTCCGCAGGGAGGTAGGATAGGTGGTCGGACAGACACCCAGTCTATTAGTGGATAGGGTCATTTGTATGCTCTACTAGGTAGGACTGAGGTTGAGGCTTCGGATGCTGTAATCACATGTACGATTTTTATATGCCATCAGCCAGCTTATACATTCATTGACCTCAATTTCATATTTTTATATTTTTCTACTTATTTTGCATCACGGTTAGGTTTATGTTCGGAGTCTTTATTGGTGCCATTGCATATAGTTATCCCTATGAGTGATTCTTTAGTAGTGGACCGGGTATATAGATCGTGTTTTGTAATCTTTCAGGAGTTTGATACTCTGGTTGATCTCATTATGTGGCAGGATTCTGTTAGTTATGTGTCGATGGGGATTATTTTTACTTTTCATCTAGGAGGCTGATATCTATGGGTTTTGAGTCATTTCATGCTTATGTTTGGGTTGTCAGTGTCGAGAGTCTATTACGTGACTCCATCCCTGTGGTTCGCAAGTTTCCTGATATGTTTCAGACCGACTTATCTGGCCATTCTCCCTAGCGTGACGTGCGCGCTCAGTATCTCTATATGTTTGAGCCTTTAGGTATGTCCTTATGCTTTACTTTTGCGGATGAAAGTCCTTTTAGTAGTGGATGTTGTAATGACCCTCACGGTCATTTTACTTGTTCTCATATATTTTCGGGATCTAGAGATTTTTCTATAAGCCGCCCCAAGTTATTATTGACTTGTTGGGACAGATAGTTCGGTTCCCAGACGGTTTATTTCAGAATTTTAGTAACATCTAATATATTGTGAAATATTTGATTTAAATTGTCATTTGGTAAAAATATAATTTAGTACCCTTCTAAAATATTTTGATATTGGTAAAAGTCTTTAAGTGATGATATATTTAGTTTACTTTATAGTAGCTTTTTTAGGCTATTAATATTTTAAGGCGGAGATAGTAAATCTAAAAATGTTAAAATATTGTTATTATATAATAGAGGTTTTATTAAAAATAATTTTCTCTTAATGATGGCATATTTAAAATATTATATTTATTTTACCATGAAATTATGCGATACCCAAATAAATATAAAATAGAGGAACACCTCTCCACGTGGAATTTATGTTGAATGACACCAAATGGAGAGGTGTAATCATATTGTTACTATAGTGTCCAGTCACCATAACATAAATGTTAATAGTTACATTTTTTGAAGTTTAAAGAAAAAAGAAACATTCTGCTTCTTTGTAACTTTTTCACAAAAGTTGTTATTGATGAAATTTTTATTCCATGCGTGATTTCCTTACGAAGTAAAAATTTTAAGAAACTGCTATATTTATTTAATTCGTATTCTAGCGAGACACTACTCGGAGGCTTCTTAAAGGGGTTTTAGCTTTGGCATCCAGGTAGTCTAAGCTTACCCTACTTTTAAATTGAGCTTATATACTGAAATTGTGAACTATTATGCTACCTTTGGAAAAGTACTTGTATTTGCATATCATTTGATATACATAACATGCCTTATTTACTCGAATTAGGACCCCGTTCTAGTAGATTTTGGTATTTTGTCTTTTAATATAATATAGCATCTATGACTTTAGGACGTGGAATTAAATTGCAAAACCTTAAATTAGCCCCTTTTTAATTAATATTTGTGAATGATTATTTAAACGTATTTTAGTTTCGATTTAGGTTCAGTATATATTTTATTTCTGTCATTGATTGTAAGATTTTGTATCATGTTGACATTGTTATTATATGGTATGAATTTTAATATTACTGTTGTATATGGTTAATATGAGTTTCGGTTCGAGTCCGGCGTCTGATTATTATTGTTATTATGAGTTCCAATTAGAGTCCGACATCTGATTATGGTTATGGTTCCTCTGAGTTTTGGTTTGATTCCGGCATCTGATTATGATTTTTATATATGTGGCCTATCGTTATTACCCACTATGTCCAGTTCGAATCCAACATGTGTCCTCTTGTTATTATCCGTCACTATCGGTTCGAGTCCGGTGCCTGGTTTCTCGTTACTACCCATTGGTGCCGGTTCAAGTCCGGTGCACATCTGGATGACTATCATGATTTCTTGGGATGGGCTCAGTTACAGATTATTTACATTTATTTTCTTTAATTGATACTTGTGTGTCCCATCGGCTTATGTAGGTTCGGTTGGGTTAATTGTCTTTTTTAGTGTACCTAGCGGTCTTATGGAGGCCCAGTAAGGTTATGTTGTATGCCTAGCGGGATTATAGGGGACCGGTTAGGTTATGTTTGATTTGTCTGTATTTACTGCGTTATTTATTTTCAGTATCGCTTATATTTATTCCTTTATCTCATTGGCGTAGCTTGGCAGTTGTTTATCTTTCAGTCTCTTTTTAATGTTGATTTAGATTAGACCCTTGCATTATAGTTATACCTTCTCTGTGTTGAGCTCAGTCGGCCGATGATGCCTACAAAGTACCCGTGGCTTTGGTACTCATACTACACTTCTGCATCTTTTTCCTTATGCAGATCCGAGCAATAGCAGCCAATATTGACATAATTCCTACCTTCCAGTACTGATTCGGAGCAGGGTGAGCTTACTGTCATTCGAGGATGATCCTCCTCTATCCACTCCAGTTTAGTCTTTTGTACTCGAGACTGCTTGTGTATATTGGGTATATATTTTGGAATTCTGTCTCGTACTCTAGGTATATTTTAGTAGTGGCTCTAGTACTGACCTTACCAGGTTTTAGGAGGGATTCTTTTGTGTAGTTGGACTTTTTTCTTTCCTCATTTTAGTATATGAGAAATGTTTACTTTCTGTTTGTTACTTTTTATTTGTTTTGCTATCATTATACATAATCTTTTCTGATTTTTGCCTATTAGCCCGTTACCTATTATTCCGGTCTATGGCTTGGATTGTCTATTAAGGGGATAAGGTAGGCGCTATCACGACTTGATAAATCGGGCAGTGACAACTTGGTATCAGAGCCTAGGTTTCACTTGTATTGATGGTACTAGAGCCAATGTTTAGTAGAGTCTTGCGGATCAGTACGGAGATATCTGTATCCTATCTTCGGGAGGCTACAGAGCATTTTTAAGGAACAATCTCATTTTCTTGATCTATTTTTGTGCGTTGGGTCTGAGTTGGTTGTAATTATTTCTGGTTCACTCTTTACGCAGATGGATAGGATGTGAGGTTCGAGAGCTGGGAGGGCTGGGGATCGGGACCTCGGGTCCACTTCTAGAGTTCTAACTTGGGGTTGAGGTCGACCCAAAGATCGGGGGTAGGATAGAGCAACAACCCCTATTTGTGATCAGGCCAGGGATCCATTACCTAATCTGTCATAGCTTCTGAGATTGAGAGAGCTCCAGGTATTCATCTACATCAGCAGGTGGGCCAGGGGTCAGCCCAGGTTCCAAACGGCTTTATATCCTCTTCGATTCTTCGAGATATGTTGGTACAATTATTGGGGTTAGTTGGAAGTCCACCAACTGAAGAAGCTCAGCCAGCAGGACAGGGTGTTGTTGATTTAGGGGCACAGCCTGCGGCAGCGATGCGTAGGGTGGAAGTTTTACCAGCACCAGTAGTCCCACAGCTGGCAGTAGCCTAGCCAGTTATGTCTTTAGAGGAGTAAAAGATGTTGGGCCAATTTTTTAAATTGGCTCCACCCAGATTTTCTGGGATACCAGGAGAGGATGCTAATGAGTTCCTATCCAGTTGTGATGAGTGGTTGTGGAATTTAGGTTTAGTTGAGGCACGGGGAGTGGGCTTTGTTGCTTATCAGTTTGACATGACAGTAAGGAGGTAGTGGAGAGGTTATTTTGATTCCAGGCCATCTGGATCTCCATCAGTGACTTGGACTCAATTTTCTGAGGTTATCTTAGGGAAGTATATGCCTCGCAGCGTGCGTGAACATCTTCGGGATAGTTTACAACATTGAAATAGGGTTCTATGACTGCGGCTGAGTATGAGGTGAGATTTCATGAGTTAGCCAGGCACGTCACTATGATTCTGCCTAAGGAGTATGAGCGGATTCAATGCTTCGTCAGGGGATTGATATTATCACTTCGTAGGGCTACACATAGTTTGGTGACTTCAGGAAAGTGTTTTCCTGAGATAGTTGAGCATGTTTATTCTATAGAGGAGATGGATTGTGAGGCCCAAGGGGTTAACGATAAGAAACCACATTACCAGGGCAGCTACAATGATTCACAGTTCACAGAAAGATTTCACGGTAGGTACCCGCTGCCTTCTCGATATTAGGGTCAGCCAGTCCAGGCATCGCTTTAGATATCATATAGGGGTCAGCCAGTTTTAGTAGTTACAGTGGTCAGAGCAGCATTCATCCGTAGAGAAATATTCAATCAGGATCGTCGAGTCAGGGTGACCATTCCTGGTCCACTGGATCTTCCAGATAGAGCTGGGTGCTTGGGGCATGTTATAACTACGGGGTTGTTGGTCACTTCGCTCGTAGGTGTCCTCAACGTAGAATTATTAAGCCTTCAATTTTGACTGCACAACCGATTAGGTTAGTACCACCGTTAGGTAGGGGTGATATGTAGAGTCGTAGGGATGGTCCCCAAGGTTCTAGAGGTGGTCCGTAGGGATGTAGGATAGGTGGTTAGACTGGCACCCAATCTATTAGTAGACAGGGTCATTTGTATGCTCTACTAGGTAGGACTGAGTCTTAGGTTTCAGATGCTGTGATCATAGGTATGATTTTCTTATGCTATTAGCCAGCTTATACATTCATTGACCTTAGTTTCACATTTTCATACGTTTCTACTTATTTTGCATCACGGTTAGATTTATGTTAGAAGTCTTTATCTGTGCCATTATGAGTGATTCTTTAGTAGTGAACCAGTTATATAGATCGTGTTTGGTGATCTTTCGGGAGTGTGATACTCAGGTTGATCTCATTATGTGGAAGGATTCTGTTAGTCGTGTGTCGATGGGGGTTATTTTTACGTTTCGTCTTGGTGGCTGATATCTATGGGTTATGAGTCATTTCATGCTTATGTTTGGGATGTCAGTGTCGAGAGTCTATTGCGTGGCTCCGTCCCTGTGGTTTGCAAGTTTTCTGATGTGTTTCAAACCGACTTATTTGGCCTTTCTCCCTAGCATGACATGCACGCTCAGTAGCTCTATATGTTTGAGCCTTTAGGTATGTTCTTATGCTTTACTTTCGCGGACGAAAGTCCTTTTAGTAGTGGATGTTGTAATGACCCTCACGGTCATTTCCTTGTTCTCATATATTTTTGGTATCTAGAGATTTTTATATAAGCCGTCCCAAGTTATTATTGACTTGTTGGGACTGATAGTTCGGTTCCCAGGCGGTTTGTTTCAGAATTTTAGTAACATCTAATATATTGTGAATATTTGATTTAAATTGTCATTTGGTAAAAATATAATTTAGTACCCTTCTAAAATATTTTGATATAGATAAAATATTTTAAGTGATGATATATTTATATTACTTTATAGTAGCTTTTATAGTCTATTAATATTTTAAGCGGAGATAGTAAATCTAGAAATATTAAAATATTGTTATTATATAATAGAGGTTTTATTAAAAATATTTTTCTATTAATTATGGCATATTTAAAATATTATATTTATTTTACCATGAAATTATGCGATACCCAAATAAATATAAAATAGAGGAACACTTCTCCACGTGAAATTTACGTAGAATGACACCAAATGGAGAGGTGTAATCATATTGGTACTATAGTGTCTAGTCACCATAACATGAATGTTTATAGACACTTTCTTATAGTGTCTAATCATTCACATTGTTTGAAGTTTAAAGAAAAAAGAAACATTCTGCTTCTCAGTAACTTTTTCACCAAAGTTGTTATTGATGAAATTTTTATTCCATTCTTGATTTCCTTACGAAGTAAAAATTTTAAAATACTGCTATATTTATTCAATTCGGATTCTAGCGAGACACTACTCAGAGTCTTCTTATAGGGTTTTTAGCTTTGTTGTCCAAGTAGGCTAGGCTTATCCTACTTTTAGATTGAGCTTATATACTAAAATTATGAACTATTATGCTAGCTTTGGATAAGTGCTTGTAGTTGCGTATCATTCGAAATACATAACATGCCTAATTTACTCGGATTAGGACCCCGTTCTAGTAGATTTTGGTATTTTATCTTTTAATATAATATAGCATCTATGACTTTAGGATGTGAAATTAAATTGCAAAACCTTGAATTTGCCCCTTTTTAATTAAGATTTGTGCATGATTATTTAGACGTATTTTAGCTTTGGTTCAGGTTCCATATATATTTTATTTCTGTCATTGATTGTGAACTTTTGTATCACGTTAACATTGTTATGATATGGTATGAATTTTTATATTACCGTTGGGTATGGTTAATATGAGTTCCTATTTGAGTCCGGCGTCTTATTATTATTGTTACTATGAGTTCCGATTCGAGTCCTGTATCTGATTATGGTTGTGGTTCCTCTGAGTTCCAGTTCGAGTCCGACATCTGATTATGAGTTCTATATATGTGGCCTATCGTTATTACCCACTATGTCCTGTTCAAATCCGACATGTGTCCTCTTGTTATTATCCATCACTACCGGTTTGAGTCCGGTGTCTAGCCTCTCGTTACAACCCATTGGTGCCGGTTCAAGTTCGGTGCATATCTGGATGACTATCATGATTTCTTGGGATTGGCTCAGTTACAAATTATTTACGTTAATTTTTTTAATTGCTACTTGTGTGTCCCACCGGCTTATAGAGGTACAGTTGGGTTAATTACCTTCTTCAGTGTGCCTAGCGGGCCTATGGGGGCCCAGTTAGGTTATGTTGTGTGCCTAGTAGGCTTATGGGGGCCTAGTTAGGTTATGTTTGATTTGTCCATAATTACTGCATTATTTATTTTCTGTATCGCTTACGTTTATTCCTTTATCTCATTGGCGTAGCTTGGCAGTTGTTTACCTTTCTAACCCTTTTTAATGTTGATTAAGATTAGACCCTCGCATTGTAGTTATACCTTTTCTGTATTGAGCTCAGTCGGCCGATGATGCCTACTGAGTACCCGTGGCTTTGGTACTCATACTACAGTTCTAATTCTTTTTCCTGATGCAGATTCGAGCAATAATAGCTGACATTAACGTGATTCCTACCTTCCAGTACTGATTCGGAGAAGGGTGAGCTTACTGTCGTTCGAGGCTGATCTTCTTCCATCTAGTCCAGTTTAGTCTTTTGTACTCGAGACTACTTGTGTATATTGGGTATATATTTTGGGATTCTATTTATACCATACAATATAAACACAATAAAGTAAGTGCAATGTATATGATGATGATGATGATGCACGAGATCATCGCACAACCTCCAAAATTATCGTACAATCCCCGTATACTCCTATGGAGGAAAGCCTCCCAACGCAGGCCCCATGGGGGATTCATCAACTCGTATACAATCCACATATCTCGTATCTCCTTTCCGGCACATCCCTCGGAAAAGGTTTTATATGGTGCTACAATATCTCCCCCCAACACATTCCTCGGAAAGGGTTTTAAAAAAGTGTTGCTAGTGTTTCTCAGGTATTTCCATAGTGGTAGCAATATTTCATGAATGAGTATGATATGAGATGTAATGTTCACATCCAATCATAATGAGTATTTCCATAATCAACCACATGATATATCTCCACAACCAACCATAATGATACATTTTCACAACCAACCACAATGATATATTTTCACAATCATGTGAGCTAATATCCTCTCATTATTTTCGTCTCATCCATGAATTTCCACATGTCTCATATACCAATAAGTATGAATGTATCACAATACACCAATGGTTCCATATTAGACATTTCAACAACACGATATAATTATTCACATGTATTCAAGGCTACCAACATCACATAGGACCCCACACAGTCACACACATCACATAATATCTTAATTTCGACAATTACATCATATATAGGCCTCCGCCCGGGAAAAACACATAGATAGCCATTTTTCATGGTTAATTCCCACCCTTAACATGCATTTTGTACCATCATTTACTACCCAGCCCAGTCTGAAAGAGTTAAGCCATAACCTATCTTAAAAGCCGAAATCGATCCGCTACACTTTGAACCCACGACGTTCCTTTCATGAATAATCTTGAACCCCACTATAAACATCAACTATGAAATCTATGCATCAAAATAAAATCAACGACAATCATATTGATTATTTTTGATTCAGGGTCAAAACGGACGCCCAAAATGGGTTTCCAAAAAAGAAGCGCGAAATTGAAACTTTACTTCAAAAACATGTTTTCCATATTTTTTGGAATCTACAGCAAAAAACCCTAGTTAAATCGAGTAAAAAATGAGGTTCAGATTAAAGAAAAACCATTTTTAAGTTTTACCAGGTAATATCTTTGAAATCCCGATTAAAATCAAGAATCGAAGTTGCTTTGAAGGTTAAATTAATGAAAAACTAGTAATTATAAGATAAAACATATTATTCAAGTGGAAAAAAGTGAAATTGGAGTTTAAAATCAAGCCCTAAGATATTTGAATTTTTGAGAAATTATTCAAGAAATTACTAAGAATATGGTGAATTCTTAACTTAAATTCATAATAAAACAAAGAAATAGGTGTTAATCTATCTTTCCCAGCTTCCACAAACTTTAATTTTAAGCTCCCACACTAGTTTAGGGTTTAACTCTCAAGAGGCCAGATGAAAAATATGCAAAATAGGCCAAAAGGGGAAAAAACCGCTATTTATAGCAGAAAAACTGCACTATTACAGATTTTTTAAGTCCAAACGGACTTGGACGGGGTGTCCGGGATTCATTCGGAGTCCGATATGTGCAAATGAACTATGAAACCACACTAAATTCGACGTTCTGGACGTGATGGAGATTTCAGATTTTCAAAAAAATATTTTTTTCACAAAGTTGACTCCCGAAATCCGAAATTGTAATTTTCCAAATCGAGGATCGAAATGAGATTTAAAAGTCGTAAAATCACACCAAACATGTTATCATCCTAAAATCGAAGTTCTGGATCTGCTGGAGAATTTGAATTTTCCATCCGAGGTTGTTTCGATCAAATGTGCTCCCACACCCATATTTCCGAGTTTCTAACTTTCAGACCAATAGGTCGAAATGAGCTTGGGTGCACCGAAACCCAAATCAATGGTCTACCTAGCCTAAAATCGATATTCCAGAGCTGTTGGCATAGTTCATTCAACCATTTATCGCACGGATCAAAAGATATTGTCATAAGTCTAAAATAAGGCTCTCGAAGCTATCAAAAATCATAATATCGCAGAAATGGTACAAATATGCATCGAAAATCATGCCAATCACTCCCACACCCCAGAAATACCATAGTACAACAACGGGGAGGGGTAAAATAGTCAAATAACACAGCAACACATATTTCACATATTTTTTCAAAAAGCTAATTATTATATCATCCACCACTAAAAATCTAGTTCGTCCTCGAACTAAAGGTAAAAGAAATACCTGAATCAACAAAGAGCTGGAGATAAGAATTACGCATATCAGACTCAACCTCCCAAGTAGCCTCATCTACAGGTCGATGTCGCCATTGAATCTTTAACCATAGGGATAACTCTAGAGCGCAACCTCCTAACATCCCTAGCCAAAAAAATAAGACCAGCTCCTCAACAAAGGACAACCGTTCATCTAACTAAACTGAATCCCAACAAATGACATGAGACTCACCAGGAATATAGCGACAAAGTATAGAAACAAGAAAAACTGGACGAACAACCGGTAGATCAGCGGGCAAAGCCAACTCATTAGTCATATCACCAACAGTCCAAAGAATCTAAAATAGAACAATATACTTGGGGATAAGATTGCCCTTCTTCCCAAACCTCATCACACCTTTCATGGGTGAAACTCTAAGGAAAACACGATCACCAACACCAAATCTCAAGGCACGAAGTCTACGATCAGCATAGAACTTCTGCCTACTCTGAGCCGTAAGTCTATCCTGAATGACCTGGACTCTATTTAAAGACTCATAAAGCAAGTCTGTATCTCGAGGTCTCACCTCTAAAATATCAAACTAAACCACTGGGAAGCTACAATGCCTACCATACAATGTGTCAAAAGAAACCATATCAGTACTAGAATAGTAGCTATTATTATATGCAAACTTTGCTAAAGCCAAATGCTGCTCCCACTGGCCACCAAAATCCATCACAAAGGTGTGGAGCATATCCTCCAAAACCTGGATAGTCCGCTCTGACTAGCCATCAGTCTGGGGTGAAATTCTATGCTAAGATCAACCCGAGTACCCAACTCATCCTAAAAAGTCTTCCAAATGTGATATGTGAACACAAAACCTCGATATGAAATAATTAACACTGGCATACCATGTAGACGAACAATCTCACGAATATAGATACAAGCCAACCTCTCAGCACTGAATGAGACCTGAATCAAAATAAAATAAGCTGACTTGGTCAATCAATCCATGATGACCTAAACACTGTCAGAACCATGAGATGTACGAGAAAAATCAGTCACAAAGTCCATAGTGATCCGTTCCCACTTCCACTCGAGAATGTGTAACCTTTGAATCAACCCACCAGGCCTCATATGCTCGGCCTTCATGTGCTGACAACATAGGCAACGAGCCATAAAATTTGCCACATGAGCCTCATGCCACCCACCAGTAATGCTGCTTCAAATCACGATACATCTTAATCACACCTGGATGGATAGAATATCTGGAACAGTGGGCCTCCTCCAAGATCGTCTAAATCAAGTAAGGCTTACTTAGCCTCCCGACTCAACACCTTATCTCGAATCAATCTCAATCTATAATTATCAAACTGATGAGCTCGAATCTGCTCCATCAAAGAAGATCTAGCCTCCAAAAAGCCAAAACATTCCTAAGTGTCAAAATATCAAGCCCAACTATCTGGTTAGATAAAGACTGAACTTCTAAGGCAAAAAGCCTCTCCTGGGTCAAAAGATGTGCCAAGCTACCCATAATAGTCGACTTTCGACTGAAGGCATCTGCAACTACATTAGCATTGCCCGAATGATAGAGAATAGTCAAGTCATAATCCTTAAGCAACTCAAGCCAACGACGCTGTCTCATATTAAGATCTCATTGTGTAAAGTACTGAAGGCTACGATGATCTGAGAAGATCTCATAACGGGCTCCATACAAGTGTGCCTCTACAACTTTAACGAAAACACAATTACACACAACTACAAATCATGGGTAAGATAATTCCATCTCATGAGGCTTCAATTGATGAGATGCATAAGCAATTACCTTTCCCTCCTACATCAAAACAACACCTAACATAACACTTGAAGCATCACAAAAGATGGTAAAACCCACGTCGTCCTTGTGCAAAGTCAAGATAGGAGATGAAGTCAACAAATCCTTGAGTTTTTGAAAGCTCACCACACATGCCACGAACCACTGAAAAGAAATCTTCTTCCGGTCAGCTTGTTCAACAGAGCTGCAATAGAAAAGAAACCTCAACACAATGCCAATAATAACTTGCCAAGCCAATAAAACTCTAAATCTCGGTGGGCGAAGTAGGTCTAGCCCAATCACGAATCACTGAAATTTTGGCTAGATCAACCATAATACCTTCCTTAGTCACCACATGACCTAAGAAAGAAACAGACTACAACCAAAACTCGCACTTACAGAACTTAGCATACAACTTCTCATCCCTCAATCTCTGAAGCACAATCTGCAAATGCTCCTCATACTCAACCTTAATCTTGGAATACACCAAGATATCATCTATAAATAAAATAACAAAGGAGTCAAGATACTGTCGAAACACCCGGTTCATCAACTCCATGAACGCGATAGGGGCATTGATCAACTCAAAGGACATGGCCAAAAACTCATAATGACCATATCGAGTTTGAAAAGCTATCTTCAAAATATCTGAAGCTATAATCCTCAACTGGTGATAACTGAACCTCAAATCAATCTTTGAAAACACCACATCACCCTTAAGCTGATTAAACAAATCATCAATGCGAGAAAAAAAAACTTATTCTTAACCGTCGTCTTATTCAACTGTCAACAATCAATACATATCCACATAGACCCATTTTTTTTCTTCACAAATAAGATAGGCGCACCCCAAGGTGAAATACTAGGTTGGATAAATCTCTTATCCAAAAACTCCTGCAACTGATCCTCCAGTTCCTTATACTCTGCTGGGGCTATCCTATAAGGAGTAACAAAAATGGACTTGGTTCCTAGCTCAACATCAATAGCAAAATCAATATCTCAATCCGGAGGCATACCAGGTAAGTCCACAGGGGTTCCATAAACTCATGGAAAAATACGGACAAAATCCAACAAAAAGGCAAAATAACACCAGTGTAACGAATATGAGCCAAGTAAGATAAACATCCCCTCTCAATCAATTTATGACCCTGAACATAAGATATAATCCTCTTAGGAGCCAAATGAAATGTACCCCTCCAAGCTATCCTTGGCACACCCGACGAAGCTAAAGCCATAGTCTTGGCAAAATAATCTAAGACAACATGATAAGGAGCTAATCAATACATGCCCAAAATAATATCAAAATCAACCATACCTAATACAAGAAAATCTACCAAAATCTCACACCCGACAAAAGTCACAATACAAGATCGGTATGCTCGATCCACCACTAAAGAATTACCTACCGTGGTAGATGCACGAATAGGCATGGCAAGAGGCCACTAACAGAATCAAAACCCAAAGCAAAATATACAGACACATCAGAGAAAGTCTATTCGAGATCAAATAATACAGATGCATGTCTGAAATAAATGAGGTCGATACCTGTATTCAAAGCATCAAAAGCCTCTACCTCAAGTCTGGATGGTTTAGCATAACACTGACCACGACCACCAACTATCTGGGTGGCCCCACGACTACCACCACAGGCTCCACCATCTTTACCTTTCGCACCTCTGGTAGAACCCCTACCTCTCATAATTGAAATATGAGTAGCCCGAATCACTCAATGAGGATGATCTCTAGCCACATGGAAAATCTTATCACACATATAACAACCTCAATGACTAGCCTCAACAAAAGAAGGTACAAATTGGCCCAAACGGCCACCCTAAACTGCCAAACGAGAAGATTCACCACCTAAACTCTATAAAGCCGCCACTGGCCTACCATGGTATCCATGAGAACCTCTAAAATATCTACCTCGAGAAGTTTGACTCCTAAACCAACCAAAACATCACGCCTTCCTGGTGCCTCCCTGAGATGCACTAAGAATACCCTCTGTCATCTTAGCATGATCCACTATACTTTGGAAAGAAACCCCAAACATAACCATCTAAGACGTAGCCAATTGAAAGGAGACATCCAAACCCATTACAAACTTCTAAAACTTCTTAGACTCGGCAAAAATGTTATCCTAGGAATATTTGGACAAGGTATGGAATCGTGTCTCATACTCAGCAATTTTCATGGAGACCTGCTCTAAATGATCAAACTCGTTCTGCATTCGATCCCTCAAACTATAAGGCATGAGTCTCTCCAGAAAGGCAGCAATAACTGATTCCATAACAACTCAGGAGCATCAACAGGCCTACAATCGATAAAAAATCTCCACTACTCTCTCAAAATATCTCTCAACTGATAGTAGTATAAGCCACACCATCCGTACCGAAAGAGTGAAACATAACTTAGAACACAAGGTATGAAAGAACTTCGCACGATAAGAATAAAATGAAAAAAATTTCCTAAAAATGTCCTATAGCCTCTCGGAGATAGAACGAACGTCTATGTACCGATTCACAAGACTCTATTAGACATTCCGTTCTTACACCATTGAGACTAATGAAACCTGGCTGCTCTGATACCAATTTGTCACAACTCAAAAAAAATAAAGGTCATGATGGCATTTGTCGCGGCTACCTTGACAAGTAAACCTATCACCCAAACCGATACAAAAAGAGAAAAAGACAGAAATGTCTCAAGGTAAGGCTTCTAAAATAAAGCTGAACCATATAAGTAATTACAACAATGTGGAAAGAACTTATCCAAAATACCAATCATGCCCAAAACTAGGTGTCAATAGTGTTAGAACTATTAATACAATCCAGGAGTCAAATACATCAGAACAACAACCACAAAGGAATAATATCTATTTTCGAATACTAATAAAGGAATAACTACTATAGAAAGATAGAGGTGAACTTGGATGCATGAATGTACGACCGCTACCTTAAAAGCTTCAACAATCGCCTGAGTCAAGAAATCTGAGGCGCACTCGAGTTAGGACCTGCACCAAAAGGGTACAGTAAGCATGAGTACGATCCAATTGTACTCAGTAGGTATCATAGGCCGACCAAGCAAAGTAGTAAATTAAACATATAAAATATACACTAAGGGCACGTCACCTGCAATAAGAAAATGTCTCACACCGGTAGCCCACACCGCTTGCACTAACAGTTCTAATATATCACATATATTGTAACATCACAACTAGATAGAACACAAATATGCATTATATCACATATAAGTAAAACAAGGGGAATATGCATATGCAAGATCATCAAATACAAGTAAAAGAAGATAAGACAATTACATAAATGACAAGTCAATATAGCAATACAACACAATATAAACAAAATAAAGTAAGTGCAATGTATATGATGATAATAATGCAAGAGGTCATCGCACAACCTCTGGGATCGTCGCACAATCCCCCTATACACTTACGGAGGCAAGCCTTTGAACGCAGGACCTATGGGGGGGGGGTTGTCAACTCGTATACAATCTACATATCTCGTATCTCCTTTCTGGCACATTCCTCAGAAATGCTTTTATAAGATATTACAATATCTCTTTCCTGACACATCCCCCAGGGAGGGTTTTAAAAAGGTGTTGTCAGTGTTACTCAGGTGTTGCCACAGTGGTACCAATATTTCATGAATGAGTATGATATGAGATTTAATGTTCACGACCAATCACAATGAGTATTTCCATAATCAACCACATGATATATTTCCACAACCAACCACAATGATACATTTTCACAACCAACCACAATGAAATATTTTTTACAACCATGTGAGCCAATGTCTACTTATTATTTTCGTCTCATCCATGAATTTTCACATGTCTCATATACCAACAAGTATGAATGTATCATAATACAACAATGGTTCCATATTAGACATTTCAGCAACATAATATAATTATTCACATATATTCAAGGTTATCAAAATCACATAGAACCCCCCACAATCACACACATTACATAATATCTCAATTTTGACATTACATCACATATAGGCCCCCTCACGGGCATAACACATAGATAGCCATTTTTATGATTAGTTCCCACCCTTAATATATATTTTGTTCCATCATTTACTACCCAACCCAGTCTGAAAGAGTTAAGCCATAACCTACCTAAAAAGTCAAAACCAATCTGCTACACTTTGAACCCACGACCTTACTTTTCCCAAACAATCTCGAACTCTACTAAAAACATCAAATATGTAACCTACGCATCAAAATAAAACCAACGACATCCTATATTGACTACTTTTGGTTCGGGGTCAAAATGGACCCCCAGAACAAATTTTCAAAAAAGAAAAGCAAAATTTAAACTTTATTTCAAAAATATGTTTTTCATATTTTTAGGAATCTAAAAATTGAAGAAAACCCATTTTTAAGCTTTATCGGGTAAAATTTTTGAAAATCGAGTTAAAATCAAGAATTAGATTTACTTTGAAGGTTAAATTGATGAAAAAAATAGTAATTATAAGATAAAAAAATATTATTCAAGTGAAAAGAAGTGAAATTGGAGTTTAAAATCAAGCCCTAAGATTTTTGTGATTTTGAGAAATTAATCAAGAAATTACTAAGAATATGGTGAATTCTTACCTTAAATTCATAAAAAAAAATTAAGAAATTGGTGTTAATCTAGCTTCCCAAACTCCCACAAACTTTATTTTTAAGCTCCCACACTATTTTAGGGTTAACTCCCAAGAGACAAGATAAAAAATAAACAAAATAGGCTAAAAAGAGAAAAAAAGCTGCTATTTATAGCAGAAAAACTGCGCACTATTGCAGATTTTTTAAGGGGAAACTACACGTAATAGCCTCTAGTAGGCAGTAATTAATAGTTGTAGCTGCACTTTACCATAATTACTTATTATAGTATAGACGCATGCCACACTTTAACTTAATTACGGTTTGTAGCCTTACACGCTACTACAACCATATATTTCTTTTTTCGTTTATATTTTTCTCCCTTTTTTATATTTTCTTTCTATTTTTTTTTCATCTTTTTCTTTATTTCTTCTTTTTTTTTGCAGTCTTTTTTTGTATTTTTTAATTCTTTTTCATTTTTCATTTTTTTTTTCATTTTTCTCCTTCTTTTTTAATTTTTATACTTTTTTTGTTTGCTGTTGTATTTTATATTTATTTGTATCATATTATATATTTTAAATAAATTTATTATTTGTACTTGAATAATCTAGCCGTGAATATGTATAATTTATCATTCGTATTTGTATACAAATAAGTATATTGACTAATTGTATTTGCTTAAGACTAAAATACATAAATATGCAATGTGTCATTCAATGAAAATATATCATTGGTATTTGTATTTCAAATTTATCATTTATATTTGTATATAAACAAGTATTATTTTGCATGCGTATGGTTCAATTTGTATAAACATGTATCTTTAATACAAATGTAACATTTGTATTTGTATAATTTATTATATTTTATTTTTATTGTTTAATTTGCATCCATAAAATGCAAATTGTATCAATAAATATAAAAACAAGTGTTCGTAGAAAAAAATAACAATTCTTTTTCTATTGTTAAAAAGTACAAATGATGTTGCCAACAACAAATACAATATTCGATCAACTTACAAATACAAAATAATTCTTTAAAAATATAAATGCATCGACGAAAATAGAACATAAATACAAATACAAATATAAATACAAACACAATAAAACCATAAAATACAAATACAATGTGCAGTCAATTATAAAATACAAATACAAAATAATTCTTTAAAATACAATTGCGAATTGTATAAAATATAAATGATGCTGCGAACTAACAAATATAAATACAAATGCAAACTACAAAATACAAATACAAGTGCGAACTTTAAAATACAAATACAAATAGAATTTTTGGCGCGACTAAATAGGTACTGTATTTATATTTTATAGAATACAGACTATCGGTAAAACCAATACAGCGGACATAAACTGAATACAATGGCTATAAATGATAATTATGTAAAATATGGCTATGAAAGGTGAGTTTTACAGCAAATTATCGCTATTTCTGAAAGATTCCTTTTTTTAAAGTCCAAATGGACTTCGACGGGGCGTTCGGGATTTGTTCAGAGTCCGATTTATGCAAACGAACTATGTAAACATACTAGATTCGACGTTTTGGATGCGATGGCAATATCATACTTTCAAAAAAAATAACATTTTCACAAAGTTGACCCCCGAAACCCAAAATTGTAATTTTTCAAACCGAGGGTCGAAATGAGATTTAAAAGTCGTAAAATCACACCAAACATGCTACCACCCTGAAATCGACGTTCTGGATCTGCTGTCAAAGTTGAACATCCAAGATAGTTTCGACTAAATGTGGGTCCCACACCCATATTTCTAATTTTCCAACTTTCAGACCAATAGGTCGAAATGAGTTTGGGTGCACCAGGACCCGAACCAAAGATCTACCTAGCCTAAAATCAATATTCTGGAGCTGATGGCATAATTCGTTCAACCATCCATTGCACGGATAAAAAGATATCCCCATAAGTCTAAAATAACGCTCTCGAAGGCATAAAAAATCACAATATCGCATAAATGGTATCAAAATACATCGAAAACTATGTCAATCACTCTCATACCCCAGAATTACCATAATGCAACTACGGGGAGGGGTAAAATAGTTAAATAACAAGTAAACACATATTTCACATATTTTATCAAAAAGTTGATCATTACATGACTTGTTTCAAATGCACCTTAAACACTCTAAACATGTAACTTAGCACACAAATACACAAACACACAATCTATACTTCATTAAGCACATTAGGTTATCCTCAAAACTATGCTAAGGGCGCGTAGATAATGATATTTAGGTGTATAAATACGCCTAAGATCATAGCACAACAAGCAACAACAAAAAATTTGGAATCAAAACCAACAAGTCAACATATTATCATCCAGTCAAGTTAATCAATCCGAGCCAAAAACAAGTCAGGACAATTTATAAAGTATAAAATATATCTCCCCAATTTGCTCATAGGACCATCAAACTCACTGACCTTCATACATATACGCTAAGGAGTATACTACCTCCCTCTAGCCATGACCTGCAGGGGACAATTACTGTCCATATATTAAAATCCCAAGCACAAGAGTTTTCCAACCATGTTCCACCAAAAGCCCATGAGAATGTTCTAAATATTGAACATTCCACTTTTAGCAAGTAAGGTTGGTCAAAGATCATGTATAACCGCAAATCATTGCACAGACTACCCCAAGCAACATGCACTAACAAGCCATAATATAATGTAGTTAAAATGCACATAGAGAACAAATTAGATTAAACTATAATACCATCACCTACCTTGAACCAAGTTTGCAGAAATCCTCCCTGTCGGAGTTTTGCCCTTTTGTGTAATTTTCGCTTGCTTAAAGTATAGAACATGCACATAACTACATAATTAAAGAAACAACCTAACATGTCGAGATTTATAACACACACCAAATTTCTAAGGTTAAATTCATCGTCATTCTCTTTCCGTTCTAGGATTTTTACACCAGAACTCACCTGCAACGACTAATTTCATATATAAATTAGTGAATTAGTAGAACGAAAGGGTAATAAAAAGTTAATAATCAAAATCCATCAACTTATTCCTAAATTCCCTCTCCCTACACCGTTAATTAACAAAAATTTGCTCTAAAACCCTCCCCAAACTCCATGAATTAATAATTTTACGGTTTATATTAAATACGAGTTAATAGGGATAAAGTTCTTACCATAATAAAGCTGAACGAAGAATTTCTGGTGTATTTCACCTGAAATCGCCCTTCCTTTGTCCTAAAATGAGTTTTTGAGAAATAAACTATTTTGAAAAATTATTTTATTAAAACTGCGGTTTTCACCATTATAGCAATAGCCACCGCTATAGCAGTCGTTGACCATCTTTGACTGCCGCTATAGCAGAAATTATTTCGCTGTAACGCTTATTGCTGCGGTATTCTGACCGCTACAATGGTATCTATGGGACAAAATGTCTATTTTCACCAAAAAAATTCACTTTTTGCGAAATACCTTAAACATGGAACATTTCGAACCGTGCCCTTTACGCTAAGATCAATTTTGATAGTTCTACTTACCCAAATTTGATTCCATAAATTTCTACGATTTTCTTATCATTTTAGATAACTAAAAATCAAGTAAATACCACTACCCCGGTCCAAATAATTCTCAAATTTTTCTTGGCCACACCTCGCTCCGTAATCGATCAAAACTATCCTAGCCTGAAATTTGTAACTTCCAAATGGGAGAAATTTGGACATGAGATTTTAAATGTAGGACTCATACATAATGACGGAGAGGGTTGTTACATAATGAGTTTGTTATTTAATTAAATATGTCAAGATTTTCTTTTTTTTATATTATATCAATTTTGTGAAATATAAGAAGAGTTCTTGAATATATTTTGTTTGCAATATTCAGTATTTTGGACCTATTTTACAATTATTATTAGTAGATTAATTATTTTTTCCTTTTTTATTGGTTGTGTTAAAGGATATTTTTTGTATTTAATTTTATTTTTATTTTTTAATTTAAATATTTCAACTTTTAAACAGTGAAATCGGACTTGATTTAATTGATATTTTCTTGTTACTTTTGAGTAAGACTACTTGTATCTTCAATGTAACTTTTTTTTATTGGTCATGTTAAAGGATATTTTCGTATTAAATTTATTTTTATATTTTTATTTGATCAATTTTTGGAAGGAAATTCAAATTAGTTTCAATCAATAAAGTTGTCTGGACAATTTTAAGTACATTAATTGTACTTCGTTATAGAATAAAGTGATATAAATTTTGAACCACTAGAGTTGGCATGGTGGTTCAGCTCCATGTCCCTTAAGCAAGAGATTGGGGGTTCGATCCCCGTCTCTGGCGAATGGAGCAAACTCTGTGGCCAGTTTCCTACCGCTTAGTGCGCTGACAGAGGAACGGAGGATTATTCAGATATATCCTCCGTTAAAAGTTTAGCTCACCAATGCCCTTGCTATTCAAGTCTTGGGTCATATATACCCCTATTGTTAAGTTTTGGATCATATATACCCCTGTTGTCAAGTTTTGGGTCATATATATCCTTGTTTTCAAGTTTTGACCATATATACCCATGTTGTCAAGTTTTGGACCATATATACCCCTATTGCCATTATTTGCTTTGGTAAAATTTTTCTATCCCCTTTTTCCCTTTTTGTTTTAAGAAATAATATTTTCCATATCACTTTTTAATTGTCACATCACATTAAATTAAATCCACCCCTTCTTCTAAGTATTAACCATCCGTCAAATGCTTTCATCTACCCCACAATCTCTTTGGATTTTCTCTAATTTATCAAAATTTCTTTGTTGTGCTTTTTGATTCTTTCATAACCCCAAGAATCACCAAGTAAAAAATGAAAAAAAAAAAGTCAAAAATACCCCATAAAAACTCAATGCACAATTGCTATAGAAATCAAGAATTAAAGTACTTATCACCTGCAAAAATATTTTAGTATCATCAACCAATTTCATCTTTCGCACCACCGTCAATTCCAACATCAAGAATTAAAAGAATAAGAAAAACCCAAGTGAGAAATTGGGATGTAGAAGTGTGAAAGAGGCAACCCATATAGAGACAACAAAAGCAAGTTGTCAATTAAGAGAATATCCTTTATACGTATGTATGTATGTATGAGAGGAACGGTTATAAAAGAATCTGAAAATACAACTAAAGGGGTTTCGACAAATTAGAGAAAATCCAAAGAGATTATGAGGTAGATGGAAGCATTTGACAGACGTTTAATGTATAGAAGAACGGGTAGATTTAATTATATCTGATGTCGTAATAAAAAAAGTGATGTGACAAATATAATTTAATAAGGGAAAAAAAGGAGAAGAGAGTTGGGAAATTCTAGGAAAGCAATTAACGGCGACAGGGGTATATATGACCAAAAACTTGATAACAGGGATATATATGACCCAAAACTTGATAATAGGGGTATATATGGATCAAAACTTGGACGACAAGGGTATTGGTGAGCTAAAATTTTAACGGAGGGTATATCTGAACCTTTTCGCAAAGTTTAGGGGTATAATTGACCCTTAATAATGTAGGAAAAACCGATTTCATTAGTTGACATGAGAAATGTTTTCTATTTTTCTATTGTTTGTATATTATAAAGGATAACTTTTCTCTTTTTTCTATTGATCATGTTAAAGCATCAAAGATATTCTGTGTATTGGTTTGTTTTTATTTTTAATGTTTAATTATTAATCAATTTTTGGTTAATTCAAACCTGATTGGACCATTATTGTTGTTTGGCCGTTTCAGCGTACATTAATTGCTTTTTAATATACAAATAAAATGCTATAATATTTTTGAGAAATACTCAAATTAAATGCATTGTAGAAGAGGGTGAATTCTTCAATTGACACAAAATTTTTTGTTTCAAGTCTAGCATGATATTCAAATGCTAATTAATAATTAAAAGGAAAAAACAGTTGATACAATAAAGAGTTTGTTACAATAATTAAATATAACAAGATTTTTTTAAAAAAATTATATCATTGATTCAAATACTTGCATTAGAGCCTAATCGATTCAAATTTGCACTGTGTAACATTTGGGGGAAGCTCTTCCTACCAAGAATTTTTTTATACGAAAAGCTTGAACCCCAGGCATAAGAATTTTTTTTTCAACTTTTTTAATCATAATATTCAAATGCTAATTAATAATAAAAAGAGAAAAATAACTATTATAATAAGGAGTTTGTTATAGAAATTAAGTATACAAGTGTAACGACCTGATTTTTTGGTGATTTTTATAAAATATTTATTTCTGTGTGATTTGAACATTTTACCCCTCCTCGTAGTTGCTTTGTGGAATTTCTAGAGCGTGAAAATTATTGACATGGTTCCCGATGCATTTTGGCGTAATTTATGTGAAATTGTGGTTTTTGGTGGCTTTGAGAGCCTTATAGTTGACTTCGATCAATATTTATTGATCTGTACATTGGATGAAAAAATAGACAATGCCAGCAGATCTAGAATATCGATTTTAGGTTGGTAACATGATTGATTTAATTTTATGGTTTTCAAAGATCATTTCGACCCTTGGTTCGAAAAGTTGTGAAATTAGATTTCGGGGATCAACTTTATGAAAATGATATTTTCTTAAAAGTATGATATCGCTATTGAGTGCGTAACATTGAATTTAATTAGGTAGCATATTTCATTTACGTTCACGGGATTTCGGATGAATTCCGATGGGTCTGCGGAGACTTGGACCCTATATATACCCATGTTTCACCTTTTCCCCTATTTTTGAGACTTAGAGCTTAGGGTTCCATACTTTTGAGAAATTTCTTCAATTTCTAAGCTTGGGTAAGCTTCTAAACACCTATTTTAACTACTTTACCCCAATTTTATCATCTAACTCTTGTTTTAACGCCGATTAAAGTGAAAAATTGGGGATTTTGGCCCAGAAGGCCTAAAATTTATATTTCTTTGATTCAAACCCTGTTTTAGCCCATTTTCACTTGGGTAAGTTTCTAATCTTATAATTATCAGTTTTCTCTCAATTTTATCTTCAAAACAATTTCAGATTCTTGATTTCAAAAAGAACTTTCGAGAATTTTACGAGTAAATCGTAAACATGATTTTTCTTAAATTTGGACATCATTGCTAACTCATTTTCACTTGGATTTTCAGTTGTAGACTCCTAAAAATATGAGAAACATTTTTCAATGATAAAATTATGATTTTGCCCTTCTTTTTTAAAATCCATTTTGAAGATTCATTTTGATCTCGACTTAAAAAATAGACAATATGAGTATCGTTGACTTTCTTTTGATGCATAGATTCTATATATCCTTGTTTTAGTTGATTATGAGTTCGTTCGAGAGGAGTAAGACTTCAGAGTGAAGGCTTGCATATCAGTTTTTTGTATTCGAGGTAGGTTATGACTTAACTTTATTTAGACTGGGCTGGGTAGTGAATGTTGATACAAAATCATGTTAAGAGTATGGTAACTAATAATAAAAATGGATTTATTATCATTTTTTGCCCGTGTAGGGGCCTGTATAATGATGTTATTTGATGGTCTTGGTATACTATTTACTATGTGTGATTGTGTGGGGTCCTATATGATATTGTTGGCCTTATTTGCATGAAAGTAGTTGTGTCTTTATTGATGAAAAGCCTAATGTGGTATCAATGGTGTATTTTTATATGTTTTATTCTGTTGCCATACGATTTATGTTGAAATTCTTGGATGGTTGAAACATTGAGTGGATTGTTGATTCACTTGGTTGGTATATTGGTTGGACATGAAAATACTTATTCTGATTGGTTGTGAGCATTACAATCTTATATCATATATATTCATGAAACATTGCTACCACTGTGGAAATACTAAAAATATCGAAAACACTGGTTTTTTTTTATAGAAAATGTGACATTTTAAAAACCCTTTACCGAATGATGTGTCGGAGAGGAGATATGGATATAGATTGTATATGGGTTGACGAACCTCTCATGGGTCCTATATCGAAAAAATTTAGCTCCATAGGTGTATACAGAGGTTTTGAGACAACCTCCTGCATCACATCAGCATTTCATTATTACCATTACCATCATCGTGATCTTCATTGCATTTGTGTTTCATTATGTCTTTACTTTGTTGTATTATCTCTCTCAATATATACTTGTATGTGTGATATTGGTTTACTTGTATTCCTTCCTTGTATTTTCTATGATGTATGTGAATATTATAGAAATATTAGTGGAAACGATGTGGCCTGCCGTTGTGGATATTTTCTGACTGTAGCTGACGCGTCCTTAGTATGTATTTTGTATGCTTTATTTCTATTTTGCTCAGTCGTCCTATGATACCTAATAAGTATAAGTGGATCATACTCTCCCCTACTGTGCCCCTTTGGTGCAGATCCTGGTTCAAGTGTACATCATGGTGGTTGATTTGGGCTACCTTAGGAGCTATTCGAGGTAGCGGTTGGATTCTTACTTTTGGAGTTGAATACTACCCTTATTTATTTAGATTATGTATTTATTCATATTCATAGATAGGTTATTCCTACTTTGGATATCTTATGTATTTGATCTGGAGTTGTACTAGTGATATTCTTACACTGTAACACCAAGTTTTTGGATTATGGTATTGTTGGTTATGTCTTTCCGCTTTACTATATTATGTGATTCGACTTCATTCTAGAAGATTTACTTGGGTTATTGCTATTATTTTTTCTTTTTATCAGTTTGTGTGATAAGCTTACTTGTCAAGGTTCATTGCGACAAGTGCCATCATGACCCTTGAATTTTTGGGTCGTGACACCAAGACTTACTTAAAAAAAGTTATATCAGTGTTTAAGCATGAGTTTTACACATAATGTGTTGTATACCTGATTCATTTAATATATGTATCTCTCTTTTTCTTGAGAAAATGGAAGGAAAGGTGTCTTTTAAGTCTTGAATGAAGGATTGGTGACATTAACCAACTTAAAAGGATCAAACATAATTAGGAAACTTGATTAAGTTAATTGTGGACTTGATTACTATTTTCAAAACTTTCTAATCTTTTCAAAAATACAAATCAATCCACACCCCTCTCCTTTCTAAATTAACCGTCTTTCTTCTCTCTCTCTCGACAGTCTCTCTCAACTCTCTCCCAACCAACAGTTTTGCAAAATTTCTCCCTTCAATCCCCGACACTTCAAGCTCCGGTGACAAATAGCTGGGCGAGTTCCTTTTCGACTTTCAACCATCAATCGACGTGAAGAAACAGAGAAACTTTAACCAACTTCTCCGGCGGCAACAACTTTGAGTTCTTCGTCATCCCATTTCTTCTTTCAGGGGTAAAAAATTATGTCTTTTTAGTTATGAAGAAACAGAGAAACTTGAGCCAACTTCTCTTTTAGTATTGGTTAACAATTTTAATTTTTCTTGCTTAAATTTGAAATGTGGACTGAATAAAGCCCTCATTTCTAGCATTTCTTCTCTACTCTTTGAGGTGTGAAATATAATTTTTTGTTGTTATTATAGTTCTTGTTGTAGAACTGTTGATTCAATTTGTTGGTAATTTTTGGTCATCGTTAATGTTCTTAGTGTGCGTGTTGTGTTGGTGTTGCTGGGTTGATTTGTTGTTTTTCTTAGTAAAAATAGTGTTGAAACAGATGAACCATCTGACGCAATAGATTAACCATCTGATGTAATAGATAAATCATCTGATACAACAGATAAACTATCTAATACAACAGATTAACCATCTGATCCAACATATAAATCATCTATTGTAATAGATTAAACATCTAATGTAATAGATGAACAGAACAAATCATTCATCTGTTGCGACAGACAACTCTTTTGTTTGAAAGAAATCTAAACATTATTGATGCAACAGCTAACTTATTTGGCAATAGATGAGTGGTCTATTTTAACAGATGATTGATCTATTTTTATTATTTCTAAAGGATTACTCATCCGCTGCAACAGGTTGATTATATGGTGCAATAGATATCCTACCCAGTGCAACAGATGTGTGGCCTATTTTTATTATTTCCAACGTATTTCTCATCCCTTGTAACAGGTTGGTTATATGCTGCAACAGATAACCTACTGGTGCAACAGATGTGTGGCTTATTTTTATTATTTCCAATGAATTACTCATCCGCTGCAATAGGTTGCTTATAGGTTGCAACAAATAATCTACCTGGTGTAATAGATGAGAGATCTATTTTTATTATTTCCAATGAATTACTCATCCACTGTAACAGGTTGCTTATAGTTTGCAACAGATAACCTCCTAGTCCAACAGATGAGAGATTTATTTTATTATTTCCAATGGATTACTCATCTCTTGCAATAGGTTGGTTATATGCTGGAACAGTTCAATGATTTATTTTTATTATTTCCAATGGATTACTCATCCATTACTACAGGTTGGTTATATGCTACAATAGATAACCTACCTGGTGCAACAAATCAGTGATCTGTTTTTATTATTTTCAATAGATTACTCATTCACTGCAATAGATAACCTACCTGGTGTAACAGATGAGTCATCTATTTTTATTGTTTTCAATGGATTACTCTTCCGCTGCAACAAGTTGGTTATATATTGCAACAGATATCCTACCTTGTGTGACAGATGTGTGATCTGTTGGAACTGTTATTTTACTGTTGTACATGTTTGATTTACTATTATCCTTTTTTAATGATGCATTAATCAATTATAGTCTATTTTATGTTCCTGAAAATTTTAGATAATATGTCTCCCAAAAGAAAAGAAACCAAATCAAGTCCAAGTAAAGGAACAAGTGAAGCAGCTAGGCTACATCCACCACTCCATGAGCTTATTTTGCAAGTGTTATCTCAATCAAGAGTAGAAGATGATGAACATGGGGAGGAGGAATATTTCAAAAGAGAAGATCCAAATGCTAATAACCCTTCCACCGAATAGTTGGTCAAAATCTTTAGCATTAATTGTTAGCCTATGAGAATGCAGTGCGATGGTGCTATATTTAACGGGTGATTTCGTGGTTAAGTCAGCCATGGAAAAATCTTTCGACGCCTTCAGAAAAATACTTTGAGAACAAAAATTGGATGCTTATTTCAGAGACAACTGCTTTGGGAAATATCTTTATTTTCCAGAGGATAACAATGCTCGTTTCCAAATAAAAATGGTATATGATCTTCTCAAGCGTAGGTTTATGTATGAAAACAAAGATGAGATGGATTAGGTATGGATAAATTAGTGTGGCATGCCTGTTTGTTTTGGTTGGAAGGAGTTTGCCATAGTTACTGGATTAAAATGTTATCCTCCTTCTCCTTCTCAAGTTATACCTATTCTAACCCAAAAAAGCACCCCGCACACCCAAAAAAGGCAAAGGCAAGTCGAGTGATCGTGATGACTTGGTGTCCCTTGTTGGTCCAAGCTTCAAAAATCTAAATTTACTAGAAGCATTGAAAGGTAAAAGACTTTCAAAAAAGAACAAGCAATCATTTTACTTGGTTTAGTTTGTACAAAATGTTCTTTGGACTAGAGACGTTAACAACAACATACCACTTGATTTGATAAAGCTCTTCGAGGATCTTGGGGCATTTAACAACTATCCTTGGGGTTATGAAAGCTTCAAAATGACTGCCATATATTTGTTGACTCCGTTAATGCCAAGGACAGTTAACTTATATTATTTTTCATGGATTTTTATGGTAAATATTTCTTTTATTATGACATGATTCCTTTTGTTTATTCAATAATGCTTTTGATTTATTGACGTTATTTTATAGGCTTGGGCATTTGAAGTCATTCCTTATTTGGACAACAAGTGAACTACCAAGAAAAAGTTTCCTATCCAAGAATCCTGAGATGCTTGTCGGCCAAAACTGATAAAAACGCAAAATTTCTTGATCTCTTCACCCCGAAGGAAGTAGTAAGTCTAATTCTAATTAAATTTTTATTTTAATTAATGATTTTTTAAAATGGTTTCATCATCATTCTAATATACATACTAATTTATTTTAGATTATCCATCTGTGACTTGTTTCGACCAATCGAGAGTTAAAGATGCAATTTTTTCTTACTTTACGATCTGTGCAAACTTTATCGGTGCCTAAGATCATTGATAGAATAAAGAAAGAATTATTTGAGCAACAACCATCACAAGAACAATAATTTTGGAGGGTGGAATTTTTGTTGTTGGTGATGGTAGTAGTAGTGGTGCTCCTCTTACTATTTTTGAAACAACAAACCATTATGATTATTATCATATTGGTTATACAAAGTTTGCCACTTCTAGCAAATGTTCTGCATGAAAATTTCAAGATTGCAAGGCGAAACGTGATGGAGTGATTAGTGCCATTAATGCATTAATTACTTCTGTAAAGAAAATGACATTTAAGAAGGGTGTCATTCCATCAAAAAGGATTTCATATCCATACACTCCACTAGAGATGAAGGTGGCTAAGAGAAGAAGGAAAAATATTTCCAAGGCATCATCAAGCATTGAAAAAAGCAAAATTGCAACTCCTTTGTCTTTGTCTTGCACCTTTGATCAACTTACAAGGGCCAAAGAAGAGTAGCATGAGCTGAAGGAGGTGAATGTATATCATCTGTTCCAACAAACAAACAGACACGTCTATTCCAACAGTTTATCTGCTGAAAATTATCAAAAAAATATATACATTTGTTGCAACTATCATATAAGCAGTTGCATCAAATGCATTATCTGTTGTAATATATGTTCGTCTATTTTAGAAAATCAAATAGGTCTTAGTATTATTTTAATTTATACCAACAGATGAGTCATATGGTGCAAAAGATGGGTCATTTGTTCGAAATTATCGTATAGCTTTGTTTTACCTGTTTGGCTTTGTCCCTATGGATGATCCATCTGATGAAACAGATAGATAATCTATTGTATATCTGTGATTAGCATTGACAATTCTGGCTTACTAAATGGATTTCACAGTTGAAGCTACTGCTGAACAACATAATATCACAGTTGATAATCCATCAATTGCTTCCATGAAAAAACAAAAAATGGTGCTTATCAGTTCGGGAGAACGAAAGAATTACCCATTTGAAGGGTTCAACATTGCAGATGAGGCTCTAAGAAAGCTAACAAAGTTGATCAATGACTATTCAGAATAAATCCGATGGGATGTTAAAGCATCACGCCGACAGGTACATAAATATTTTTTAAAGATATTGATTTATACAATTCTTATTTTTAAAATATGACATTAACACATATAAATCATGTAGAATATAAAATGATGAACACTACAAAGTGAACGAATCGAGTCTTGGTTTTGATATGTTCGACCTCGTTGTTGCACATCTCAAAATAAAGGATTGGTTCTATTTGATGTCACAATCCCAAACTTTCTGGAATGATGAGGTTTAAATGTCATACATATTACTATTAATTAATACTTTATTTAATTATATTTGTGTATTAATTTTACTATCACGTAATCCAAAATGTTTGATAATATGTGCAGCATGTCAATGTCATTTCTTACTACCTCTGAAAGAAGGTCAAGTTGCAAACAAAGAACAATACAGATACACAAAAGGCAATTTTTATACAAAGTTTACATCAATAATGCTTACGATAGATTTTGTCAACAATAGCTAGAAGTTTTCCAAAATGAGGAATGCTTAATCAACATCATCAAAGGTTTTAGCATTCCAGCTGGCTTACCTTTGCATTTGGTCGACGAAGTGTGCATTTCAATCAATTATGGTGATGAATTCCATTGGGTGTTGGCTTTCATCATTCTAAAAGAGAGGTGCATCTAAGTTTATGACTCAATGTCGTGGAGAAGACATTCCAGGCCATTGTCTGAGATACAAAAGTTGTCCAAAATATTGCCTACTTACCTTGATATGAGTGGCTTTTTGGATCAGAAGGTTCGTACTGATTGGTTGACGATTGAAGCATACCGGGATAAAATGGTTAATCCATTTGATGTAGAATATGTTTAAGGAATTGCTCAACAACCCATTGGTAGCCTGTAAGTATCATGATTTATTCTCATTTCATAAATTTTACAACACTTACATGAACTGCAAGATATGTATTATTTTTTTTAAAACTCAGGGATTGCGGTCTTTTTGTTTTTGCTTACACCGAGTATTTGAGCGATGTATTACAAGTACCAAATGATAGACTTGATGCCAGATTACTCTGCAAAAGATATTCTGCTCTTTTACGGAAATACGGAGAAGCAAAATCTCATAAATCATACGCAAGTGACATTAAAGATGTACGGTGACCAAAGACGAATTCCATAGCACCGAATGAAGAGCAACTTGTCCATATTGAACAGATTTTTATAGCTTGAGTATGTCAAAGTAATAACCTCTCCTTGGTAATTGTTGGCACCAAAGGTTAAATTATTAATTTATTTGTAGAGTATATCATTCGTACCCATAATGATTTTTTTACATTTCATTTATTTTTGAGTTATTTCATGTATCTTCTAAGAATTTGATTTATTTTATGTTGTCTATGAATATAATTTAATCCTTAGTTTTGAACTTATTGATTGGAATGGAATACTAGATTCAAATATCACAATAGATAATATATCTGTTGCAACAGACGACATATCTATTGGAAATTATCAAACACATTTAGACATATATTGCAACATATAGGTAATCTATTGGAAATTATCAAACAGGTCTTCCTACTTTTTTGATTTGTTCCAATAGATTACCTATAAGTTGCAATAAATAAACTATATATTGCAATAAATTGTATATCTGTTGCGACAGAGACACTGAGATATTTGCATAATGAAATAGATGACCAAACTATTGCAATAGATAATCAATCTGTCATAGTAGATATACTACCTGTTAGTACAGATAGACAATTTGTTGCATCATAAAAAATCAACTTTCATCAAACATAAATTTTTTTTTACGGTGTTTGTCTTTGTACATCTTCTTCCTTATACATGGGCTTCAAGCATTTAGTTAGTACCCCATAAGCCTAGACCTCTTGCATTTTTTTCATAATGGCATCGCACAGATCAGAAATTTCTATGCTGGTCAGCAAATATTCGATGTATGCAAGCGCGTACGGCCCGCACGCGACACCAATTTTATTTTTTTAAAGGTCCGTGCCCTTGTTTCGACCTTCAAAATCCCATGCTTTCTTTATCAAGACTTCTACTGGCAAATGATCCATCAGTTTACTCTGCCTCAAAAAGCTGGAGAGCAACTCCAACAATGGCTGCATATGGATAAAAAAAGCGACGTCATCAAAGACAGGTAAGTTACAGTCATAAACCTTAATTTTTTCGTCCTCAAGAAGTATCTCAACAACGAGAAAATATTTGACTTTCATGTTCATGACTGCAAGAATTCTCTTTGCCTTGGTCTAGCTTTTGCCGTATGGATATGGCCTTTTCCCTCTAACATAGTTAAGCATATCTTCCTCCCATTCATACGTAAAAACTAACCAATCAAATCTCGGGCCACCGAGAGTTTTAGTGTAATACCCCAACAACCTATCCCGAGACGTCACACGGTGCTTAAGGCCACACACAACCTTAAGCTAACCCTCTGAGCCTGTCTTTACTCCTATAATTCACCATGACAATAATCGAGCGGTAATAAGAAAGAATAATCATGCCATGAACATATTGAGATACAAAGTGATACTATCCTGTACAATAAAAATACTAACATTCTGTACATACTGGTACTCTAGTCTGACAAAGCCTCTACTACATAAGACTGAAGAGCCATTGGGACAGATCCCCAACTGGCTCGTACTGAACTGAAAGTAAACAACCATCTATTAACAAGAAAACATCGAAGACACAGGTCCTCGAACCATGAGGACTCACCAACCGCAGAAATATAGATGAAGGTACTCAAAGATCACTTTCGCTGCTGAGACTAAGCACCTGAACCTATATCATGAGGAAATATAGAATACAAAAGAGAATGGGTGTCAGTACTTGGGAATGTACTGAGTATGTGGGGGTGGATGCAATATTTTAAATAATATCATAAATGTATAAGAAAATCATGCATGCTGACAATAATAACTCTCTTCTCTTGAATTATCTGAAATATTATTTCCATAAATCATCAGTAATAACATATGCTTCATAAATCTCATAAATCATTCAACTCAACTCAAAAGCTTTGACTCTTGACTTAGAGTGACTCGGTAACTCAAGGTATTTAGATCATTATGGGTTTGGGAGTTTCTTATAACCGACATAACTACTCTATGTGAGCCACATAGAGTCCAACGTTTTGCCCTCCTAAGGAGAGAACCCCAAATTGGTAGGGGTGTCGTACTCTTGACAGGGAGTACAACCTCAATCTCATCATCACAATCTCGTACTCGGCCTTTGGCCCACAATTATCTACATCAATTCTATGGTGGCAAGTAGTTCTGGGGAAGCACCAAATTTCCCACTTGGTGCTAAATACTCCTCCCAGACTCAACTCAGAATGCGTTAGGAAATCCACCTCAATCAATATCAACTCATGGGTCTATCATGATGACCAAAACAATAGTGTATCTCATCGATAAATCATATACGATTGTGGATTCCTAACTCAACTTAAAATCAAAACAATCTTTCTCAACATCAAGTACCTTTGCTTATCAAATTATTTCAAATATCAAAAGCTTCAAGGAAACATCATAGGACTCATTCTCGACTTTCAATTTCAAATATCGATATGTATTCAATAGTCAAATCTCTCATAGAAAAACACAAATCTTGACACTTATCATAAATCACCTAGAAATCATCAATATATATAATGACAATATACAACTTATGGAGAAAATACTTAATTTAAGAAGCATGATGGTGAAATAACCATAAATATCAAACTTATTCAACTCAAGTATTATAAATCATACATAAAGAAATTTGAGTGTAAACCCACTTGCAAAATCATGTAAATCAATAATAGAAAGTAAATCTTTAGGCACAAGAACAAAAGGAGTGTTCTTGTTGAAACCCCACATACCTTAGATTTTGATGTTGAAGATATAAAAACTTGCTTGAAACTTCTTTCTCACACTTTTAGACCAAGACCTTGCTGCCTTTGACTTGAGGAGCTTAGTTCTTGAACAACTTGAAGAAATTTATGGGAGATTTCTTGAATTTCTTGGAGATGATCTGGTTTTTGAGTTTGGAAGAAACCCTAGGTTTCTAGAGAATTCTTGAAAGAAAATTGGAGAGAAAATGATCTTTTCTTCTCTACATAGATATATATATAAGTCCACAAGGAGCGAAAATGACCAAGATGCCCCTTTGAAAAAAGTTGAAATTTTCTGATCGGGGCCTGTGATGGTCGACCTGACGGTCCATCAGAGGGACTGACGGTCCACCAAATCGTCCATCACTCGAGCATCAAAACTGGAACGTTCTGCCTCGACGTGATGGTTGACCTGATGGTCCATAAAAAAAGTGACGATCCACCAAGTCGTCCGTCACTTGTGGGCCAGAAATGAGATATTCTGTCTCGGTCTGACGAACACCTTGACAGTCAGTCAACTTTATGACGGTCAACCACTTTGACCATTACACGACATCCCAAAAAGGGAGATACTTCCTTGGCTTGACGGGACACTTGATGGTTCACCAAGGACCTGATGGTCCACCAGGTCGACCGTCAAATCTGGGCTATCCGATAGCATTCAGTAAAACGACCATAACTCACTTATCCGATGTCGGATTTCAATGAAATTAGTATCGATGGAAATCTTATTCAATGCTCTACATGAAAAAAAGTGGAAATTAGAGAAATACAACATGGTTTAAAAATAAATCAATTTGGAATTCATACGTATTCATTTAAAAAGACAGATTTAGGCTTAAGGAATGATCAGGATATTACATTTAGCTAGATCCCTAAGCCCATTGTACTTATTCTAGAAATTGTTATAGAAGTTAAGGTCTATTATCCTATCGGTAACATCATAAGCATTCGGGTACACTAATTGTCTGCCCCTTATGAGGTAGAGAATTTCATCAACATAGTATGATATACGAAGACAAGTTTTAAATATGCTAGTAATTGTAAAGAAGAAAAACTTTGTGGAAAGATATAATAGATGGTCTATTTGCTGTAGAGGGTTCTCAGAATCTATTCACAGATTATCCAGCTAATGCAACTTATGTAACAGATGTTTAATCTGTTACAATAGAACAATTATCAGTTGCGCCAGAAAACCCAGCTGTTACAACAGGCGACACATCTAATGCATAGCTTCTTCTTCATGAAGTAGATTAGAAGGCTAGGTTAGGAAAAGTAAACTTACCTTATCCATGTACCACCTATGCATAACTGTCATGCTCCTAAAGTCTTGGGCGTCAAACATATGCATGGTGTATTCTTTTGTTGTTTTCTTCTTCTTAGGATTCTTCGCATTTCGCAGTTCTATCCTCTCTTGTTCTCCAAGTGCCGCGTATATGTCCACCTTCTTCAATGGCATCAGAACTTCAACAACTTTTGGAGAAGGAGGAGTTGCAATCTTTTTTATTTTCAGGTTGGAGAGTATTTGGCTAATTTTTCTTTTCTTCCTCTTAACCGCCACTATAGAAGTCTATGGCTCCCTCACCTTCTTAGATGGTATGACACCCCTCTTGGATTTTAATTCCTCGGCAGCTTCAGGATAGCTTCTAGTTTTTCAAAAATTTTATCTTTTCTATCCTTGCACACATTGCATTTGCAATGAGAATATGAGAGTGAAGAGGGGTGGAAGGGACCACAGTAATGGTGGAAGGGATCGGTGTATGGGCGAGAGGGACCTGTGTAAGGGGTTATTTCAGATGTATTTATTTTTTCTTGAGCATCAACATGATTATCATCACAATTAACATCAACATCAACAACTCCACCAGCAATACCCCAGCAGAAGTACCCCAATTTGTTGCAGTCGATTGGTCATGAAGAGCTTCAATATTAGGCTGACCTTGCCTAACTACTCTTATTATGGCTGTTGCTCCAGCCAATTCCTTCTTTATTAACTCCACCGTTAGGTCTACTATTGTATAAACAAAATCTAGGGAAATAAAAAAAGTCATCCCCAACTCCTGCTCAGTAGGCACGATCTAAGGATACACAACCTATAAATAAAGACAGATACATTAATGTAAATCATATAATAATAATTTACACTCAGTTGGGTTACATGTTAACACAGTCAACTTATGCAATAGATGATCTACCTATCATAACAGCTGATCTATATATCGCAATATGTTGCATCAGATTACTTATCTGTTGCATAATTTGCAGTACATAGGTAATCTGTTGAGTCGGGTTCAGAGAACTAGAGCAACAGATGGTTAATCTCTTACGAAATATGGATCGTCTGTCACAATAGATTACCTATCTATTCCACCAGTTGCAGTAGATGGGTAATCTGTTGCAACAGACAGCCCATCTATCACAACAGATGGCACATCTATTGTAATATCTTTCTTTGAGTCAAATTATTTTACTCTAAATAAGATGTACTACATCATCTGGAGGGTTAAAGAGATCAACCTCCTTAATTCTTGTGCTGCTCTTTGCAGCCAACCACCTAAGGATCCTTGGATGGGAAACCTCGTTCGGGTAATTCTTGAACTACTTTCTGGGGGGAGGAATGGATTAAAATGCACAAGACTAAAATATGTAAACAGGAAGCAAGCAAAAAAAGTCATAATAATTATTCAATATAAATTAATAGATGAGTAAACAAATAGTGATTAAATTTACCATTAAAGACTAAGAAAAGTCGTAATACGGTCGTCTTTGGGGATAGCTTTGTCAGTAAATATTTGATAGTCAATTAGTAGCTCTTATATCCCCAGGGATAATTATTGAATTTCTCAAAATCAGCAGCAAGCTTCAACAAATCATCTTTTATGACTTTGTTGATGTCTCTTGCCAATATAACGACATGGGCAAACCAAACTAAGCACAATTGCTCCCTGTACTACTTTGGTATGGTTTTATCCTTGAGATCTTCTATCAAATCCACCACTTTTTGGCTACGTCCAACAATGTTCAAAAACCCATCTATTTTTTTCTTTTGTTTGTTCGTTTTGGTTGGTGGTTTCTTGGACAATGCCTTCTGTCTATTTGATGGTGGTGGTTTGGCTGTCCTACTTTCCTTGGACCTTTTAGGGGGTGTTTCCTTGATGATAGGTTTTTATGGATGATTGCATCTCATGCCTGTCACTATGGCAAACTCTTTTAAGCCAAAACAAACTTGTATGCCACAGTAGTTGATCAAGATTTCATCATCTGTTTCCACCCTCCTTCAAATCTATATCATCCCTCACTTACTTGATCCTGCACTTGAGAAGAACATATACCATGCTCATTTAGAAATGGACAGTGTGGTCCTCAGGCAGCTCAAGAAAGTGTCCAAAGTAGCTCTTCTTAAAAGGTCTGTCTATGTTTTCATTCTTCATAATATTCCTGAATTCATCAAAAGGTTTTCTCAACTAATATATAATAACAAGATCACCAGTTACTTTTGTAGGGTGATCTATCAGCATCGCAACTTGAAACCTGTCAATTCTAATATTGTAATACCCTGATAATTTCTTAAGCCTAAATCTATCTTTTGAGTGGATATGTATGACTTCCAAAGTGATTGATGTTTAAACCATGTTTTATTTATCTAATTTCTACCTTTTTCATGTAGATCATTGAATAAGTTTTCCATCGATACCAATTTCATCAAAATCTGACATCGGACGAGGGAGTTATGGCCGTTTTACTAAATGTTATTGGATCGCCTAGGTTTGACGGTCGACCTGGCGGACCTTCAGGTCCCTGGTGGACCATAGAGTGCCCCGTCAAGCCAAGGCAGTGACTTATTTTTCAGGCCATCGTGCGATGGCCAAGTTGGTGGACCGTGAAAAAGTTGACGAACCGTCAAGGGGTCCGTCAGGTCGAGACAGAATGTCTCGTTTCTGGCCCTCCGATAACGGACGACTTGGTGGACCGTCAGTTTCCTGAAGGACCATCACTTCAACCGTCACGTCGAGGCAGAACATTCCAGTTTTGGGACTCGAGTGACGGACGATCTGGTGGACCGTCAGGAGACTTGACGGACCATTAGATCGACTGTTACAGGCCCCGATCAGAGAATTTCAGCTTTTTCAAAAGGGCATTTTGGAAATTTCCGCTCCTTGTTGCCTTATATATACATCAAAGTAGTGAAGAGAAGATTATTTTCTCCTATTTCTCTCCAATTTCTCCAAGAATTTTCTAGAAAACTAGGGTTTTCTCTCAACCCAAAAATCAAAACTCCTTCTAAGAAATTCAAGGATCTTCCATAGATTTCTCCAAGTTGTCCAAGATTAAGCTCCCCTAGTCAAAGGAATCAAGGATCTTAGCTCAAAAATATAAGGAATAAGTTCCAAACAAGTTTCTACAACTCCAAAATTATAATCCAAGATATGTGGGGCTTGAACAAAAACACTCCTTTCGTTCTTGTGCCTAAAGATTTACTTTATATTATTGATTTACATGATTTTACAAGTGGGTTTACACCCAAATTTCTTTATTTATGATTTATGAGATTTGAGTTGAATAAGTTTGATATTTATGATTATTTCACCATCATGTTTCTTAAATTGAGAATTTATTCCATGAGTTGTATATTGTCATTACGTATTGATGATTTCTAAGCGATTTAAGACAAGTGTCATGAGTTATGCCTTTCCATGAGAAATTTGACTATTG
>NC_061117.1:174307903-174357686 GCF_002878395.1 Capsicum annuum | reverse complement strand
ATATATATATATATATATATATATATATCGATATTTGAGATTGAAATTCAAGAATTAGTCCTATGATGTTTCCTTGAAGCTTTGATAGTTAAAAATGATTTGAAAAGCAAATGTACTTGATGTTGAGAAAGATTGTGTTGAGTTGAGTCGGGTTAGGAATCCACAAGATGTTTATAATTTGCAGATAAGATATATATTTATGTTTTGGTATTTAAAATAGACCATGAGTTGATATTGATTAAGGTGGATTTCCTAACGCATTTTGAGCTGAGTCTGGGAGGAGTATTTAGCATCGAGCAGAAAATATGGTATTTCCCCAAAACTATATGCCACCGTAGGATTGATGTTGATAATTATGGGCTAAAGGCCGAGTATTGGATTTTGATAATGATATTGAGGTTGTCCTTCCTGGCAAGAGTACGACAACCCCGCCAATATGGGGTTCTCTCCTTTGGAGGGCAAAACATTGGACTTCATGCAGTTCACATGGTGTAGTTATGTCGGTTATAAAAAACTCCCACGTCCATAATGATCTAAGTACCATGAGTTACCGAGTCTCTCTAAGTCATGAGTCAAAGAGTTTGAGTTGAGTTAAATGATTTATGAGATTTATGAAGCATATGTTATTACTGATGACTTACGAAAATGATGTTTTAGATAATTCAAGCGAAGAGAGTTATTATTGTCAGCAGGCATGATTTTATCATACATTTATGATATTATTTAAATATTGCATCCACCCCCACATACTCAGTACATTCCCAAGTACTGACTCTCATACTCATTTGTATTCTATATTTCCTCATGATATAGGTTCAGGTGCTCAGTCTCAGTAGAGACAGTGATCTTTGAGTACCTTTATCTACATTTCTGTGGTTGGTGAGTTCTCATGGTTTGAGGACCTATGTCTCCGATTTTGTCTTGTTAATAGATGGTTGTTTACTTTCAGTTGAGTATGAGTCAGTTGGAGATCTGTCCCAATGGCTCCTCAGTCCAATGTAGTAGAGTCTTTATCAAACTAGTGTACCACTGTGTACAAAGATTTCATTATTTTGTTTGTACAGGGCAGTATTACTTCATATTTCAGTATGTTCATGACATGGTTATTCCTCTTTATCTTAGCATGATTTGCGCATAATGAGTTCTGAAAGTGATGATAGGCTTAGACGGTTAGCTTGAGGCCACGTGTGGCCTTGAGCACCATGTGACGTCTAGGGATAGATTCTTGGGGCGTTACAAATATTTTTGACAGCCTTATGCTGGGATTTCTATCTTATTTCATGCCCCATTAGTGAGGCATTATCATCTTGTTTATCTTCTTCTTCCTCCTTATTTTTATTTTTCTCACAAGGCTCTATATACCCTTCTCCATCTCCCTTTTCATAACTTTTCTTAGCCTTATTTTTCCCTGACTGAGCTTGTTTAGGAAGTTCCTCCGAATCTATCTGTACTCTAGCCTTTTTATTGGGTGGTCAAAAGTTGATCCACTTTCAGTTTGTTTTCTTTTGGGAGACATCTTTTAACTACAAATAATAGAAAAATAAAAAATACATTACATTTGATATCTGTATATTTTTTTAAAATTTTAATAAATTATTATATGCCACATTACAAATAAATACTCCAACGAATAACCCATAAGTTGGAACAGATTAGGAATCTGTTCAAACACCTATTTAATATCTCCCAACAAATGTTCCACCTGTTGTAACAGATGGATCACCAAGACCACCACTAATGCCACCAAGACCACCACCAATTCCATCAAGACCACCAATAATGCCACCAAGACCATCAAGACCAGCACTAAGACCACCACCACCACCACCACCACCAAGACCACTAATAACCATATCAAGACCACCAAGACAGCTAACACCACCACCAATACTACCAATACCACCACCAAGACCACCAATACCGACACAACTACCAACAGCCACCAACAATACTGCAAATACCATCCAACAATACCACGATAGTCAACAAAACAGTGCGATAAAAACTAGGGTTTTCTTAAATTCTTTCTACATTATTTAGCATCAAAACTCAAAATTCTTAACCTATTATCGAAGGTAATAAAAACTAAAAGTCTTCTTTTTTATCATAATCTAAAAAGTCATAATTTTCAAAATAATGAACAAATGTAGAACTCTTATCTAACTTTGTTACCGGTGAAGACAGAGAAAACGATGGTTACAAGTGATAATTAAGTCAAAAATAACAACTATGTGGTCGAAAATGGGAAGAAAATCGCTATATTTTTAAGGGTTGAGCAATATGTTGAGTAGTTATTATCTGTATTGTAGAGAGATAAAGAAAAGAGCAAGAACTCAAGATTTGAAATGATGAAATATTTTTCCCGCAAATGGATGATTTGTTTTGGGTTGATTTGTATTTTTTGAAAAAGAATGACAAGTTTTGAAATTGTTAATTTGGTTTGAATTGATCTTAATTATTTTTTAAAATCAATTACAAAGAAATCTATTGCAATAGATGACTGAGCTGTTGGAAATTTTCAAACAGAAATAGATATCTGTTGCACCAGATGACATATCGGTTTGAATATTTTTTTAAAGCAATCTTCTGTCCAAATGAATAATGATAAAATACTACTAAGATTGTAAGGAAATATTTCTTGGATAACTCTATTTTGCAAAATAGGCACATTGAAAACCTTTTTAGTTTTTTTTGTCATAAGTTTTGAAAAATTAAGCATTTAGACACCAGGTTGACATCATCACTTTTTATATACAACCCTAACACACATATAGTTTATTGGGATATATTGTGTGTCAAGACTATTGGGATTATTCTTTATATACCACATAATTTATTATCGATTCTAATTTAGGTCTATTAAAAATCTAATTATTCAAACAAACAGCTGAATAGTCGAGAATTTATTACATATTAAAAAAGCTGTTGCACATCCACTAACACCTTGTGTCGATTGGGTATATGATATCTCCTCGAATTCTACCGACACACGCGTCTACCTACAACTAATCGGGAAGACCAAAGGCTTCTATTTTGATCTATATAAACAACTATCAACTATACATAATATTCATCTTCTTCAACCTAAGAAAATCAATAAATATGACTAGATGTCAAGCATTCAACTCAGACCATGAAAGAGGGTTCGGTTCCAGCATAGCCACGATATTCTCCTCCTTCAAAATGACCTAGACCGTCTTTTCTATGGTCTGGGTCAGGACAAGGAGCACCTCCACTGTGAACTCTGGTGTATTTCCCAATTTTTATGGGCAATCATGGAGAGGCTGAACATGCAGCCCAAGGAGTTCGTCACCCCCCACTATCCCCTTAGTTTAGGTTTTAATTGATGTTGTAATTATAGTTGTAAGTTCATTGCAAAGAAGCTTTCATGGCTAGGAAATTTGTTAGATGAAAACTTCTTTTTTTTGCCCTTTTTGATCGTATTTTGTTGTAAATATGGTGTTAAACAATTGCTGTAATGAACTTATGAAATAAGTGTTTGAAATTTTATTGCAATGCCCTTTCTGTTTGTCTCTACATTAATTATACAATTATGTTCTTGGTTGAAATTTTGCAATTTCCCCTGTTAGAAGATGAATGAAACAGTTGTCAGACGTCAAAACTAATGGTCTATCTTATATAACTACAAATTCATATATGCTAATGGATAATGAATCTGGTCTATCAACGATTATGTGGATTTGTACAAAATTAATTGCAAGTTTGATACAGTATATGATTAACCGAGACCAATAACTATGCGTGACTATCTACGTAATCGGTATTCCATTATGTAGGTTCATGAAATATAAATAATTAAATAAATGTAATTGTGACAATTGTAAATCACAGACTGCAGGCTTTGCCAATAATAGACGATACTGCTAGACCTTTTTCATAGAGCGTAAATAAAATCGATGCCTTCTCATGCATTAGGTAGATGCTAAACCGTATAGATCCACACTCGGTCAATGCTAAGGTATATATGGGTTGGTGCAACAGTCCAAAAAAATATTAGTACATAGTCAAAGATATAAAGAATTAAATAAGTGAAAGTGATTTGAGGGCCATATATTGTGTCCATTGTAAATCCTAGACTTAAAGCCTTGTCAATAATATACCGCATTGGTTTATTGGTCTTAGTAGCATATTTGAAAAATTAAAAAAATTAATTAATAAAATAATAAATAATTATATTTTATGAAATTAAAGGATCTTGAACAAGTCATGTGATCATATAAGAGTCCAAGTAAAGTGGAGAAGTTGATCAAAGATGTGTGCGGATGGGTAGTGGATGAACAAATGAATTCCTCACAACGTACTTGTGCTTTGGTAAACATTGGCCTAAGGATGTTGGTTGTTTAACCACAAGTCATCAACTCACACATCTTTGATCACCACTTTCAATTTACATGGACTCTCATACGATCACATGACTTATTTAGGCTCATTCGATTGCATAATTATATATTATTTTATTAATTAAATAATCCTTTTCAAAATATGTGCTAGTCATGATCTATGAATATGTATCCTTGTCTAGTGCATTTATAATGAAGTAGTCCGTAGTTTATGCTAAACTATGCTTAATCATTTACTCGACCTTATATAATCTTAAATAGATTGGAAACTACTTCCACAATTAAATAACTAGACAAGGATATTTATTTATAGACCATGACTAGCACATATTTTGAAAAGTATTATTTAATTAATAAAATAATATATAATTGGATTTCATGCAATTAAATAAGCCTAAACAAGTCATGTGCTCGTATGAGAGTCTACGTAAATTGAAGGTGGTGATCAAAGATGTGTGAGTTGATGACTTGTGGTTGAACAAATGATGAGTTGTGGTTGAATAAATGAATTTTCCACAACATACTTGTGCTCTGGGTAAACATTACCCTGAGGATGTTGGTTGTACCACCACTACCCATCCTCACACATCTTTGATCACCTTCTACAATTTACGTGGACTCTCATACGATCACATGACTTGTTTAAGCTCATTTGATTGCATAAAATTCAATTATTCATTATTTTATTAATTAATTATTCCTTTTTTCCTAATAGGATACTAAGGGAAATAAACCTATACGGTATATTATTGACAAGGATTTGCGTCTATGATTTACACCGGACACAATCGATGGACCTCTACAAACCATGATAGTTACTGAATTGGTGACACAATGCTACATATAACAGTAAACTTATTTGTCGTCACTGTAAATATATGATTTATTCAATCGATTGTGCGTTTAGTCTAAAAATTATAGAGAACAACTTCTATAATATTTTTCATCGACCACGATAAATTAGGACAATAGCTGAACTGGTAACACAATGTAAACAACTGTTTAATCTAATAAGACAATGGAATAAGTGAACATAATTTCATCAGTAAATTTATCATTGACATGCCAAATATATGTAATTCAATTATCCATAAAACAAAAATCATTATAAACAACAAAATCATTAAGAGAATTGTTTGTTCTAAACCACCGAACTATATGTTATCATCATTAAGTTTTTTAACAATGCCCATCACATCTACTTCATTTTCTTCATGTTTTCTCTCCTATTCTTCTACTTATTTGTTCTCATTTTCTTTCTTTTCTTCTTCGAATTTATTCTCTTCTTCAATATTTTCGTCCTCCTGTTCAGCCACTCCTTCTTCATCAACTGTCTTCTTGTTTCTCTCTTCTTCTTCTTCTTCTTCTTCTTCTTCTTCTTCTTCTTCTTCTTCTATCCTCTCCTCATTTTCTTCTTCTTCTTCTTCTTCTTCTTCTTCTTTTGTATCTTCTTCATTTGCTGCCTTTTCCTCTTCTGTTTCTTTTTCTTTCTTCTCTTCTTTAACTTTTTCATCTACTGCAGCAATGTCAATAACTACGAATTCAAGTTCTTTAAGGTTTACTTGATGCTGGCTACGAGGGAGACTGTCGAGATGCAGTGCTTTGTTTTGAAAGAATTACAAAAATTATACAAGAAAATTAAAACGGAAGAGCAAAAAACAAATTAGTTTACCTTCATCTTGATGCTTCTTCTTATTCTTCTCGATTCTCCTCAACCTCTTATCTCTAACAAAAGAAGCAATATCCAAAACACTTTTCTTGATCACAGCAACACGCTCACGTAGGTCATCATCATTAGAAGTATCAGGTTTAGCTTTTAGTCCACTTGAACCAGCACAATCACAAGCACGTGCTGGACTTCGAACATAATTGTGACCACCCAAATATTCGTCTTCGTTTGTAACATCCACGAATGAAGTCAGGACAATCACGCCTTTTAGTTGCGCCTTAAAGGCATCGATGAACGTATCCTTAACTTCATTTGTGTATGGGTTAAATATTTTCATGTATCTCTGCTCCATCTCACGAACGATAGGTGTAAGGTACGGGTGCACAATCTATAAAAAAATAAATATAAATTACACGACATTCACTAATATAATAATATTATTATCATATTATGATAAGTATAATTTGAACTTTGAGTTGTTTTCTTTGTACTTGAACGGGTCACCTTCCATTATGATGTCACACTTTGACGTATGGCATCTAAGAAGCCCAGGAATAGGCAAAGGAGTATCTAACGACTTACCAGCGTACCTTCCTAGATGAGGAAAGGCCTCATATATCTAAACTTGCAGTCAATAGAAGCATATGCAAATCTACAGGGTCTATGTATTATTACATAAATAGGTAAGAGTCTATAATAAATCAGTAAGATGGTAGATTATAAGTACCAGAAACACCCTGGAAAATCCATATAACGCGTACAATGTATTATTCCTTTTCACAAATGATTCTTTTTTCTTGGTCAAATCAATCTTGTTTTTCAAATAGCTCAATGTCAACCCAAATAACTCTTTTCCCCATGGATACCCCCCGAAGAAATCTAAATCAGCCTCCATCTTGATGTGGTCTGAATCCATCTATATTGACGGGTCTTTTGCCAGCAGCATCGAGTGCACGAACCAAACCAAAGCACACTTCAAATTTTATTGATTAGTCAACCTTTTAACTTTGATTAGGTTAACCAACCTTGAGACAGTAATCCTCTTATTCTTCATCACCTTAAAATGAAAGCTTTTGCCATTTTACAGGACTTTGTTCATTTTTGATTCACGGGAATATGCTGAACAATTTAGCCCCATAATCAAAGCAAATTCCTTTAAACCAAAATAAGCTGCCTTACCATTCACACAAAACCAAATTTCATGCAGTTTTTTATTATTTTGATACGTCGCAACAATACATAATGGATCATCTATCCATTAAACTTAAAATTTTCCGGCATATGCGTTAAGTTTTTGAAATAAGTCTTCTTAAAATCATCATACAACTTTTGTTCAATAAAAATCCTTCCAAACTCTCGATAGACCGCCATTCTTTCTCTTATGAAAATCTTTGTAGGAAAAAAACCTAGCTCATCCATCCAAGTTGTTAGGCTGTACTACTCAACAGAGATATCTCTCGCACAAATTGGCAAGGATAGGGGATCATCCTCCTTCCTGTCTCCACTGTCTTTCCTGCCTTCGTCTTCACCGCTAAAACTTTTACTTTCTTCTTTGCTTACCCCTTCCCTTTTCCCTTCACTATCCTCAACATCGTCACTCTCATGTGCACTACTTTCATAATATTTGGAAATATCGGCAAGGATTTTTGATTCATTTTTTGACTCTGATTTATCAGCTACAGCTTTTTTCCTCTTTGAAGTTTTGAAGACTTCTTTGGCTTTTCACTTCTACTGATAGAAGCAGAGAAGTAGGCCTTTTAACTGCTCTATGAACTCTCATCATTTTTGATCTACAACCAAAAATGAATCTGTAATGATAGATTTATCAACCAATAGTCTATTAATAAAAATGAAAAAATGTAGCAAAAATAAATCTACAGTGGTCGATCTATCGACCACTGGTCTATTAAGAAAAATGGAAAACCGCCTCAGATCAAACATGCAAATCAATTTTCAACTTTTTCAGATATTGGTAGTGCAATTCACAACAACAAGAACACCGTTCAAATGGGTCCAATTCAGTACAACAAATTTAAAATCAATATGCAATATAAATATAAAATTTTTCTAGTCATTATCTAAAGCAAAACACGATTAAACATGAGGAATCAACAATGTTAACTAAAAAAAGTCAAATTTTGACTAAAAGAACCCCAACACAAAGAGGAAAGAAAAAATGTTCTAAAATGGATCTAAACTGATCGGGGAAGAAGACTAAACTTACCTGAGCAAGAGAAACTGAAAAATTTCAACTTGGGAAGCAAGAGTTGCCCCAAACTTTTTTTTTTCAAAAAAAATCAAGAAAAATTTGGAGAAGAAGAGGATTTGAGGAGAGAAAAAAGTTTTTGAATTTATTAAATGATTTCAATAAATGTTTGAAAAATTAATAAATATAAAAAGGGATCGTATAGTATTTTCTATAATGTTGCATTCTCCAAATTAAGTTTTCAAAGTGAGCTGCTGGAAATTTTCAATAGACATTTGCATTTGTTGTGACAGATGACTGAGCTTTTGTAAGTTTTCAAATAGATATTGAGATATCTGTTGCAACACATTACCTATCTGATTTAATTATCAAATAGGCATTTGCATCTGTTGTGACAGATGACTGACCTGTTGAAAAATTTTAAACAGATATTGATATCTGTTGCAACAGATGACATGTCTGTTTGAATTTTTTTAAAATTTTAATACTACTAAGGAGGTAAAAAATATTTCTTTGATACCTCAAAAATGTCCTCTTTGAGTAGTCTTATCTTGTCTTTTCAATGTCACCCGTCTTCCTGAAGCCCCTAAGTTATTAATGAATATTAATGAACATTTAAACCCATATCTAGAATTATCTCTCTAGCCCTAAATTTATTCATCTTTCTTCTTTTTCTTTCTCTCCTCTTTAGGGTTATCAAAACTGTCTCCCTTTTTTCTCTCTTTTTTGTCCTCTTTCTCATAAGGATCCTTTCTGATCTCAACCGATCTATATCTTTTCTTGACTGAAATTGTTATTTCGATCCCCTTGCTTTTGACATTGCAGGTATGGTTCACTGTTGCTCTTTTATTCTCATCTTCTTCTTTGCAAGTTATTTAAATCAGTTATTTACATCTATTTTTTAATTTAACTATCCTTTACCCATAGCACATTTATTTAAACAACTTGAAGGAACGCTTACTTTAAAGTCTTGAATGAACGAACCGTTGTTATTACTAAAATATGCAAAAAAGTCATCTGTTTGGAGAAGTTTAAGGAGTCGTTTGGTAGAGTGTATAAGAACAATGCAAAATATGGTATATTAGTAATACTTTTATTAGTAATGCTTGTGTTAGTTATGCTTGTATTTTTCTAATACAGTGTTTGGTTCGATGTATTAAAAAAAACATGAATTACATAATTTCTAAATAAATAATTTTTTTTTACATAATACCCTCAATATATATGTTGGAAAGGATGCAGAAATTTTTTTGAGGGACAATAAGGTCTTTAAGCATGTTAATGCATGCATTAGATCCATTGCATTACTAATGCCATGGATTTTGAGGTATTAGTAATACACACCTCAATACACAATAGAGTGTATGACTAATACTTGCATTAGTTATACATAGGGTAAAAAGGTATACCAAACAAGGTACTACTAATACCCATTAAACTAATGCATGCATTAACATTTCAATACACTCTACCAAACGACCCCAAAAAGTCTTGTTGGAATGTATTTTGCTCATTTCTTTGGCATGTATTTTGTTTATTTTTTTACTGTTGATGGTGTTATTGATGTTGTTGGTAGGTTTGGTGTTGTTAGAACTTGTGGGGTGTTGTTTTTAATGGTGTTATTGATATTGTTGGTAGGGTTGGTGTTGTTAGAACTTGTGGTGTGTTGTTGTTGATGGTGTTGGAATAAATGATGTTGTTTCTTTGTTGTTTATGTTGTTTCTTTGTTTTTTGTTTGTTGTTGATGCTGTTGTTGACTACTGGAACAAATCAAATCATTACCAAGGCGGGTTTGATGTATTCCAACAGTTTACACATCGGTTGTAATAGACTCCATATCTATTGCAATAGTTTATCTATCTGTTGCAACAGATTTACAATCTGTCAAACAAATGGGAAGCTGGTGCAACAAATGTGGAGCCTGTTGCAACAGATTGGTAATCTATTGCAACGGATGGATAATATTATTTTTGTTCTCCTTTTGTTTGACAAGAACTATTTTTATCTTATTTAAAGATATAAGGAAATGAATGTTGATCAACTTTTGCTCGACCAACACAAGAGGCTACAGTAAAGATATGTTCAGAGGAATAAGCTGCTTGCAGATGGAACCACTTCATATGTGGGTGGTATGTATTACTGATAATGTTATCGTGAAGACACACATAGAGTACACTGATTTTGTGAGTGTTTATTTTTACCAAATAGGCATTACTCATTTAAACAAGATAACTGCAATTTTACAGTTAAGTTTTATAGGTCCGAACTAATAAGGCTGAGGGACCATGAATATGGTTCTGATACTATGTTAAGATTTAATGAAGGTTGTTGCTCATGTCTATGTGTCAAAATTTTTAAAGTAATCAAGTTTTAGTGTCATTGTAAAAAGATTCGATAGCGATTGGACTAACTTTCAGGGTGCATTAGACTCTGAGATGGCCTTCGAAGCCTCCTACTGCTTCTACCAAGAACGACAATCAATATATTTATTGCCCTAGCCCAAATTTATATGGCTGGATTGTTCAGAGTGATGATTATAAGCCAGAAGGAGCCATAGTAGAATACTTGCGAGGGAAAAGGGGATTTGATGAAAGCCTATATCATCTAAGATTTAATTAAAAAGGAAAACGTAGGGTAGCTAGGAACTTCTAGTAAATCTGGGCGATGTAGCTGAATTAGAACACGAGAAAACTGAATCAAGTTCAAATATGAATGTGTATCCAGTACTGAAAATTTGCCTGTTGTCTCTCTGAAAAAAAATTAGTGCAACTGGGTACTTTGTTGGAAAGCTGCGGCTAGGTAGCATGGTTGGGATGATCACCTACATAGAAAATAGCAGAACACAAAGAAAGCATCTTTGCGGGCACCGAGGGTTGAAATGATATACCGTAAGTAAAGAAAACTTAGCCCAATAACAGCCGTATTTAAAATAAGCAATCTAAGCAAAGGCGGTAATTTTTGAATTTTAAATTGCATCTCATACCTTCTTGTTTGTGGTTCCGATTCGATCCACTGTTATAGACCTGATCGGAACCACAAAAAAGATTGATTATCATTACTTCCTTAGCAATATGAATATAATTGATTGTGTTTTCTTGCCTTAGAATGCTTTCATCATATCTTTAAGAAGATCAAATTCTTGTTGTAGTATGTGAATCCCGATAATTTTCAAGCTTGTCACCAGCTTGCTGATTTGGTATTCAATCTTGTCATTGTCGTCTTTGAGGTCAGTGTAGAGTTCTTTGTCTTTTATGAGCTGGTCAATAAGGGAGGAACAATTTCTTTGAAGCTGCGGTATTGTAAAAGGCCTTCAGAAGGCTTCTAAAAGCCTATCTTTGGAAGGCTTAAATGATACATAAAGGGTTACTATGTTTGTTTTAGGTCAACGTCTTGATGCATACTCAAACAGTGGTCCCAATAGTTGAATAGCTCACTTTATCGAGCGTTGTTCAATGCAGCTTGTTCTACCAACCTTTAAAGGATAGCCCAAAGGATAGCCTAAAGGATAACCTATCAAATCCTTTGAAGGTTGGTAGAACAAGCCGCATTGAACAATGCTCGAGAAAGTTAGCTATTCAACTGTTGGGACCACTGCTCGAGTGTGCATCAAGATGTTGACCTAAAACAAACATAGTGACCCTCCATGTATTATTTAAGCCTTCCAACGAAATTATTCTGGAAGCCTTCTGAAGGCTTTTTACAATTCCACAACTTCGAAGAAAGTGTTCCTCCCTACCAGCTCACAAAAGACCAAGAACTCTACATTGACCTCAAAGATGGCAATGACAAGTTTGAATATCGAATCAGCATGCTGGAGGCAAGCTTGAAAATTATCGGGATTCACATACTACAACAAGCATCTGATCTTCCCCAAGATACGTTGAAAGCATGCTAAGGCAAGAAAACACAATCAATTATATCCATATTGCTAAGGAAGTAATGATACTCAATTTTGTTTGTGGTTCCAATCAGGTCAATAGCAGTTGATCAAATCGAAACCACAAATAAGAAGGCATGGGATGCAATTTAAAATTCAGAAATTGCCGTCTTCACTTATATTTGCAATTTTAGTACTGGATACAATTTTATATTTGCACTTGATTCGGATTTCTCGTGTTCTAATTTAGCTACGTCGGCTAGATTCACTAGAAGTTCCTTGCCACCCTATGTTTTCCTATTCAGTTAGATCTTAGATGATATAGGCTTTTATCAACTCCCCATTTTCCTCGCAATTATTCTCCTACGACTCCTTCTGGCATATAATCATCTTTTCGAACAACCCTTCCATATAAATTTGGACGAGGAAAATTTCTATTGGTATTCCGTTCTTGGTTGATATAGTACGATGCTCCAAAGGCCTTCTCAGAGTCCAATGCACACTTAAAGTTAAGTCCAATAACAATTGGATATCTACAATGACACCAAATATTGATCCCTTTTCAAAGCTTGACACGTATAAACATGAGAAATAACCGTTATTAATCATAACAAGGTATCGGTACCATCTTTATGGGCCCCTCGACCTCATCAATTTGAACCTATCAAACTAAACTATACAATGCAGGATCTTGTTTGAATGATCAATGCCTAATCGGGTAAAACTTCATTCACAAAATCATTGTACTTTATGTGTGTTGTCCCGATGACCTTATCAGTAATACATTACTCCCACACATGAAAGTGGATCCATCCATCTGCATGCACTTTATTCTTCTTAGCCCATCTATGGCTTGATTTAAATAAACAGATGACTAACCTATTGCAATAGATGACACATCTGTTAAAATTATCAAACAATTATAGACATCTGTTATAACAGGTGATCAATCTGTTGTAACATAGACTTATCTGTTGGAAAAATCAAACAGATAATTCCATCTGTTGCAACAAATTGTCAATATGTTGTTAATTTTCAAACAGATATAATATATTTTGCAACCGATTACCCATCTGTTAGATTTATTTTAAAGTAATTTTTATTTATTCTGAAATATAATACAAGGTAAGGCTGCGTATGATACACCCTTGTGGTGGGGCCCTTCCCCGGACACCGTGCATAGCGGTAGCTTTAGTGCACCGGGCTGCCCATTGTGTCTTTTCATTTTAAAATACAATGAAAGATAAAATTTTATATTTAGATCAGTTTTTTAATTTACATATTCGAAAAGTCACCAATTTTATTTAATTGATGAATATATTTATACATAACTCTACTTCTAGATATGGTTGATCCAAATTTGGACAAGGTGATTTTGCGCGACTCCTCACGGGAACTTGAAAGGCAGATTCATAAACTCTGGTGGAAGTTAGGCGACATGAGAGCAAGGCTGAGGAGGGCCCTATTGCTGCCGGATGACGATGGGTCGGTTGACAATAATGATGATGATGATGATGATAATAATAATAATAATAATAATAATAATAATAATAATAATAATAATAATAATAATAGTAATAATAATAATTAGGCTATATTTTTTCTTTTATTATATCAGATCTACCCAAGGGTATGCTTTTTTATTATATATATTTTTATATAATGTATTCAAAAATCTATGTTTGGTCGACTTTGAATTTATAATTCTTTTTTAATATTTACTTTTTATTCTGTCTATTCCGTATTCTCAACATGTCAATAGTTGGAGGTAGGAATTGAACATTTGTGGCAACAGATGAACTATATGTTGCAACAGATGGTTAATCTATTACGACAGATGAATTATATGTTGTAATAGATTGTTATTAATAAAAAAGGGGTTATTGTTGTTATTGAGGGTGAAAGTCATAACTTTTCGATTATTTAATATGAAAAATAGTTCGTAAATAAATAATAAGAAAATAAATGATAAACACAATTTCTAACTGTAAAAGAACAATTATTTAATTTTAATAACTAATCGTGACTTTTCACCATTTTTCACAAGATTGGATTAAGGTATATGATTATTGTTTAAAAAAGGTGAACAGTCGTAAATTTTTGTAAAAAGTCACGAGCTTGATATAATTAAGTCATTTCTTTTCACAGAAAACAATACAAAAATAAATGATAAACACAATTTATGACTATACAAGAACGGTTATTTAATTTTAATAACTGATCGTGACTTTACACCATTTTTGTTTTTAAAACTATTTTTAAAAATTATTTATTTAATAAAAAAATCACAACATTGGATTAATTAAGTTATATGATGATTGTTAAAAAAAAGGTGAATAGTCGTGACTTTTTGTCTAAACACATTCAACAATGTTGCTGATGCATTAAATTCCCCATCTGTTGCGATTGATGAATCAACTGTTAGAAGAAATAAAAAAAGCTCCTAAAACAGATGGTCGATTTGTTGCAACAAATGGTATATCTGATGCAACAGATGGGTTATCTGATGCAACAGATATACAATTTGTTGCCACAACTCAATAAAAATGGTTATTATTTTATTAAAGAAACGGCTATTGAAAAGGTATATTCGATTTTTAAATTGAGAAAAAGATTATTTGAGTTTAAGAACTAATCAATAATAATAAGAAAAAAAGTCATGACTTGTCACAATAATAAAAAATTCACCAACTTGATTTAATTAAGTCATTTCTTTTCACAAAAATGAATAAGGAAATAAATGATAAACATAATTTATAACCTTAAAAAGTATTATTTAATTTGAATAATTGACATTAATATTAAATAGGCGATAAGTAGTTAATTTTCACCGTTTTTGTTTTTAAATCCATTTTTTTAATTAACATAATAAAAAAGTCATCAAATTTGGATTAATGATATGATGATTATTAAAAAAAAGATAGATTATATAGTGTAACAAATAGATTATCTGATGCAACAGGTTGTCTATTTGTTTCAACAGATGATATATTTGTTGTCATAGATGAGTTATCTGATGTAACAGATATAGAATCTGTTGTGACAACTTAATAAAAATAGTTCTTGGAAAGAACTAATTAATAATAATAATCTGAAAAGTCATGACTTATCACAATATTGCTTAATTTAATTAAGTCATAACTTTCCAGAGTAATAAAAAATGTAATTAATAAATGGAGGTGAACAGTCACGCCTTTTTGCCTAACTCATTCAGATTCAATCCTCTATAAATAGGTTCCTCCTTACTCAATCATTCATTCTACTACACTTTAGTAATTTATTGCATCTTGTTTTTCATATTACACCTTTCACCACTTTCTCTTCCGTGACCCAGGTAAGTTTTTTTATTTCTTTGTGTGTAAATATACCCAATTTGTAGTATACATTGCATTATGTTTGGATTCTTTTCTTTACTTTTGTTTTTATGTTTTTTGTCAATTTATTGTATTCTAGATATGGATGATCCAGTGTGGGATGTTGCTTTTCTGCAAGATGCCGTGAATGAACTTCGGATGTAAGTTCGTGACCTGCAATGGGAGTTGGGAGTAGTGAGAGTACGGATACTTCAGGAGATCCACAGGATTAGGAGGGCCCTACTGCTGGCAGTTGAAGATTGGCCGTGTAAGACCCCGTGAAAATCCTAGTCCCTTTCAGTCTTATATTGCATGCCATGAGGGTCTAATACTTAGAAAAAAATCAGCTAAGTGCTAAGACTTAGAATCATTTTTAGCCTTCGTAATTGGATGGTCTTATTTTTTATCCTTACAACCTTAGAATGTCAATTTTTATGTTGATTCATGATCAGGGATATCAATAGGCCATCTTGGGTGAGTTTTGGATTTTTCGAACATCGTTAGAGATATGTTTGGATATTCAAAATAGTGAGTCGACGCGATTAGGCCGCAACGCATCAGTAATAACATCGACAATATCGACACAGCGCATCAGCAATCACGTCGACAACATCGACGCAGTGCATCAGTTATCGCATCGCTGGACGTAATTTTTACATTTAGTTACAGGTTGTGGGGGAAATTAAGTCATTTTTTGATACAAGACTAAGTGTGTATCAAGAGACTCCAACCAACACAAGAATAACAAGAAGAATAACAAAGTTCTGGTGAATAAAAAATGGTCACACACGGCTTTACTAGGCTTGCAACACTTATTTGAACTAGAAAAAATGAGTTTATCAACAAGAACAACAAAGATAATAATGCTAGTGAATCGAAAGAGCCCCACATGGCTTCACTAGACTTTTAGATTCAACAACACAATGCTATCAAAATTACAAAAAAAAAAGATAGAAACTTGACATACAATATTCAATGATATAAGAACCCTAATAACGAGAAAGGACCCTAAGACTAATGGATATCAACACCAAGTTCTTACTTGGACCAAGCGAAACTCTAAGAACTCCCAAGATCCTAGTTTCTAGCCAAGATACAACACTAGTATTACTCTACTAGTGAGTTTTGGTCTTTGCCTCTCCAAATGAGAAAGAGAAGTCATAAAATATTACAAGTGTTTATTGTCTTCCATAATATGAATGAACTAAAGAGGACTAGCCCTAATACAAGGATTATATAGTCAATTACAAAGGAGGGACAAAAGACCAAGACACCCTTCGCATTAAGTGGGCAGGTTTGGGGTGCTTTGGTGGGCCTCTTCACACTTTAATAAGTATAGGCCCTTAGATGGGCTCACAAGGGCCTCACATACAGCCAAGGATGTGAACAAGGATTAGAGTCGTTGCAGCTCACGTGCTTGGCTTCGTTCGAAAGGCTTTGAGCTAGGAGTTTCCGTATCATCCTCTCCATCTTAAAAGGAATTTTTCCTCAAATTTGGATCATTGCCATCCTCTACCGTTTCTACCCGAGAGAGGTCACACATGTTAAAAGTGTTGTGAACTTGATATTCCAGGGGTAGATCAATCTTGTAGGCATTGTCATTAATCCTTTCTAATACTTTGAACAGGCCATCACCCCACAGCATCAACATAGAATTCCTTTAAGACGGGAATTGATCCTTCCTTAGGTGCACCCATACCCAATATCCCGGTTCAAGAATGAGCTTTCTTCTTCCTTTGTTGGCTTGCCTTACAACTTTTTTTTTTCTTATCCAACCGCAACCTCATCTTCTCATGTATCTTCTTCATGGCCTCGACCCATTTGCTTCCATCTAAGCTTATTACAAGATTACTTGGCAAAGGGGTTAAATCCAAAGGGGTGAGGGGGTTGATGTCGTATACACACTCAAAGGGTATCATCCCCGTGCTTGAGTGTACAACACGATAATAAACAAACTCAATCAATGGTAACTGCTCCTCCTAAGAAGTCATTTTTCACTTAACCATAGAACATAGCATAGACCCTAAGGTCCTATTTACTATTTTCATTTTGCCATCGGTTTGTGGGTGGCATAAAGTCGAAAACAATAACTTAGTACCGAGCCTACCCCACATGGACTTTTAAAAGTGGCTTAGGAATTTAGAATCCCTATCACTCACTATAGTCCTCGGAACACCATGAAGTTTTACAACATTATCAATAAACAAAGAGGCTACACTAGACGCATCATCTCATTTAGAACAAGGAATAAAGTGAGCCATCTTAGAAAACCGATCCACCACAACAAAAATACTATCCCACCCCCTTCTAGTCCTCAAAAATCCCAACATGAAGTCCATTGATATGTCAAGCCAAGGACGCAAAGGGGTGGATAATGGGGTGTACAACCCATGGGGTTAGAGCCGTGACTTGTCTCCTTTGCACTCAACATATTGGCCGCAAATATGGGCCACATCCTTGTGCATTCTAAGCTAAAAAAATTATTCTTCCAAAATTCCAAAGGTCTTCTCAACCCTAAAATGGCCCATTAGACAGCCATTGTGTGCTTCCCTCATAAATAATTCTCTCCATAAACTTGAGAGAACGCACAATCATCTACCCTTAAACTAGTATCCATCAAATTAGGTGTAGGAATGATAACCCCTAGTGTAACCCACCTATCCCTATCCAATTCTTTACTTTCCCTATAGATAGGAACGAATTGAGGGTCCTCAGGATATAAAGACTTACGTCTTTCAAACCCCATAAACTTTGACGACAAAGTAGACACAAGCACATGTTTTTAGGACAAAGCATCGACAACCACATTGTCTTCACCCTTCTTGTAATAAATAGCATAAGGGAAAGTTTTAAGAAATTCATTCCATGTGGCATACCACTGGTTAAGCTTGTCTTGTGCCCGTAGATGCTTCAAGGATTCATGATCCGTTCGGATCACAAATTATTTAGGCCAAGACTCGAATCAAGGCATACAACTCTAAATCATACGTAGAGTAGTTTAGAGTTGCTCCTTTGAGATTTTCACTAAAGTAGGCAATAGGCTTCAATTTTCCATTAAAACTGTGCCTATGCCGACTTTGCTAGCATCACATTCGACCTCAAAAGTCTTGTCAAAATTTGGCAATTGTAGCAAAGGGGCCTAGATGAGCATAACTTTCAAGTCCTCGAAGGCCTTAGCTTGTTCATCTCCCCATTTTAAAGGCTGATCCTTTTTAATCACTTTGGTGAAGGGGATGGAAATGGTGCTAAATTCTTTGACAAAAAATCTATAAAAACTAGCCAACCCATGGAAGCTTCTTACTTCACCCACGGTTTTGGGAGTTGGCCAATTTTTAATGGCGTCAATCTTAGATTCATACATTTCGACCCCACTTGAGCTCACCACAAACCCAAGAAATACAACCTAATGGACATCAAAAGAACACTTTTCTAGATTAGCATATAACTTCTCCTTTCGGAGGACATCAAACACACATTGTAAATGCTTTACATGCTCATCTAAGGACTTACTATACACCAACATATCATCAAAGTAAACAAAAACAAACTTTCTGATAAATGGATTCATCACATAACACATTAGCCTCATGAAAGTACTTGGAGCATTTGTTAGGCCGAATGGCATAACCATCCATTCATAGAGACCGAAATTGGTCTTGAAGGTGGTTTTTCATTCATCACTCGGTTTCATAAAGATTAGGTGATAGCCACTCATCAAATTAATTTTAGAAAACAAACACGAACCACTCAATTCATCAAGCATATCATCTAGCCTAGGAATAGGTTGACGATATTTTACCGTTATCTTGTTGATGGCTCGAAAATCAATGCATATATTCCAAGTCCATCTTTCTTGGAAACTAGTAGCACCGAGAATGCACAGGGGCTCATACTCTCCTTGATGTACCCTTTGTTGAGAAGTTCCTTAACTTGGCATTCCAGTTCGTTAGTATTCATCGAGTTGCTTCTATAATCCAGCTTGTTAGGCAATTGTGAGCCCGACACAAAATCAATTTGTTGCTCAATGCCCCAAAGTGGAGGTAATCCTTTCAGCCATTCCTTTGGGAAGACATCCTTATAATCCTGCAAAACATGAGAAATAGAGGAGAAATAGAAATGTTAGCGGGGTTAGTATTAAAACAATGAGCCAAAAGAAGCATCGGAGTGTCCTCGTCATCATCCACAAATAGTTCCTTCCTCCTAGCCATCATCACCATGCTCTTATGCCCCTTAGAATTTAGGTACCCCTCAGCTTCCTCTACTCTCTTACTCTCAGATTCCCCTTCTTTCCCCTCACTCTCGGCCTTCTTTCCCTTTTTTATCAATTCCTACATCTTTTGGAGTAATTAATTTACTTAGGAAGGCAATAATGGATGAAGAGTGACCTTTCGACCATCGTTCTTAAGTGTATACCGATCGGACCTTCCATCATATTTGGTCGACCTATCGTATTACCAAGGCCTTCCTAACAATAAGTGATAAGTTTCAATTGGTATCACGTCACAAAGCACCTCATCGTGGTAGTTGGCTACCTTAAAACATATCACACATTGCCTTGTAACCTTCAACTCGCCGCATTCATTCAACCATTGCAACTTTTACAGACTAGTGTGAGGTGTAGTCGGCAATTTCAAGAAGTTCAACATTGCAACACTAACCACATTCGCACAACTTCCACTATCTACCACCATAGTGCACATACTTTTCTTCACAAGACATTTAGTATGGAATATATTCTTCCGTTGGCTAGGATCATCTATCACCTTACTAATCATTGCATGCCTTACTACAAATTTTGGAACCACATACTCTACTTTTTTTGGATAAGCATCCTCATAATCATCATCATCATCAGTGGCTCCCTCTCGACCGTCTCTCCATCTTGAGGCTCAACCTCACTCTCATCACCCTTAATGCCCACTTCTTCCCTAAGGAAATACAATCTACCTTCCCATAGGATTACATTACATAGGTTATGACATTCATTGCCTTTATGCCCCCAACCTTGTCACTTAAAGCATTGGAACCCTTTAGGATTAGGATACTTGTGAGTTTTTTGCCTCGGAGGAATTTTATGGACAGTTTTGGACTCGGGTAGCCTTGTAGTAGCGGATTGGTCCTTGTTTTTGGGCCAATCCAAAGGGGATTGAACCATATTCTTGCTCCTCGGCCAACCCGAGGTTGATGGTCCCTTTGCTTTAAATGACGACCTCTCTTTAATTTCTCTTTCAATCTCAAGATTCGCTTGGAAAATACCTTCAATGGTATCAAACTTGTGAAGTGTCAAATGAGTGAAGATCTCTTTGTGCAACCCACACTTGAACTGAATAATGTCATGGACAATCTGTTCTCCCCGATGATCAAGCTTCAACATAAGTTATTGAAACTCATCATAGTATACCATAACACTTTAATTCCCTTGTCGTAAATTGTACAATCTAGCAACTCATGATGATACCTTTTGAAAAGATACCATTGCCTTATTAGGTACCTCAACCGAAACCATGGTGGTGGTTTCCCTTCTGCCAACTCATTGCCAAACCGCTTGACGTATTCCTACCAAGTGTTAGCATAGCCTTTAAAATATGCTATGGCAGAACAACTCTTCTTCTCTTCCGAGATATCATTCACTTAAAACATTTTATCATACACCGACTCCCAAGCAAGATGCACCTCAGGGTCACTTTTACCCTTATAGATAGGTAGGCTTAATTTGATGGTATTGATGCCTACGTATCTCTCTTGGTGTTGGTTTCCCCTTTCTCCATACCCTCGATATCTTCTTGGATCCATACATCCCTATCTCATCACATCCTCCCTCATGTAGGTATTATCAAAGACTCCATACCCTTCATAATCCTCTCTACCATATTTCTCAAAGTTTACAGGACGGTTTTGGATGTTTGGAACTTGATTTAAAGGGATTGGATTTTATGGAGGTGATGGTCTTTGTTTTAGTGAAACTTGGAAGGAAGGGTTTGGATTTAGAAGAGGTATTGGACGCCCAAGTCCCTCTTACGGAACTTGAGAAGTTTGGGAATGGGTTGTTCTATTGGAGTCTCGATTTAGGGGGTTATGAGTTGTTTGGCTTGCGACATTTAGTGGAGCTAGTGAAGGATTTGGCAATTGTGGCCATGTTTCGGGAGTAATGGTGGTGGAGGAATTTCTATCATGTCCACTTGACGAAACATATCGAGGAGTAGAAGGATGAGAGTTCCTTTAAATCTCCACTTGTTCTAACCTTCCACTAATAGTTCATCACTTTTCACCTTATGGCTCTCACTTCCGTACTCAACCTTTCAAGAGTTCAGGTCATAGCCTCAAGAGTGATCCTTATATTCTCCATTTTATGAGAATCCATGGTTTGAGACGTGGTTCTCCCCGTTGTCAAGGTATCACCTACATAAGAAACAAACAAGTTAGTTTAAAACCCCTCTCCTCACTCACACTCTCTTGGTTCACTCACACTCAAGATCCACAGTGTTGTAGATTGGCTAGTAATCCATGAATCCTTAAGGTATGAGTATGCTCTTGTCCGAAATGGATTCTTGTTTGAAACTCAAATAATTCTCATCGGACTAGAGCCAAGAGTTACAACGTATTCAAATAACAAAAGCACCCAAACAAAGTTGACACGAACACAAGGCTTCAAAAGACCAGTTGATAACCTAGTAAGAATGCACTAGCTTGTTAATTAGTTTTCGAATCAATTTAAAGGAAACTAAGAGTCAATAATTAGAAACTAGAAAATCCAAATTTGAGCTTAATTAATGTCTTGAATAGTGTTTAGGGTGATGTGGCAGTGTGGTATTGGTCACGGGTCCACACGTTTGATCATCAACTTGAAGTCTTAGCCTTTTTTATATCATTTTTCAATGGATAAATTGTTATTGGAAGGAAACATATAGTCTTGTAACTTTTTCAATTTTCCAAGCTCAAAAGGTGATGTTTGACTTTACTAGTTCCACAAGGCAAGTTTCCTTGTTTTAAGTAAAATTGGTTGTCAAGTCTAGAAAGGTGATGTTGGCAAGTCTTCTCACAAATAACTTTTCAATTTTGTCTTAAAACCTTTTTAGATCTACTGCTCCTTTAAGACATAGGATGAAGAGAAACTTTTAAGATGAACACAACATCACACCTTCAAGAACAATACAACAATACACCACAACGGGTACTGCAACGTCCAACATAAGTCACCATATGGCCAACCTCAAGTTTTCACAAAAAGAAGTCACTTTTTCTTAAGATCAATTATATATTTAGACACTTTTGTGTTGATGAGAAAGAAACCAACACAAGAAACAAACTAAACAAGTAAAACCTTTGTAGATCTGCAACCAACTTTCGACCAAAATGTTCAAGAACACACTTTTGGTAAAAGCTCCCCAAGATTGGTTTTGTAAGAACAAGACCAAGCCTTGAGATTTGATACCAAATAATACAAGACTAAGTGTGTATCAAGATATTCCAACCAACACAAGAACAACAAAGTATTAGTAAATCAAAAATGGCCACACACAACTTTACTAGGCTTGCAATACTTGTTTGAACTAGAAAAGAAATGAGTTTATCAACAGCAACAACAAATAAAATAATGCTAGTGAATCAAAATATCCCCACACGGCTTCACTATACTTTTAGATTCAACAACACAATGCTAACAAGATTACATAAAAAGAGCTAAAAACTTGACATACAATATTCAATGATCTAAGAACCCTGATAATAAGAAAGGACCCTAAGAATAATGAATATCAACACTAATTTCTTACTTGGACCAAGTGGAACTCTAATAACCCCTAAGATCCTAGTTTCTAGCCAAGATATAATACTAGTATTACTCTACTAGTGAGTTTCAATTTTGGCTTCTCCAAATGAGAAAGAGAAGTCACAAAATATTACAAGTATTTGTTATCTTATGTAATATGAATGAACTATAGAGGACTATCCCTAACACATGGCTTATATAATAAATTACAAAGGAGGGACAAAAGACCAAGACACCCTTGGCATTAATTAGGCAGGTTTGGGGTGCTTTGGTGGGCCTCTTCATACTTTAATACGTATAGGTCCTTAGATGAGATCACAAGGGCCTCACACATGGCCAAGGATGTGAACAAGGCTTGGAGTCATTGCAACTCACGTGCTTGGCTTCGTGCGAAAGGTCTTGAGCTAGGAATTTCTGTATTATTTTTCTCCCATATTAAACCCCCATACCACAAAATTCATCCCCTCAATAGGCAAAATACATTCACTCATTCACAAAATCCTCTTAATAAATAAACCCTAATTCATCAAGATCAAGATCAAGTTCCAGGAAATCCCCAACAATCTTCATAAATTCTGTCACTCAGGTATGTTAGGTGTTCATCCTTGGATCTCCTTCCACCCTTGGAGTTCAAGAACTCTTTTCAAAACTTGAATTATTATTACCATGTTATGAATTGAATTATTCTCATGTTTATGTTGTTGTATGGGTTTCAAGTTAAGATTTTTTATGAGTTCCATGAAATTAAGTTAGCATGTGCGTTAAATTGTGAATCTCTCATGTCAAAACCCTTTAATTTTCAAGTTGCTTGTTATAGTTATGATGCCCTATGTGGTTAGTTCTCATGTATAGAAATCATGCTCCCCAAGTATTTGATAAAATATATATATGAGTAAATTATTCATGGTAACCTATTGTTGTGTTGCTAAAATTGTTATATGAATTATCAATTATGCTATCGAGTTCTGGGGGAATTTATTACCCTAAATCTAGTTGTTTACTTAGTTGTAGTAGTTATAGAATAGTGATACAAGCATGAAGAGCACAAAATATTACAATGTGTCAAAGGTTCAAGTTTTGGATTGAAGACCTTTTGGAGACTTTTCAAGCCTTGTTCATGCGAAAAGGAGCTTATGAGAGCATGATGCCTTCAACCAAGGGAGTGTATTTACTAAAATATGAAGAAGAGCTTTGAATACACTCCAAGGCAGCCTTGAATACACTCCAAAGGTGCCTCATCTTAGGGATATTATGGTCTTTTAAGACTCCCTTTTTACACTCCAAAGGAGCATCCTTCATTAAGGGTATTTTAGATATTTTTTTGTAATAGTATAAATAGATCTTTAGCTTTCATTTTTCATTAGTTTTAAAGAATTGATTGAGTGAAACTCAAATTGTATTTTCTTTACTTAGTGTAGGGCTTGGAAAAGCCATTGTAGTGTAGGTCTTGAAAAAGACATTGAAACTAGGGTCATCATTGAGTGTGGAATCACTCTTGTTGACATTTTGGCAAGAAAGGTTGGGTTTTTGAGGAGTTGATTCCTTTGTATCCACCTAAGAATAAAGTGTTATCCATCAATCGTGAGGTGTGTTTAAGTGTTTAATATAAACTTAGGTGCTAATCATTAGAGTTTTTGTATGTTTCATTACTATCTTTCATTTAATGCAATTTTCTTCTTGTTTCTACTTCATCTCCTCTCTCTTTAGTTGCTGATTTTTTGCTTCTTTAGTCTTGAATTTCGGTTATAGCTTTGTTTTAGCTATCATTTGGTATCAATATCCAGGTATTAGAGTTGTTTCCATAACTTTAAGCCTTGGATCTAAGAAAATCTCACAAAAAAAGAGTCTAGAGTCAAGAAAAATCACAAAAAAATAGTTTCTTGTGTTGAAGTAGTAGATCCAAAACCTGTAGCTTAGATCTATTAATTTTTAGTTTGTTTTGATAGTTTATAGCGTTAGATTCTTGTTCTCTAACACTTAAAGGGTCTAGATCTAAGTTTAGAGCAAGATTTGGTTGTTTTTGAGCTAGATCCACCATTATTGAGGTGTGTTTGAAGCTTTATTGAGGTAAGATCTTGTGGTGGATACATTTTTTGTGGCATTTTGTGGATTATTTTGTGTTGGTTATTCTTGTGTTGGAAAAATGAACCTAGATCTAAAAGAAAATTTGAATTTGGGGTTCATTTGCCTAGTGGTCAAATCGTGGTCAACTCTTGAATATTCATCTTGTTCATCCACCATCTTCAAATCTTGTTGAAGAAGAATATTCAAATAGCTTGTTTGATCCAAAAAGGGAGAAGAAAGACAGTGTACTAAGTGTTTGTACAAGAATATTCCCTAGCATATTCTAAGTCTTCCAAAAAGGAAGAGGGGACAAGGGGACAAACAAGTACAATTGAAGTACACTTGAGGGGACCAATACATTTTGAATTCATTTAAAGCTCCAAAAGGGCTCCAAACCTTTAATTTTTCCCTCTCAAATGAAATTTCTTCTTCTCCTAAGTGTGTTTGGCCGAAACAAGAGATTTGAGAACTTGAAAATTTTGAAAAGTGACGTCCAACCATAAGCTGCCATGTCATCACTTATGAACAACCAAATTGAGTCCTAAAATCAGATTTGTAATTTTTAATTTATTGTTTCTAGTTTATTTTGTGTTTATTCTATCACTAATTAGTAAACTAGTAAGTACCTACTAGCTTGGTAATTAGTCTTGAGTCCGTTTATTCGTGTCTTTGCTTTTTTTGTGATTTTCTCATTCTTAAGTCGTAGTAATTTGTTGCTTCAAGTCCGCACATCATTTTTATTTGAGTCACATCAAACAAAAATCGATTCCAGGCCAAAGTAGATTTATCACTCATTCACTTGCCAAGTACATGCCAAAATTTCAACACTTGTGAGACCAAGTGTGAGAGTGGTGAGGCTCTTTTTGAATGAACTTGTTTGTTCTTTTTGTAGGTTTTCTCTTTGCTGGTTTTTTGCTTCTTATTAGGTATAATTTTGATGTAAAATGAAGGTAACACATCCCAACCTTTGGGAAATGATGCTTTGGGAGTATTGTTGGCTAAGATGGATGCACTAAGCCAAAACATTAAATGGACGTCCTTCCTCAACCAAATCCGGTTCCCTCTCTCCAAACTTCCCTAAACCAAACTCAATCCATCCAAGTAGGAGAATTAGGAGAGTTAGAATCTAAGGAGAAAGAGTCTAAGCCTCAACATGGAGAGAAAATAAATAGTGGGGTACAAGAAGGATGTGATGGAAGCAGGGGAAAGGAAAGGAAAACCATGAGTAGTGAAGTGGGAAGGGGAAATAAATGCTTGATTATCGATCTTGTCCACAAAGAATCCTTATTACTCACTAACCCAAATACTAGCATTTTTCCTAGTATTTTCTGTTCTTATGTGCAGGTTCAAGACCCAAGAAGTCCCAAGGAAGTTCCCTTCAAGCCCTTGGCCGAAAGTCCCAATTTTGGGATAAGTGATGAAGGAGTGAGTCCAAAGGTCAACCTTGACATATTCCCTTTTAATGTGGAGAATGAAGGCTGGCCTAATGTAAAACCAAGTGAATAACACACTTCCCATGATATACAAGGTAATAAAGCTATCTTCTACACCCCTAGAAACTTGAATTATTGTGATATGGCTAGTAGTGGCCAAAGTGGTGTTGTTTCAAATTTGCTTAGTGAAGAAGTGTATAAATCTTCCTTTTGTGATACTCTTGGTGTTGTTAGGTTGCATAAGGACCAAGATCCTTTTGTGAGTACGCAAGCACTAATTGATCCTTTGATGACAAAATTAATTCTTTTTGTAAGAATGATTTGTGTCCATCTAGTGCTAGAACTTATGACTTAAGTAAGGTTCCACTACCAAGTGACAAGAGTATTCACACACTAGTTGACCCTTGTGAAAACTGAGGTGAGTCTACGTTGGTATGTGAGTTGCCAACAACTAGTGAAGATGTGAATGATGATCAATTTACTCACAAATATAGTCCACTACTTGAGTTTATGTATGATGTGCTTGATGAGTCTCAAGTTAGTGATGATGTTGATAGAGTTTATCATGAGAGTGGAGATGATTATTTAAGCATATTATGTGATGAAAGTCTCATTGTTAGTTCTGCTCATAGAAATCATGAAAATAAAAATGATGTGAAGAATTACATGTATCTTTTTGAGAGTGAACTTGTAGGCTTCAACTTCTTACCTTTGAATACTAATACTCTCTCAAATAAAGATGTCTTGTGTGAAGTTGGTGAGATTACTCCTTGCATGACCCCTAGTGATATGCAATGTGATGTGTTTAATAAGAAAGGTGGTATGCTTAAGATTCACTTGTTGTCCTATTTCTTGAGATCCATCAAGAATATAAGGTTGAGTGAAGATTATCTTAACCATCCGATTCTTGATGGTGATCTCTCACTTTTAGTAAAGAATGGTCAATTGGGTGATAAAGACCTTGATATGATTGAATTTTTAGGAAACCCAATTAATGATTATTCTTGTGAAAATGGCATTGATTGGGATTCCTTTGATACTTATGGTGGTTTATTTCTATGTGAGGATTACTCCCTTGAAAAAGAAGGTAGTGCATGTGTGGAAATTCCATCTACTTCTTCTTTATATGTTTCTTATGTTAAGCATACTCATAGTGAGGATTTTGAGATTAGTAGTGAGTATATGCATGAGAATATTATAGTTGAAGTTGACTTGCGGGACATATTTCTCTACCCACTTTTTGCTCATTGTGTTTCTAATGGTGATGAAGAGGGCATGCCTAATTTTAGGGATGATAATTTAGGGGAAAATAAGTATATCCTTGGCCTAGATCCTTAGCTACTTCTTTCATTTGATCTCGGTGTCTTTTTTAGTGACTTGATTCTGATTTGGAACCCCTTTCTTAAAGGTGGTTTCATATTTGTGGACACTAGGGCAAATGTGTCATTGCCTCTTTATGGTATTGCTTATACATATGCATTCTTGTTTGACACATTTGTGCTTAAGTTGCTTGAATCTCAACTTGTGGATGCCAAGTTTATGTTTCATTTGAAAGAAAGGAGTTGTATAAGTTTAAATGACTTGATTCCATCCTTATGTGCTAAGTCTTTTGAATCCATTGGCATTCTTATAGATGATAGCACCTTGAATAATTTATTTACCCTTGATGACTTCATATACTACCTCTTTACTTATATGATGATATCCATGCAAGTCTTGGATTTGTTTTATGTAGGGGTAAGACATTTATTTATTGGTCCACTTGGAGTTACAATGCTATAAGGTTTTTGTGGACCTTTGTAGTTGCCTTGTCTCTTGATGCTGCCTTAGCCGTGTCCTTTTTCATGCTTGTGGTAGGTGTTTCATGATCATAACAAAGGATAGTTGGTTGTATTCCAAAAGTTTACTCCCTTGGCATGATTACATAACTTGTAGTACTAATGCTAACCCTTTTACCATGAGGATTGTGTGCTTATTTTCTTCTCTCTTTGGTGTTGCTAGATGTGAATTTGAGGACAAATTTCTTTTAATATGGAGAGGATGATACAAGAGTGAAGAGCACAAAAGAGTACAAGGTGTCAAAGGTTCAAGTTTCGGATTGAAGACTTTTTGGAGCCTTTTCAAGCCTTGTTCATGCAAATGGGAGCTTATGAGAGCATGATGCCTTTAACCAAGGGAGTGTATTTGCTAAAAAGTTAAGAATAGCTTTGAATACAATCCAAAGGCGCCTCAACTTAGGGATATTATAGTCTTTTGAGACTCCCTTTTTACACTTAAAAAGAGCATCCTTCATTAATGGTATTTTACATATTTTCTTGTAATAGTATAAATAGATCTTTAGCTTCTATCTTTTATTAGTTTTGAAGAATTGATTGCGTGAAATTCAAATTGTATTTTCTTTCATTAGTGTAGAGATTGGAAAATTCATTGTAGTGTAGGTCTTGGAAAAGACATTGAACTAGGGTCATCATTGAGTGTGGAATCACTCTTGTTGACATTTTGGTAAGAAAGGTTGGGTGCTTGAGGAGTTGATCCCTTTGTGTTCACCTAAGAATGAAGTGTTATCCATCAATGGTGAGGTGTATTTAAGTGTTTAATATACACTTAGGTGCTAATCATTAGAGTTGGTGTATGTTTCATTACTATTTTTCATTTAATGCAATTTTCTTCTTGTTTCTACTTCATCGCCTCTTTCTTTAGTTGCTGATTTTTTCTTCTTTAGTCTTGAATTTCAATTATAGCTTTGTTTTAGCTATCAAATAGTCCCAGTAAAGGTCAAGAATAGTAGTACTCAGTCAGTTAATAGAACTCAGAGAACTTAGTCCAGTTCAGTTAGTCAACACGATCAGGGTCAGTTCAGTCAAAATTAGTACAATCAAGTGATCAGTGTCTTTTAGTTGGGAGTAGGATTCAGCATCGAGAAAAACTAGGGATGGGGGCATTCCTGCCAATTAGCGTTTGGCCCTTAGAAGCAATCCCTAAGTTCTAGAACTACGTAGCCAACATAGGTTATGAGATGTCACCAGCCAATTTAGGACTGACACTTTTAAGGATCACCCGCTAGATTAGGGCTGACTCCACCACCATTGTTAGTACCCATGGCATGGTATTAGAACTCTTCCAATTGGGGTTACAAGTTGGACCCCGATCAGCTCTGCTTTGGCATATGTTGATTAGATTGTACCTCCCACAGTCTCAATTTCAGTATTAAGTATTCAGTATTCAGTTCAAAACTCCGTTCAGTTTTACTTGACCACAGCATACAGTTTATCAGTTATTCAGTTATCAGATTTCAGTATTTTAGTTTATAGATTATTTTAGAATCATGTTATATGCTTGTTCATGCATTCTTAGATTTTACAACATTCACGCATGCATATAGAGTTATCTCATGCTATTCATTTAGTCAGTTATTATTCATACACATGAGCCAATGTATATCAGCCTAACCTCATCTAGCATACCAGTATATTCAAAGTACTGACTGGATACTCGTTTCTTGCGCTATGGTATCATATCATAGGTTCGGACGCTCAGGTTCCCGACTGCACTTAGACATTCTAGCGTATCATCAGTAGCAACAGTGGTGATTCCTCATAATTCGAGGGCTGATTATGTTTATTTTAGTACTTTAGTCCAGTAGTCAATCGAAGTTAGTTGGGGACATATCCCATCAACTCCACAGTCATTCAATTAGATTCTTTTAGACACTTTCAGTTAGTAGTTATTCCACAGATATACTCAGTATTATTTTGTTAGTATTATGAACCTTATGGCATTTTCAGGTTTACTTTCGCATATATTTTTTATTATTATTTAGTGCTCACAGTAGGTACTAGTCGTGGGTTAGCTTGTGGTCCTTCGAGGTCGTAAGAACTGTGTGATACCTAAGGTGTACTCCCGAGGCATTACAAGCTTGGTATCAGAGCTAGGTTCTAATGATTCATAGGGAGTTTGAAAGCCGCATCAAGTAGAGACTTGTGCATGGGTGTGTAGCACGCCATACTTTTGGACAAGAGGCAACAAGACATTCTTAGGAAAAGTTTCCCTTCTTTCAGTGTTCATATCATATGAATGAGCATGAGCTCAAGTTGAACTCTCTATGTAATCCAATTCTTCCATCTGTCTATAGAATATGCCACCCATAAAGACTAACGAAAGAAGAACTGGAAACCAGCCAACACCTCCAACCATTAGGAAAAATCCCCTAAATAAGTATGTTTCTCTTGTAGAGTTCAAAACTGCATTTACTACTATATCTCACTCTATAGCAGCTCAGAATGTTTGACCAGCTGTAATCCCAACCAACCTAGTGGCTAATACTATCGCAGCCAGGATTTGGGACTTCACCAAAATGAATCCTCCTTCCTTTTCATGATCTTAGTCTGATGAGGGTCTGCAGGAATTCCTTGACTTGATTCAGAAGGTAACTAAAATTATGGGTGTGATACCTAGTGAGAGTTCAAAGTTGGTTTCTTACTAGTTGCAGGATATAGCTTAAAGCTGGTTTAAGCTGTGGAATGGGGATAAAGAAGCAGATGCAGAACCTATAGAATGGGAGGAGTTTGCTACAACCTTCTTAGATAGATTCTTCTTATTGGAGTTAGAGAAAGCTAAGGTGTTAGAGTTTATCAACTTGAAGTAGGGCAATATGAGTGTGAAAGAGTATTCCCTCAAGTTTACTCAGTTAGATAGGTATGCTCCTCATGTGGTGGCTGATAACAGATATAGGATGAGAAAGTTTATGTCTAGGGTATTGATAGTATGTTCATAGAGTGTAGGAATGTGATGTAAATTAAAGAGATGGACATATCTAGGCTTACGGTCCATGCTTAATATATTGATGAGTAGAAGCTTAAGGAGGAGGAGAGAGAATAAGAGAGTCAGAACAAATAGCTTTAGTTTTGCTCAGCCAAGGTTAGAGAGTGGTAACTGTTCTCAGTTCAGTCAAAGTTTCCATCCCCATCTCCATCTTCAGCTAGTGCGCCGGTATCAAAGTTTAGGAACGAAATTCGGGATAGGAAGCCAGGCTCCAAAATCCAGGGTAGTGTGAGCAGTGGTTGTACCCATCCACTTTGCAGAGAATATGGTAGAAATCACCTAGGTGCATGTAGAGCTGGCAGTGATGTATGTTTTGGATATAGTAATCCAGGCCATGGGATATGGGAGTGTAGAGTAATGGCTTAGAAGGGAAAGGATTTACGCCAATAGGGTCAATCCAACCATTCTCCAATCCTATCCAGTCACCCAACTCAATAGGGTGCCACTTCTAGCGCAACTAGTGGCCAATGTCAGAATAGGCTATATGCACTTCAGTACCGATATGATTAGGAAAGTTCTCCTGATGTGGTTACGGGTATGTTACAAGCCTTTCATATTCTTGTGTATGTTTTACTAGACCACTGAGCTTCACTTTCTCTTGTACCCTTCCCCTCCAGTCCCCGTATAGCTGTCTACTTCGATGTCAAGCCTAAAATATTAGCAGAGCCCTTCTAAGTGTCTAACTCAGTGGGCAAACCCATCATAGCTAGGCAGGTACACATAAATTGCCCGATTACAGTATCCCAACAAACCACTTCAGTTGATTTCAGAAATAGAATCATTCAGTTTTAGTATCCCGATGAGCCAGTCATTGAATAAAGGGGTAGTACCTCCTCAGTACTCAAGAGTCATATGTGTTTTCAGATTCCTTCTTAGAATCCTATGATAGAATACGATCTAGAATTTGAAGCATAAAACCAGGTGTTTAGCAACAGTAGTAGAGTTGGGATGGTGTTATTTGAATTTAAGCAGATTATATATTTCATGGGACTAGCCATATGAAAGGTGAATCAGTAGGCTTGAATCAGTGTATACAAGAATTTAAGTTTGTTGATTCAAAACATGCGTTGTGGATATGATATTTGTAGGCTATGATGAAAGTAGTATAGTTATTAAGGATTTAGGGATATCCATGTTATGTGTTAGAATCTAATTTAGAATCTTTGAAGGTCGAGCTAATCGAAAGAGGAGTTGAAAATTCAGAGTTAGTCAATCTTAAGTTGTTACATAATAATTGTTGGGGCTATAGAGGGCTAAGAGTGGTACCTAGAAGAAGATACTAGCAGCAAGTTTTATATTATCAGGTGTAGTCTTTCAAGGTGAGTTTATCAATTTACGTGTATTACTATCCCCTAGATTCTAGAGTAAGGTGGGGGAAATTTAGTTTAGAGTTATTGATTAAGAGGTTCACATATTTACAATAATGGCTTTAATCTATGGGGGAGATAATAGGAAAAGTAACCAAGTCAAGTTGTTACATGATGATTACTGGGGCTATAAAGGGCTAAGAGTGGTACCTAGAAAAAGGTACTAGCAGTAAGTTTTATATTATTAGGTGTAGTCTTTCAAGATGAGTTTATCAATTTGTGCGTATTACTATCTCCCAGATTCTAGAGTAAGGTGGGGGAAATTCAGTTTAGAGTTATTGATTAAGTGGTTCATAGATTTAGAATGATGGCTTTAAGCTAAGGATGAGATGCTAAGGCAAGTAACCAAGTCAGGCTCTCATATTCTAGTGGTGATACAATGTATTATAGAACATCAGTAAATGGGGAAGACGCCCGAGCCATTCGTATCTCAGTTCAAAGTTTTGTACTTCAGTTATCACGATATATACTTATGCTTTACATGCCAGCTCTATGATCATAACTTTTATTCGTGGACCTTATAGAAAATCATGTACTCTCCCAGTTCCTAGTATGAGGTGTTCCAGTGCACTCAGCAGTACGAATCATGTCTCTCAAATTCAGAAACTCCAAAAAATCAGGTTATGGAGCTCATGACTCGTGTATTCAAGCTTTACAGTATGTTTAGTTCCAGTACTCATGCTACACACATAATGATCAGTGAAATTCAGATTTATGTCATTCATATCCCGGATTAGTCCTCTTTGATGAATACAATTCAATTAATGCATCATGTTTCAGATCCCAGATATTCAGTTATGATTCAGTTTGTTGGTGTCTTATGCATCATCTCAGTATTTTTTCAGTATCACAGCCAAGTCAGTATCATTTTGGGGACATACTATCCCAAGGGGAAGATATCGTAATGCCCCGAGTTTTTCATGTACTAAACCTCTCATCTTCTCTTCACAAAACTAGATCCAGCTGGAGGTAATGGTTTGGTTACTCATAAGTTAACTCTCGTATTCCTATGTCATTCTTATAACCATTCTTATATCACCGCATGTGTTCAATAAATCAGTTCAGTTCATAATATTTAGTTCATGTATCACGTTTCAGACTCAATTATGATCTCCCGTTCCCATTCATCCATGTTCAGTAAATGATCTCAGATTCTATTCTCAACCTAAGGTAACGATTTTCCTTAGAATTTCTCTTTTCCAAACTTAGTTTTTGTTGCAAATCATTCTAATGTCATTCATGCATTCATGATCAGTTCATCCAGTCACCATGTGTCAGACTCAGTCATGCAGTTACGTTTCAGTCATGCGTATTTAGCATGTAATCTCAGTACCTCAGTGCCTCTCAGTTTAATTAATCTCATTCGAGGATGACTGTTCCCAAGGGGAGATATTGTAAGACCCTGTGAAAATCCTAGTCCTTTTTAGTCTTATATTACATGCCACTAGGGTCCAATACTTAGAAAAAATTCAGCTAAGTGTTAAGACTTAGAATCATTTTTAGCCTTCATAATTGGATGATCTTATTTTCGATCCTTACAACCTTAGAATGTCATTTTAAAGTTAATTCAAGATCAGAGATGTCAATAGGTCATCTTGGATGAGTTTTGGATTTTTTGGACATCGTTAGAGACATGTTTGGATGTTCAAAATAGTGAGTCAACGCGATCAGGCCGTGACACGTTAGTAATCACATCGATAGCATCAACGCGGCGTGTCGGAAATTGCGTTGACACCATCGATATTGCACATCGGTTATCGCATCGCTGGGCACAGTTTTCATATTTAGTTATGGGTTGTGGGGGCAATTAAGTCCTTTTTCCCACATTAAACCCCCATAGCACGAAAGTCAACCCCTCAATAGGCAAAATACATTCACTCATTCACAAAATCCTCTCAAGAAATAAACCCTAATTCATCAAGCTCAAGATCAAGTTCCAAGAAATCCCCAACAATCTTCAGGAATTCTGTCACTCAGGTATGTTAGGTGTTCATCCTTGGGTCTCGTTCCACCCTTGGAGTTCAAGAACACTTTTCAAAACTTGAATTATGATTCCTATGTTATGAATTGAATTATGCTCATGTTTGTGTTGTTATATGGGTTTCAAGTTAAGATCTTTTAAGAGCTCCATGATATTAAGTTAGCATGTGGACTGAATTATGAATCTCTTATGTCAAAACCCTTGAATTCATAAGTTGCATATTGTAGTTATGATGCCCTATGTGGTTAGTTCTTATGTATAGCAATTAATCTCCGTAAATGTTGGATAAAATGTTCATATGAGTAAATTTTGCATAGTAACCTATTGTTGTATTGCTAAAGTTGTGATATGAGCTTATCAATTATGCTATCGAGTCTTGGGGGTATTTATTATCTAAAATCTAATTGTTTACTTAGTTGTAGTAGTTATAGAATAGTCCCAGTAAAGGTCAAGAACAGTAGTAATCAATCAGTTAACAAAACTCAGTGAACTCAGTCCAGTTCAGTCAGTCAACCTGATCAGGGTCAATTTAGTCAAGCTTAGTACAGTCTAGTGATTAATGTCTTTTAGTTGGGAGTAGGATTCAGCACCGAGCGAACCTAGGGATGGAGGCATTCCTACCAGTTAGGGTTTGACCCTTAGAAGTAATCCCTAAGTTCCAAAACTATGTAGCCAGCGTAGGTTATGAGATGTCACCCACCAGGTTAGGACTGACACTCTCAGAGATCACCGGCTAGTTTAGGACTAATCTCAGGGGTAGCCCACTAGATTAGTACTGACTCCATAGCCATTTTTAGTACCCGTGGCATGCTATTAGAACCTTTCCAATTGGGGTTACATGTTGGACCCCGATCAGCTCAGCTTTGGGGCATGTCGATTATATGATGCCTGCCACAGTCTCAGTTTCAGTATTCAGTATTTAGTTCAGAACTCAGTTCAGCTTTGCTTTACCATAGAATACAATTTTTCAGTTATTCAATTATTAGATTTCAGTATTTCAGTTTACAGACTATTTTAGAATCATGTTATATTCTTGGTCATGTATTCTTTGATTTTACAGCATTTACGCACGCATATCCAATCATCTCATGATATTCATTCAGTTAGTTGTTATTCATACACATGAGCCTATGTATATCAGCCTGACCTCATCTAGCATACCAGTACATTCAAAGTACTAACCGCATAGTTGTTTCTTGTGCTATGATGTATCATATCATAGGTTCGAACGCTCAGGTTCTCGACCGCACTTAGATATTCCAGCGCATCAGCAGCAGCAGTAGTGGTGAGTCCTTATATTTTGAGGGCCGATTATGTTTATGTTAGTACTTTAGTCCAGTAGTCAGTCGGAGTTAGTTGAGACATGTCCCATCAACTCCATAGTCATTTAGTCAGAGGCTTTCAGAAACTTTCAATTAGCAGTTATTCCACAGATGTACTCAGTATTATTTTTCAGTATTATGAACCTTATGGCGTTTTCAGCTTTACTTCCGTATATGTTTCATGATTATTATTCACTGCTCACAGCAGGTACCAGTCATGGGTTAGCTTGTGGTCCTTCAGGATCTTAAGCACCGTGTGATGCCCGGGGTGTACTCCTAGGGCGTTACAAGCCGGCTGGCAATAAGAATAATGATGATGATGATGATGATAATAATAATAATAATTAGATTATTTTTTCCTTTTAGTCTATGTATTTTAATTTTTTTTGTTTAATAAAAAAATTATGGTTGATCGGCTTTGACTTTTTAATTCATATTTAATTTTCATTCTATTTATTATCTTCTCAACAAACATATCGACGATTAGACGTAAGGAATAATTTGGCTTAGTTCATCAACAGGCCCTCAAACTTATTTTGAAAATTCACTTAGACCGCTTAATTAAGGCCTGTACCTATCAGGCCGCTAAACCCCTCGAATTTTGATCCAATTGGACATTTTTTGCCTATATGGTACATCACGTGTTGTGTAATCCTGGCAAGCGTGTGAGGCATGAAAAAGTAGTCCATGTGGCAAAAGTTAACGTTAAATAACGTATTCTTTTTCCATCCCCTTCACTTTCCCTCTATTTAACCTAATTTTCTCTTTTTTTTTCATTCTCTCCTCCATAGCTAAATTCTCTCTCAACTTCTCTCGTCTCACTATCAGGTTTATCTCATAATTTTTCTTAAATCATTTTTTCTCTCATTTTCGATAAGAATGTCAGAAAATTCTGTTAATGTTGAGGTTCTCGATTTGTGTTATTGTTCCAAATTTTATCTTTTAAGAACTTCAAGGACTCCATCAAATCCAGATCGTAGATTTTTTGGATGTAAAGTTCCAAAGGTTTGAATCATTTTCACAGATTTTAATTTTATTTTATTTTATTGGTGATTTTTTGATTATTCTACTATTTTTGTAATTTAGGAAAATGGTGGATGTGGGTACTTTAGATGAATTGATCCAAAACCTTCAATTTTTGTGTATCAATATCCGGAGTTAGAATCGATCTTAATGATTAGGTGCAAAGATGGTGAAAATTTGTGTGATCGATTGAAGCAAAAGCTCAAAGACGTTGAACAAGAAAGGGACTCTATGTGTGAGAAATTGAAAGATAGTGAAGAGAAGTTAATTGCATTGAGACAAAAACTCAAAAAAGTTAAACTTGAAAAGGAATGTGCTAAGCTCAAATTGAATAGACTTGTTCTACTTCTTCTAATTGTTCTTACTGTAAAGTGGTTCTTTAATATGGTGTCAGGTAGTAGTTAAGTTTTCCTATTGAATAGGAAATTGGATGTTGTAATGGTTAGTTTATAATGGATTTGTAATAGTTAGTTTGTTGTAGTTGTTTGGTTAGTTTAGTTTGAAATGAATTTGTAATGGTTAGTTTGTTGTAGTTGTTTGGTTAGTTTAGTTCATAATGGATTTGTAATGGTTAGTTTGTAGTAGTTGTTTGGTTAGTTTGTAGTAGTAGTAGTTTGTAGTAGTTGTTTGGTTAGTTTGTAGTAGTAGTAGTTTGTAGTAGTTGTTTGAATGAATTGACATATTTTGTATGAAAATCTCATTGTCAATTTGCTACTTTGTGTCTAATTGTGCAGCTACTGAAGGTATAACCATATAGCCTATTTGTAACTACTGAAGGTATTGATAAAAATGAACTATATTAGAAGCAGTACATCATATTAAAACTGCTCAAGATTGAGCAAAAAAGTGCAAGCAACAGGATATCATATTAAAATAGCTCAAAGGTGAGCTAAAAATGGCATACATCAGCAAACAAAGTGTTCAAAAAAAGCTCAACATTGAGCATAATAGTTCTACTACAACATACACCAAAGTCATTAACTGCTACCCAAGAAAAATTTGTTCAAAAACTAGTAACACAATTTTTTCAAAGTTATTAACCCTCATTACTGTACAAATCACTTCTAAATGAACTACTTCTTTGAAGATCCAACTGACAAAGAAGACTTGGCTGCATCCACTTTTTTTCTCTTATTTGCTTTTATTTGTTGCAATTGTGTGCTGGTGATTGCATCTTTTCCTTTCCACTTCAGACCACTAGGTTTAAAACCAATATCTATATTGGTTAGTGAAGCACTCTTTAAATTTATACCTCCATAAAAAAACCTCTCACTTGATGTACTAGGCTGCAAAATTAGATAAAATTGTAATCAATGAACATTGAAAACTTGAATGAAAATATTATTATAGGTAAATAATGAGACAGAGAGAAATACATTGTACACTTGGGTTCCAGTTGCCGGATCAGAGTAAACACCAAAACCAGTTGGAGTCCTTTTGTATCCAGTAGCAGTAGCAAATGAGGTAGCATTGTATGGCCTCTTGTTGGTTGGCAAAGGTGGTACTTGACTGGAAAAAGCATTTCTTCCACTTTCAAATGGGGTCCCTCTTGCATTGGCTATTTTTCTTGCCAATCCTCTACCACTCCCTCCTTGAACTCTACCAATTCCTCTTTCAACTCCCTTATCAGCACCACATTGACCCCTACCAGAACCACCTCCCCTATAAGCACCATATTGACCCCTACCAGGACTACCAGAACCACATTTATCTCTACCAGCAGTACCTTGACCTCTACCAGCAGCAATACCTTAACCTCTACCAGCCACACTGGACACCTTTCTTTGAGGTGCTCTCGGCACAACAGCTATATCAGCACAAATAGATCCTGATTGACTGGATTGTATAGTTACATAGGTATAAAAGGTGGATCTTGACTGTGAATAAATACAATACAATATTTTCAACAATTTTCAATAATAATTTTAAGCAGGAGAAAAATATTAAGGCAGCAGAACATATATAACTTACTCTTGTTTCCTGACTTTGAGTATAGGTATCTCTAACATTGCACTGGTGTCACCACAAATAAAACTTGATTGTGGTAGTGGTGAATTCCATGAGGTTGCACGCTGAGTGCTAGATTGACTACTATTACTACTCCCCATCCCATTATAACTTACAAACAGAAATATGAAAAGTTAAGAAATATGTTAATTTTACAAACTATTATGAAATTCATTTAAGGCTTACCATTTTGGCACACATAGTCTTGTTATGTCCAACTTTCTTGCACTTTGAACAGGTGATCTTGATACCTTTTTTTGAGAGTTTTCCCTACTTTTTTGGTTCATCCTTATTCTTCTTTCTGTTCTTGCCAGGTCTGCTTGGCATCTTTCTTGGTTTTGGAGGTTTAATTAATGGGTTTGTGGTTTCCGGCCACATTCTCATATTGGTAATTGGTTGAATGAAATGGCTATAAGACTTAAGAAAGGTTTCTTTCCTATACCAGAGCTCTACATGCTGATTAGGATCTTCATTCAAGTAATAATAAGCACAAATGGCATGAGGGCAAGGAATACCTCTTAACATCCATAACCTACAATCACAATACTTCTTATCCAAGTGAACAACAAATGTGTAACCCCCATCCCTAATTTCAAAACCATTAACTCCATTCCATAGTACTCTACACCTATTTGAAATTCCTTGTTATCTTCTAAAGTAGTTCTTTCCATAGGTGCAAAGTCTAAAATCCATGTTTCTGCAAATTTGATCATATTTACATGTCTATTCATCATTTTATGCCTAATATCCTCTAACATTGTGATTATGAACTTATGTCTAGTAGCTAAGATCCAAGAATTAAAAGTCTCACACATGTTATTTTCTACAATATCATAATTAGAATGTGTTTTGAAATATGCCCTACACCAAGAAAAAGGAGGATTAACCAACATGTCCTCAGTTATTTCTTTCTTACCTAGGCTTGATATTGCTTGCATCTTCTCTCTAAACTTTACTTCAAAGCTTGATTTTACACATCTCCAAAACTGCTTCCTTCTCACTTCTCTTCTCTAGTGCACATGTCAATTGCTCCAAATATGTCTAGCACACATTCTTCTCTCAGCATTTGGTAACAGATCCATCAAAATAGGAACAAGACCCTGTAATAAGTATAAGTATTATTAAAACAGGAATATTATTGAAAAATAAAGTCAAGTAATAAGAAAAATAATTAAGTAGTGGTACCTTTTATTGGTCTGACATTATAGTCAAGCCTTCACCAGTTCCCAAATTAAGATCAGCAATCAGATACCTTATGAACCAGTCCCAGCTATGTTTTGTTTCAGTATCCACAACTGCCCATGCAATAGGATACATATGGTTGTTGCCATTTTTCCCCACAGCAACCAACAACTCACCCTTACAAGCTCCTTTGAGAAAGCATCCATCAAAACCAATAATTTTCCTACACCCATCTAACTATCCTTGCTTGAAGGCATGAAAGCACACATAGAAATAAACAAAGAGGTTCTTCCCTGGTTCAGTTTCTTTGTCAATTTTTATCCAACAAGAACTTCCAGGATTTGTTGTCTTGACCATATCTGCATAGTCATATAATCTGGCAAATTCCATCTTCCAATCACCCATATTCTCCTCATAACAATCTGTTTAGCCATATAACAAATAGTTTTACCTACATAAAGACTCAAGAACTGTCTTATGAAATCCTGAATTTCCCAAATCCTAATGTATAGTTGAGAAATAATTTTGTCCTTGAACTTTCTAGCAACCAGATTTGAATCACACATCTTGTTCTTGTTTAAAGGTATACACTTGTGAATAGGGTTATAGTTCTTAACAATAAAATCACTTGAATTCCTATCAGTAGAAGAAAACAGCAACCAGTTGCAATTAGTTACAACGCGCTTCACCCTTATTCTATGTTTTTTATTAGGTTTTAAATTCAACTTCCTTCTATACTCTAAAGCATAATCTGCAATAGCTTTTTTAAACTATCTTGCACCCTAAAAAATCATTCCAAGATCAAACACAGAAAACTCATAATTTTTATCATACCTAGTTTTCTTGCTTCTCCTTCTTCTAGGTAGATCTACTCCTCTAACAACATCTACATCTATGTCTTCACTATCTTCACTCCAATAATCAGAACTATCAAGATATTCCTTATCTTCACCCAACTTTCCAGTATATTTGGTAGTCTTATTTTTACCAATATCCCCAAAGCCTCTGTCTACACAACTTCCAACTCCCACAGGTACTTCTTAAGTTCTAACAGCCTTTTTTCTTGTTTTTTGGTTTCTTTCTTTGTTGTTGCCTTTGTTTTTCCTTCTTTCTTGTCTAAAAGCCCTCAACTCCTTATCAATATCTGAGCCATCTTCTGAAAGAATATCTCTAAGATCTGAATCATTACTCAAGTAATCTGGCAACTCACTTGCTAGCCTATTAATATCTTCTACATAAATATCTTATACATCAGCCTCATCACCTTCTTCTACACTAAGATCTTCTAGGTTAACATCTTCTACATGGATATCTTTTACATCAATCTCATCACCTTATTCTATACTAATATCTTATATATGAGCCTTCCTCTCTATACCTAAGTTAACATTCTCTATCTCAACATCTTTTAGGTTAAAATCTTTTAGATAGGTCTCACTCTCTTCCTCTACTCCAATAGATTCCTTCTCTATGTTAGCACTATCATTAATACCAACACTTTCTCTTTCTAGGTCTGCACACTCAATAATATCAGGTGCAAGTCGAAAACCAGTGGGACCATCAGGGTCAAGAATTGGTTCATCTAAAATATGATAGACATAAGAATCAATAAAGTCCTCATATTTTAAGTCTTTAACTAGTTCAAGGAGATGTCGATCACTTTTAACCAAGTTGAACTGTTTAGTTACTGCATCTTGATAATAAAACCCCCTAACAGTTTCATACCCTAATTCTTTAGTATAAAACAACAATTCCAGTATTGAAAAGTGGTCCTTGTCAATGTACCTTAGCTCTGGCACACAACTTGCAACATATGTGGGAACACCCTTATTGGAAAATTCTTCCCCATGGTGAAATTTTGTGAAAATTATCTCCATTTGTTACGTCACCTACAACAAAGGGTAAAAATTTAAAGTTAGTTAATGGAATATACCCGAAGTACACACCAATAAGCTAAAAGCTACAACCTTTAATGCATGTTAAGAAAGAGATGGAATATTCCCAAAATCATAGCCCTAACAGTGAAATTTCAAAACCCTAAAAACTAAAATATGCTAAGATTCAACAAATATAAATCATAATAACACTTACATGAGGAAGATTGGAGGAAAACTCCCAAATTTCTCCTTCAATTTGAGTGAAATTTTAGTTAAATTAGGGTTATCGAAGAGAGAGAGAAAAAGTCTCGTCCAAAATAAATTTTGTGTCCATTAAAATGTAATAAGTATATATGGATTTATTTAATGCACGTGGAGAGTTTTAAGTGGAATAGATTTCTACATCAGCATCGTTTGAAAACACGCGCATGAAACCTGATGAGAATAGGGAAAAAATGCTCAATTGGATCAAAATTCGGCGGGGCCTGATAGGTACAGGCCTTATTTGAGGGGTCTAAGTAAATTTTTGAAACAAGTTTGAGGGACTGTCAATGACTTAAGCTGAATAATTTTGAATCCAGTAGCAATAGCAAGAGTTGAAACATATTGGTTATCTATAGGGTTTGTGGCAGGAGCTGATTTGTGTTGTTCCAAATAGATTACCCATCTGTTGCAACAGATAAAGAGTCTGATGTAATAGATAATCAGTCTAATGCAACAGATAATAAGTCTGTTACAACAGATTAACTAGTCTGTTACAACAAATAACTCTTCTGTTGCAATAGATTACCCATTTGTTCGATTCTTATTACAGGCACTATAGAACCATAAATATGAATCCAACATATGAGTCTTCTGTTAAAACAGATTACTTATCTAATGCAATGGATGAATGATATGTTTAAATTATGGGCTCTTATGTTGGATTCATAATCGGGTTCTATCCATTGTTGGAAAAAACAGCAGTAATTGTGTACCCCAGATGACAAATTCGACTAAAAATTAAAATTTTACTTACCAAAGTCACCTATGAAGTAATGTTGAAGTGGAAAGTGATGTATGAAACAAAATCACCTAAAAAATTGGTCAAGTAGCAGCAGTAATGGTAAAAACAACAACAACAATGGTCGACAAGAAGAAGATGAAGGCGATAATGAAGTACAAGATGATGATAATGAAACAGAAGATGATGAATAAAACAGCAGCAACAATGAACAACAATGATCGTGAAGAGACAGAAAACAACAACAGATGAGAAGAGAGAGAAATATGTTTTTTTCCTCCGTTTCCTGTTATATTAACTAACATTTGGATCAAAGTGTAAATTCAAAAATTTGTGGATTATTTTCAAACATCCTCAACTTTCTTAATCCATAATAAATTAATTGTCACCTACACTCAATTATTAAGACTTGAGTCACCTACACCTCATTTTCAAACTTTTTGTCACCTACAGCTCAAAGCCCCCTCTTTCTCTCTATATATAAGAAGTTTTTTTTCATAATTATTAGTCAAATTTTGAAATTCGAACTCGACTATGTCATAATTATTGTTTGGCCGTTTCTAAGCTAATAAGCTATTTCTTCGGGATATAAATAAAATGATATAATTTTTGGAATGTACTCAACTTAAAAGTATTATAGGAGGATGAATTTCTTGGTTGACATGTAGAAATATTGTTTCAACTCTTTTATCATGATTTTTAGATGCTAATTAATAATAAGAAAATATTTTTTAATATATTTTTATATCAAGTGAATAATACGTGACGTAGTATCTTGATCGTTCAGTCAACAAAATGTTTTTATTTTTGTAACACTTTTTTGTTTTAATTATTAGTCAACTTTTGAAATCCGAATTAGATTTTATCATTATTATTGTAGGATTCTTCTGAGTTAATAAATTGTATCCTCGGTGTACAATAAATGATGATATAATTTTTTGGATGTACTCAACTTAATTCTTTGAAAGAAAGAACAAATTTGTTAGTTGATTTGAAAAATTTCGCTTCAACTCCTTTATTATAATTTCAAATGTTAAATAATAATTCTAAGGGAAGAAAAAATTGATATAATAAGTTGTTTGTTTTATTAATCAAATATATTCAGAATTTTTTAACAGAAGTTATATCAATTTTTAGGTATGTCTTTTGCACGTATATTAATTTTTAGGCACGTATTTTGCACGTGATGGATAAGATGAGAAAAATAAGAGTGAGATAATTTGGACATATGAAGTGGAGATGCATAAACACTACAATAAAGAAGTGTGAAAGGTTGAACATAGTAGGCATGAGGAAAGGTAGGTCAAAGAAGTGTTGGGGAGAAATGAATAGATAGGACATAATATAGCTTGAGGTTACCAAAGACATGACCTTAGATAATAGGGTGTGGACGACGCAACCTCATCTTTATTGGTTCACAACACGTTCATAGGCAAGACTCTACATAGACATAACATCTGAATGACCTACCGTGATACCACTTTTATCATATCTCAAGTTCCATTGAGAAGGACACGAACCTGATGCCCTAAAGATCTGAGAGAACCAACTAATAACATATGTTTATCATACATATAACTATGACAATCATGAGCCCTTGACATGCATATATAAGATACTTTAATAAGACACTTACATATATAGACCCAAAAATTAAATACATGATTTGACCGTTGAGACCACAAACATGCATTAACCTACAAAGCCTCTATACGATAGAAAAACTTAGTTTAGATCGAGACAGAGCTCTGTGTTATTCTTAACTACTACATAATACTAAAATACATATTAAAGACTTGGCAAAGTATCGAATCCATATGGAGTTCTTTTGCTCAATTTTAAAGTTCTCTTATAATTGACAAGAGAAATTTTGTTTCAATTCTTTTGTCATGATATCAAATATTAATTGATAATTAAAATAAAAAAAATTAATATAATAAGGAGTTTGTTATTTAATTAAATATACCGAGATTTATTTTTTAAAAATTATATCATTTTGTTGAAGTATAAGAAGAAGGGTTCTTGAATATATTTTATTTGCAATATTCAATATTGGTTTTCCTATTTTACAATTATTAGTAGTATATAAATTTTTTTTTCTTTTTTTGTTGACCGTGTACTCGTGTTAAAGGATATTTTTGTTTTTTAATTTAATTTTATTTTTATTTTTATTTTTTAATTTATATATTTCAACTTTTAAGCAGTGAATTCGGATTAGATTTAATTAAGAGAAAATGTTTTATTTCAACCTTGAACTATACCAAAAACGGCTGAGACACGCCTCAACTTAAAGGTGGTCCTATTACCCCCTGAACTAATTAAAAGTATAATTTTGATACCCTTATGCCTACGTAGTACATACGAGGCTCAACACACTGAAGAGTCCACGTAGGCACACGTGTGTACCACGTAGGCACGAAAGGTGTCAAAATTATATTTTTAATTAGTTCAGGGGGGTAATAGAACCCCCGTTAAGTTGAGATGTGTCTCAGCCATTTTGGTTATAGTTCAAGGGTGAAATAGGGTATTTTCTCTTTAACTAATATTTTTTTGTCGCTTTTGAGTAGACTAGCCAAATATACGTGCTTTGCACGAGTGTCTCGTGTTAATTAATAATAAATTTTTATAAAAAAATAAATTATTGTGTGTATGTTAGAGTACTAAGTAAACAACTTTTTTTTAAAAATAACATAAAACTTTTAAGATAAAAACTATACTTAAAGAAAAATATGATAACTAATCACCACATTTTTTCTCAAAAATCACTTTAACCTATTTTTATTTCGTATCATATTATTCCAAAAAGGAATGATTGTCAATTTATAAAAATTCAAATTCAAAAAATTTTCCTTCAAAGAAAGACACCAAACTATGAAAAAAATTATTTTTCTCTCATAAATTATTTAACATATTATTTCAAATAAACCTAAACACTTAATTCTAAACTATTAATGTGACTAAATATTTTAAAGTAATTATAATACAACTTTAGTTTATTCCATTTTATTTTTTGTTATCTTTACTATTTAAGACTCTCTATGTTACTTTTTTTTTAATTTGTGTATTCTACTATAATTAATTTTACAGTACGTGTTATGGAATTATTAATACCCCTTTTTCGAGCACAAACAAATTATTAAAATAACAATTTTATTTTTTGAGCTAAAGTAATTATTTTCCTACTATCATATATTTTAGGATTCCTTAATTATTAATTATAGAGAAAATTATAAAGTCATAGTCTAACAATATAAAATTATAGAAAATATACATGAAAAAATATTTGGATACAAACCTTTGAGAAGCTACATATTCCTGCAACACAAATAGAAAAAAAAAAAAAGGAAGGTATTTATTATCAATAAAAAGAAATCGAAAAAGATGAAGAATAATACACATATTTATTCTTTAATTTTTATTTACATCATCATGAAATAAAAAAAAAATCTTGAACGACAAAATCAAGATTTAGAATTCTTTAATCATAAATCATACAAAATCATAAAGTGATAGCCTAACAGTGCAAAATTTATAGAAAATATAACTGAAATACTTAATTATAAACTATTGAAATGCATATTCCTACAACACAAAATAGAAAAAAGAAAATAGAGAAAGATGAAGAATAAATTATAAAAACATAATTTGTAATAAATTAAATCTACATATGATTGATATAAAGGAAACTGTAATATTAGGAGAATAATATCTCTACTTTGATGTGAAAGGAATAATAATTAATTTATAGAAGTTCAAATTCTTTTCTTCTAAGAAAAGGATTCTTTAAATAAGGAAAAAAATTATTTTTTCTTTTGGAAAGTAACAATCAATTATGTTATTAAATTATTTAAGTTACTAAATTATGTTTTAAACTAAATAAATTATTTAGGGTAGCTTTTTTTTCCTTTTAGGATCGTAACGTGAAAAGTAGGGGATTGTCATATATTATATTATATTTTAATATATTTTAGGAATCCCTTGTTTTATATATTTTAGGAATTAATATTATAAATATAATTATATAATAAATTAATGATGTGAAAAGATGATTTTATTTATTGCGGTAACTTTCAATGAAGAGTAAAAAGTCAAATTACTTTTCTAAGGGTCTTCACACTTTTAATATATTACAGAAAAGGATTTTTTAAATAAAGAAAAAAAAATTCTTTTGGAAAAGTAACAATCAATTATGTTATTAAATTATTTAAGGTACTATATTATATTTTTAACTAAAAATATTATTTAGGGTAGCTTTTTTTTTTCTTTTAGGATCATAACGTGAAGGGGGGGAGAGGGGGGGGGGATTGCCATATATTATATTATATTTTAATATATTTTAGGAATCCTTCGTTTTATATATTTTAAGAATTAATATTATAAATATAATTATATAATAAATTAATGATGTGAAAAAATAATTTTATTTATTGTGGAGACTTTTAATGAAGGGCAAAAAGTTCAAATCACTTTTCTAAGGGTCTTCACACTTTTAATATATTATTGATATAGATTATAGATATAGATATAGATATAGATATAGATTTTTTTCTTTTTTTTTTTATTGATCATGTGGAAATATATTTTCGGATTGCATTTACTTTTATTTAGTCAAATTTTTAGCTGGAAATTCGTATTAGATTTAATCAATATTGTTATCTGGATGATTTTGAGTATATTAACTGCATCTTTGTTATAGAATAAAATGATATAACTTTTGGATGTATTCAACTTAAAAATAATTTAGGGGAAACCGATTTCATTTAATTGACATGAGAAATGTTTTCTATTTTTCTATTGTTAGTGTAATATAAAGGATAATTATTTCTCCGTTTTATTTATCTTTTCTATTGGTCATGTTAAAGCATTACATATATCATTTATATTGAATATTTAATTATTAGTCAATTTTTGGTGAATCCAAACTTGGTTTGATCATTATTGTTGTATGGTCATTCCTGTACGTTAATTGCTTTTTGATATATAAATAAAATGCTACAGTTTTTTTCAAAAATGCTCAAATTAAAAGCATTGTAGAAAAGGGTGAATATAACGCCTCGAGTCTGCACCTCGGACGCTACACGGTGCTTACAACTCTGAAGGACCCCAAGCTAGCCCATGACTGGTACCTGTTGTGACCACTGAATAATAATACTAAAATAATGTAGAAGTTAGGCTGAAATCCCATAAGGTTCATCATTTGAATACTGATAACTATAGCAACTGATAATAACATCTGAAAACTAAATACTGTCTGAACTAGTCTAGTCTGAAAAGCCTCTAACTGAACTGTCTGAATGTGGAGTTGATGGGACAAGCCCCCAACTAACTCCAACTAATAAAGTACTGAATCTACTGTAATACTGAAATAAAAGAATATTCTCGATAGATGAGGACTCACTACTGAATTTGTTGCTGCTGACTGAATCTGGCTAAGCGTTGTCAGGAACCTGAGCGTCCAAACCTAGGATATGAGACATCATAGTGCAAGAAACGAGTATGTGATCAGTATGTGAAATGTACTGGTATGCTAGATGAGGTAAGGTTGAAATGCATGGGTTCATATGCATGAACAATAACTGACTAGGAGATATGAATATAACTGAATGAGAGTACATGGATAACTGATGCTGCTGTAAACACTACTTATGCAATACTGTGTATATACATATATACTATGTCTGAGATTTTTATTAAAACTGAGTACTGCATTCTGATAACTGAGTAACTGATATCTGAGATTACTGATAACTGGGTGACTGTTACTAATAGTCCTAATTCTATGGAACTGAACAAATTTCTATACTGAAGACTGAAATAAAAATTATGGGAGCTAATCATCTAACCGACATGCCCCTCTCTAAACTGATTGGGGTCTAACCTGTAACCCCAATTAGAAGGGTGTTAGTACCGTGCCACGGGTATAGATATTGGCTGTGTGGATCCACTGAAATGTTGTCCCGAAGGATTAAGGGTCACCCTCTTCTAGCAGGTTCCCTAATAAGAACGGTATTACCCGCGACTGGTAGATAAACACCTTATCAACCCTCAACTGGCAGGTTGATATCTCAACCTACGTTGGCTACGTAGTTCTGGAACACAAGGATTGCTACTAAGGATCACACCCTCTACTAACAGGTGAGCCCCCATCCTTCGGTTCACTCGGTGCTAAATCCTACTTCTAACTGAACGACACTGATTATTAGACTGAACTGAACTGGACTGAGTTTTACTGAGTTTTGTACTAACTAAGTACTACTATTCGTGACATTACCAGACTATTCTGTAGCTACTGTAATTCTAGGTAAACAACTAGATTTCAGGCATTAAATACCCCTAGGACTTGATAGCATCAATAGTAAAACATGGCACACTTTTGAAAGCATACTAGCTAGTCACTTAGTCATAATTCAATCATTAAGACATTTTGTCAAACACTTGCAAGGCATGAACTTATACATGAATGGGAACA
>NC_061117.1:174235650-174304903 GCF_002878395.1 Capsicum annuum | reverse complement strand
GAAAAAGGATTCTTGGGCACCATGGGCGGTAAGGACCCATGGATGAACATCTAACATACCCAAGAAATTAACTTCTTGAAGATTCTTGGTAGAATTTTTGAGGATTGCTCTTGATTCTTAGAGGCTAGGGTTTTGCTAATTGAGAGAATGCCCTTGGTTTTAGAGAAAATTAAATAGAATAATGACTTAATTAGGTTATTAGAGATTAAATCTCGTGTTTAGACAGATTAGGACCATGGAAAAAAGACTAAATTACCCTCGGAAAGAATTAAATTTTCATCACTAAAAATCACAATTTTAGCTTTCACCGCGACGTGGTGGCATCGCAGTGAGCCACTGAATGTCTGGCTGAAACTGTTTAAAACGGATAATTGTGAAAATGGCCCTTGGCGCGATGCGGCGCTATTACATAGCGCCACTAGAAATTGATAATTCTGAAATGGCACCTTAGTGCAACGCGGTACTATCGCGGTGCCTTACTGAAAAATGACAATTGGGAAATGGAATTTTGGTGCAATGCGCCATTATCGCGTTGACACACTGAAAAATGACAATTGGGACCTGAAACTTCACCGCGATGCGGTGATGCTCAATTTTGCATACTGTTTTACTAAATGTGTCGTAACTTCTCACACAGATATCGGATTTGGGCAAAATTTATATCATTGGAAAGCTAACTGAATTTCCTACATAATGATGGATCATAAGAAGGAAAATTCTAAGTATTTTGAAAATTTTATATAGGAATTCTCATGTACTGAGAGCTAAACTGAGCTAGAAGTATATGGGGTATTACAACATCTCCCCCTTGGGAACATTCATCCTCGAATGAGACTGATTAAGCTGAAAAGACTGATAAATTGCATTTATACAAACACTGAACATGCACAACCAAAACATGATTACATGACTGAACTGATTCATGAATGCATGACTGTTATGAGAATGACATGCAATGGTAACTGATACTAAGTTTATAACTATAACTGAGCATGGAACTGAATAAATCTAAGGAAGACTGTTACCTCAAGATGAGTTTGAGTTTGTGGAGAAGAGGTAAGGATTCTTGGTCCACATATCTGCTTCTACTTCCCAAGTATCTCTCTCAACGGACTGGTTCTGCCAAAGAATTTTGACCAAGGAAACTTCTTTGTTTCTTAGTCTGTGAATCTGACAATCGAGGATTTAGACTGGGACTTCTTCGAAAGAAAGATCATTCTGAATGCTTACGCATTCTAAGAGTACTACAACTTTATGGTCACCAATGCATTTCTTTAGTAAGGAGACGTGGAATACTGGGTGTACTGAAGCTAAGTCTGAAGGCAACTCAAGCTCGTAAGCTACCTTTCTGAAATGGTTGAGAATTCTGAAAAGACCGACATATCATGGACTGAGCTTTCCCTTCATGACGAACCTCTTCACTTTCTTCATGGGAGAGATCTTTAGATACACAAAATCACCAATCTCAAACTCGAGATCTTTTCTTCTCACATCAGCATATGATTTTTGTCGGCTTTATGCTGCCTTAAGCCTCTCCCTAATCAATTGAACCTTCTCTAAGGCATCAAATACTAATTCAGAACCTGCCAACGCAGTCTCGCCTACCTCAAACCAACCAATAGAAGACCTACATCTCCTCCCATAAAGTGCCTCAAATAGAGCCATCTGAATACTGGAATGATAACTGTTATTATATGACAATTCGATCAACGGTAAGTGGTCATCCCAACTACCTTTAAAATTAACAACGCATGTTCTTAACATATCTTCTAGGGTCTAAATGGTCCTTTTCACTTGACCATCTATATGAGGGTGAAAAGATGTACTGAGATGAACTTGGGTACCAAGACCCTTTTGGAATGCTTTCCAAAAATGAGAGGTAAACTGGGTACCTCTATCTGAAATGATGGATACTGGGACTCCGTGCAACCCAACCAACTCTTTGAGATAGAGCTTGGCATAGTCCTTGGCTAAATAAAAAGTATGGATTGGCAATAAATAGGCAATTATGGTCATCCTGTCTATAATGACCTAAATTAAATCATACTGATGACGAGTACGAGGCAAGCCTGTCACGAAATCTATGTTCACTTTCTCCCACTTCCAAGTGAGGATACTAAAATTCTGCATAGACCCACTAGGCTTCTAATGCTCAATCTTAACCTGCTGACACGTTGAGTACTTGGCTACAAACTCTGCAATATCTCTCTTCATCCCACTCCACCAATAGATCTCCCATAAATCTCAGTACATCTTAGTGGCCCCTAGATGAATAGAGTATCATGCACCATGCACTTTTACAAGAATTTGTTGTCTTAACTCATCAATATACGGCACACACAGCTTACCCTGGCAGTGCAACACACCATCTCCCCCTTGGGAGAAATCCTCTACCTTATGATCTCTGACTGACTCTTTTAACTTGGCTAGACTGGGATGTGTATCTTGTTTTTCTTTTACACTAGAAACCAAAGATGATTCCAAACTATTCTGAACCCACACACTAGAATCAGCCGAATTAACCAAACGAACACCTAATTTGGTAAGCTGCTGAACTTCCTGAACTAATTTCTTCTTACCATTCTCAACGTGAGAAACACTACCCATGGACAATCTACTTAGGGAATCTGCCACTACATAGGCCTTGACCGGATGGTACAAAACACTCGTATCATAATCTTTCAACAACTCTAACCACCTTCTCTGATGCAAATTCAAATCTTTCTGAGTGAACGCATACTGGAAGCTCTTATGGTCTATGAACACATCAACATGCACCCCATACAAATAATGCCTCCAAATCTTTAAGGCAAATACTACTGATGCTAACTCAAGATCATGGGTAGGGTAATTCTTTTCATAAAGCTTAAGCTGTCTGGAGGTGTAGGCTATGACCTTACCTCTCTGCAACAAAACATAACCCAGCCCAACTCTGAAAGCATCACAATACACAACAAACCCATCTAAACCATCTGAAAAAGTCAAAATTGAGGCTGAGGTGAGTCGAGTCTTTAATTCCTGAAAACTCTTCTCACAAGAATCCAACCACTGGAATTTGACTTTCTTCTGAGTCAATCTGTACATGGGGGATATGATAGATGAAAATACTTCAACAAACCATCAGTAATATCCAGCCAAACCCAAGAAACTCCTGATATCTAACGGAGAGATGGGCCTAGGCCAGTTTCTTACTACTTCGGTCTCTTGAGGATCAACTCTAATGCCATCATTGGAAATTATATGACCAAGGAAAGCTACTGACCATATACAAAATTTTTACTTACTAAATTTAGTGAACAACTAATGGGCTCTAAGGGTCTGCAATACTATTCTGAGATGTTTTACATAATCATTTTCGGTATGGGAGTAGACAAGAATGTTATCAATAAAGACTATGATGACATGTCCAAGTACTTCTTAAACACTCGGTTCATCAAGTTCATAAAAGTTGTTGGTGCATTGGTAAGACCAAATGACATGACTAGGAATTCAAAGTGACCATACCGAGTTTTGAAAGCTATTTTTAGAATGTCACATTCTCTGACTCTCTGAGCTGATGATAGATGGATATGAGATCTATCTTAGCAAAGTAACTGGCAACCTAAATTTGTTCAAACAAGTCATCAATTTTGGGAAGTGGGTACTTATTCTTGACTGTGACTTTGTTCAATTGATGGTAGTTTATACATATCCTAAGTAAACCATATTTCTTATGCACGAATAAGACTGGTGTGCCCCACGGGGAAACAATCGGTCTGATGAACCCCTTATTTAAAAGGTTCTTTAACTGTTCTTTCAACCCTTTGAGTTTAGATAGATCTATTCTGTATGGCAGGATAGATATAGGTTAAGTGTATGGAAGAAGGTCTATTCCAAAGTCGATTTTCCTTTTAGGAGGAACTCCAGAAAGATCCTCGAAAAACATATCTGAGAATTCATTTACTACAGGAACTGATTTAAGGTTGGGAGTCTCTAAACTAGAGTCTTTGACTCAAACAAGATAGTAGATACACCCCTTGGATATCATCTTTCTTGCCCTAAGGTACGACACTAGATGACCCTTAAGCGTTGTGGTACTACCCTTCCATTCGATGACTGGTTTATTAGGAAACTGAAAATGAACAACCCTATTTCTGCAATCAACTGAAGCATAGCATGAATAGAGCCAATCTATGCTTAGAATGATGTTAAAATCTTCCATCTCTAGCTCTACAAGGTCTGCTGAAGTAACTTTCTAATATACCATAATCGGGCAGTTCCTATATACCCACCGGGCTATGATAGACTTACCCACTAGGGTAGAGACTGAGAAAGGCTCTATTAGGATTTTGGGACTGACTCCAAAGTTGACTGCTATATGAGGAGTTATGAAAGATAGAGAAACTCCTTGATCAAATAAGGTATAAATATGTAAATAGAAGATTTGTAACGTACCACTAACCACATCAGGAGAAATTTCCAGATATTGTATGGATTGAAGTGCATAAAACCTATTTGGGCATTGCCCATTAGTGGCACTGGAAGTGACACCCTACTGATTCGGACGACCAGACTGTGCTGGGGGACGATTGTACTGACCTTGTGAACCTGACTGAGGACAATATCTGATTCTATGGCCTGGCTTGCCGCACCTAAAACATACATCACTACGAGCTTTGCAGACACTATGATGGTTTTTGCTATATTTCTAACAAAAAGGATTCGTTCGGGCACTGCTGACACTACCCTGAGACTTAGAACCTAGCGCCCTGCCTTTGTTACTATTTTTTAACTTAGGTACTGGAGCATTGGCTGAGGACGGAGCTGGAACTGAAGATTTTTGGCAAAACTGGGAATGGTTACCGCCTTTTGACTTAGGCTAAGTAAAATTAAAGCTACTTATTTTATCTCTCTTATTTTCACTCTCTCTCTCTCTTTCCTTATTCTTAGCCTCTTCTATTTGCTAAGCATGTACCATTAGCCTGGATATATCTATCTTCTTAATTAACATTGTGGTCCTGCACTCCTTGACCACACTCTCTGACACCCCAGATATAAACTTGCTCATTCTGGACCTATTATCTGCTACTACATGGGAAGCATACCTGTCTAACTATGTAAACTTGAGGGAATACTCTTTCACACTCATTTTGCCTTTCCTGAGATTGATGAACTCTAACACCTTGGATTCCCTCAACTCTAAAGGAAAGAATCTGTTTAGAAAAGCAGTAGTAAACTCTTCCCACTCTATGGACTCTACATCTATGCCCCTATCTACCTTTCACTGCTTAAACCACGTATGAGCTACATCTTGTAGATGATAGGCAGCTAACGCAGTACTCTCACCGAAATTTACTCCCATAATATCTGTGACTTTCTGTAGCTGATTGAGGAACTCCTGTGGATCCTCTTTAGACTTAGAATTGGAAAACAACAGAGGGTTTTTTTAGGTGAATTCCCCAAACCTGGCTGCAGCAGTATTGACCACTGGGTTGGCCTGAACAGCAGCTAACCATTCATTTTGAGCTGTTATAGAATGGGCTAGAGTGTTTAACATAGCTCTGAATTCTGTATGGGATACATGCTCATCCAAGGGATCTACCTAAACAGGCGGAGGATCTGGTTGATTTTTATTCCTTCTTCTATTAGCTTTTTTGGGAGGCATATTCTGTAAATGGTAGGGAAAGATGAATTAGACTGAGATTTCAACTTGCGCTCATGCTCACTCGCACGACATGAATACTGAAAGAAGGGAAACTTTTCTAAAAATGCCTCATAGCCTCTTGTCCATAAGTGTAGCGTGCTACACACCCATGCACAAGAATCTACTTGACGTGACTTTCAGACTCCCTAGGACTCTATTGAACCTTAGGCTCTGACATAAAGTTTGTACTACCCCGAATCTGTACCCCAAATGCTACAAGGTGCTTACGACCCTGAAGGACCCCAAGCTAACCCATGACTAGTACTTGCTGTGAGAACTGAATAATAATACTAAAATAATGTGAAAGTTAGGACGAAATGCCATAAAGTTCATAATCTGAATACTGATAAATATAGCAACTGATAATAACATCTAAAAACTGAATACTTTCTGAAAAGCCTCTAATTGGACTATCTGAATGTGGAGTTGATGGGACAAGCCCCCAACTAACTCTAACTAATAAAGTACTGAAGCTACTATAATACCGAGATAAAAGAATATCCTCGATAGATGAGGACTCATTAATGAATCTGCTGTTGATGACTGAATCTGGCTAAGTGCGGTCAAGAACCTAAGCATTCAAACTGATAATATGAGACATCATAGCACAAGAAACGAGTATACGATCAGTACGCGAAATGTACTGGTATTCTAAATAAGATAAGGTTGAATTGCATGGGTTCATATGCATGAACAATAACTAACTGAGAGATATGAATAGCATTGAATGAGAATACATGGATAACTGATGCTACTATAAACATTGATTATGCAATACTATGCATATACATATATACTATGTCTGAGATTTATACGAAAACTGAGTACTATATTCTGATAACTGAGTAACTGATATCTGATATTACTGATAACTAAATTACTAATAACTAGGTGACTATTAATGACAGTCCTACTCCTGTATAACTGAACTGAGTTCTATACTAAAGACTGAAATTGAAACTGTAGGCGGTAATTATCTAACCGACATGCCCCTCTCTGAACTAATTGGGGTCCAACCTGTAACCCAAATTGTAAGGATTTTAGTACCGTGCTACAAGTACAGACACTGGCTATGTGTATCCACTAAAATGTCATCCCAAAGGACTAAGGGTCACCCTCTTCTGGCAGGTTCCCTAATGAGAATGGTATTACCCTCGACTAGTAGGTAAATACCTTATCAACCCTCAACTGGCAGGTTGATATCTCAACCTACGTTGGCTACATAGTTCTGGAACACAAGGACTGCTACTAAGAATCATACCCTCTACTAACAGGTGAGCCCCCATCCTTGGGTTTGCTCGATGCTGAATCCTACTGCCAACTGAATGACACTGATTATTAGACTGAATTGAACTGGATTGAGTGTTGTAATAACTAAGTACTACTATTCATAAAATTATCGAGACTATTCTGTAGCTACTATAAATTTAGGTAAACAACTAGATTTTGGGTATTAAATACCGCCAGGACTCGATAGCATCAATAGTAAAATATAACACAATCTTGAAAGCATACTTGCTAGTCACTTAGTCATAATTCATTCATTGAGATATTTTTCAAACACTTGCAAGGCATGAACCTGTACATGAATGGGAACACATGCAAATATGTCATGATTGCACTATTCAATTCGCATATGCATTTTAACAAACACCAGGGGAGCATGATTATTTCATATATATATATATATATATATATATATATATATATATATATCATGGCTACAATATTCAACTTGTAATTTTAAGGATTTATCATGAGAATCAGATAATTCATCACATATGCTATATTAATTTCATGAAACTTGTAACTATTCATGGATTGAAGACCATATAACAATACACACTTGAACACAATTCAACTCAAACACGTAATTCATGGAACATCAATCTTGTATTTTTGAAAAGAATTCTTGGGCTCCATGGGTGGTAAGGACCCATGGATGAACATTTAACATACTTGAGAAATTAACTTTTTAAAGATTCTTGGTAGAATTCTTGAGGATTGCTCTTGATTCTTGGAGGCTAGGGTTTTGCTAATTGAGAGAATGCACTTGATTTTGGGGATATTAAATAGAATAATGACTTAATTAGGTTATTAGGGATTAAATATCGTGTTTAGACTGATTAGGGCTGTGGAAAAAAAAAACAAATTACCCTTAGAAAGAATTAAATTTTTGTCACTAAATATCCCGATTTTGGCTCTCACCGCAATGCGGTGGCATCACGGTGAGCCACTGAAAGTCTAGATGAAACTATTTAAAATAGACTATTACAAAATGGCCCTTTGCACGACGTGGTGCTATCATATTGCGCCAGTAGAAATTGACAATTCTGAAATGGCACCTTGGCCCGCGCGGTGCTATTGCGGTGTCTCACTGAAAAATGACAATTGGAAAATGGCACTATGGCGTGACGCATCATTATCTCATTGACACACTGAAAAATGATGATTGGGACCTGGAACTTCACCGCAACACGGTGATTCTCAATTTCACATAATGTTTTACTAAATGTGTCTTCACTTCTCATCCGGATATCGGATTTAGGCAAAATTTATATCATTTGAAAGCTAACTGAATTTCCTATACAATAATGGGTCTTAAGCTGGAAAATTCTGAGTATTTTAAAAATTTTATATTAGAATTCTCGTATACTAAGAGCTAAACTGAGCTAGGAGATATGGGGTATTATAGTGAATTCTTCAATTGACACAAAAATCTGTGACTTTGAACAAGGCTAATGTCAAAAGGTACTTTAAAAATCTGATTAATTTAATTGTGGATCAAATTAATATTTTTAAAACTTATTAATCTTTTTCAAAATAAAATCAACCCAAAACTTATTTAATGTGTAATCAAAATAAGTGACCCTATCATTTATTCTCATCTCATTCATTTAAAAAAAAATATATTTTTGTTCTCTGAGAAAGCTTAAACATTTTCTCTCTAACTCTTCTCCAAGAATTGTTGTAGATAACACAATAGATTGATGTTCCTGTCATTTTTAGTGACTATCAGGTGTTAAAGAACTCACATTCAACTTCTTCATCCTTTATTCTTCCCATGTTTCCATCAATTTCTCTCTCATCGCAGGTAAAGACTTCTCTATTTGTTGGTATTCAAAATAATAGGGTTTTTTAGTTAATGAGGAAAAAAAATTAGTTATATTCTCTTCAAGTATGGTTTAACAATTTTGAGATTTGATGCTCAAAAAAGAAAGACGAACCCGAGAAAATCCTCTGTGTGGTATTTTTTCTCTTAATATGGTGATTAATGTAAATGTGGTATCTTTTTTGAGTGAAATATAATTTTGTTGTTATTGTTATTCTTATTCTTGAACATTATTGTAAAAATAGTGAGACTTGAATTTTAATTTTTTTTGAAAATATCTGTAGAGATAATTTTGTTCTATTGTTTGTGTTGTTGTATTGAGTCACTTTACTTGGTGTTTGTTGGTGTTGTTTGTTTTATTGGTATTGTTTGTGTTCCAGGTGTTGTTTGTGTTCTTGGCATTCTTGATTTTGTTGGTGTTGGTGTTGTTATTCTTGGTTTTCTTGGTTTTGTTGGTGTTATTGGTGTTGCTTGTTTTGTTGGTGTTTGTGTTCTTGGTGTTCTTAGTTTTTTTGTGGGTGGTGGTGGTGGTTCTGGTGTTCTTGGTTCTCTTGATTTTGTTGATTTTATTGGTAATGTTGTTGGTGGTGGTGTATTAGTAAAAATATTAGTGTTGTTCAAGTGGTGATATAGTTGGTTGTTGGTATTGTTAACGTTCTTATTGATATATGTGCAAGGTAAAAAGATTTCCCAACAAATATGTAATAAGTTACAACAGAATAAGAATCTGTTAGAATATCTTAAGTATTTGTTGGAAATAATTGTATTATCTGTTGATTTATTAATATAATGTTTCCAATAGATGATCCATCTGTTGCAACAAATGAGTCATCTTTTGGAACAGATGGTTTATATGTTGGAAGAAATCAAATCAGTCTTGCTACTAGTTTGGTTTCTTCCAACGGATGACTTATCTGTTACAACAAATGGGTTATCTATTGAAAGAAATTAAACCAGTTTTGCTTTCTTCCAACCGGTGACTTATTAATTACAACAGATGAGTCATTTGCTGGAAGCAAGCAAAATAGTAACAAAACTATTTTAATTCCTTCCAATAGATGATCTATCTGTTGCAACAGATAAGTCATATATTTTTGTAACAGATGGCCCATCTGTTACAATAGATAGTCATCTATTGAAATTATTATTGTACTTGTTAAATTTACTGTTAGCATTTTATTAATGATGCACAAATCAACTGTAATCTTCTTTATTTTCCTCTTGTTTGTAAATAAAATGGCTCTGAAAATAAAAGAAAATGGATTAACTTTCGATAAACCAAGTAAAATAGCTAAATTACAAACATCATTGGAAGAACTTGTTGAACAAGCTTTTTCATAAATAAACAAAGTGCTACCATCTGTAGATGTAAACAAAGGGAATGAAGATGGGGTAAGAGAAAATGAATAAGATATTAAAGGAGAATCAGTTGAAATATCAAAATATGATATAGAAAAGGAAGGTGAGAGAGACGAGGGAAAAGTTGTAGATGAGAAAGATAAAAATAAAAAGAGAAAAAAAATGAAAATGGTGAGGATGGAGATGAAGAAAGTGTTAAATGAGATAAGGAGTAAGGTGGGGATGAAAATGAAAAAAAGTGAGAAAGGAGATAAAAAGAAAAGTGAGGAAGGAGATGATGTAGAAAGTAGGAAAGATATTGAAGAAGAAAATGAAAGAGAGGATGAAGAGAAAAGAGTTTATGATAATATTGATAATGATGAGATATCGTCGATCAATCGTGAACATAGATTGAAAGCCTAGCATGGTCATGTCAAAACTTTTAATATTGATAAGTTACAAGTGTATATGCCTATAAATAACCCTACATATTTAACTGTTGATTTTGTTGTTAAATAAGTCATGGATAAAAATTTTGGTGATTTTAGGAAGACATTGAGGGACGAAAAATTAGAGGATTACTTTAAGTCCGGCGGTTTTGGACACTTTTTGATCTATCGAAGGATAACAATGTATGCTTTTAAATGACCATAACGTACGGTCTTATCAAGCGCAGGATCAAGTATAAGGGTGATGATGATGAAACTTTGAATGACGAAGGCAAGAATATAGATAAGATTTAGATAAACAAATATGATATGTCGGTTTGTTTTGACATGAAATAATTGTCATAGTGGTTGGAATGAGATGTCATCCTTCTTCCAAACCTCTTCCCACAGTAACACCCTTGAAAAAAACAAAGGCAAGCAAGACGCCTGAATCAATCAGCACAACAAAGAAAGGCAAGACACTAAACAAGACAGCCATCAAAACTAACAAAGGCAAAGACAAAATAAAGTAGTTGATACTTAATCTCAAGAACAAAAAGGTTTTGAAGAAGCACAAGGAGCCATTGTACTTAGTTTGATTTGTGCATTCCATTTTATGGGACAAAGACACCAACAAAGTAATAGAACCTGAATTATTGGTGTTTGCTCAAGATATGGAGGCATTCAACAATTATCCTGGAGATATGATATTTATTCCTTGACTGTCAAATATTTTTTTACAAAGTTATCTCCACAGACGATCAACTTATATGACTTTTCTTATGCTTTCATGGTAAACTTCACCCCTAGCTCTTTGGTGTTTTACTTATTTATGTTATTGAATAATTATTCTAATTTTTTATTTGCATCATGTTTACATTTTTAGTCTTGAGTATTTGAATCCATTCCTCACTTTCGGCAGCAATTCAAGGGCTACTCAGAAGAGGTTTCTCATCCAAGTCTTAGGTGTTTGTCTATCAAGACCAGAATTAATTTTCATGATCTCTTTTACCCTCCTCATGATGCAATAAGTCTTCTTTTAAATAAAATAATTTTATTTAAGTAAACACATTACACCATATGTCTTATTCGTTGCAATAAGTATCTCATATATTACAATAAATTGCTTATCTGATGCAATATATATGTCATTTGGTGCAACTTATCTCTGCAGATTATCTATCTACTGATACTTATGTAATAGATAAATAATCTATTGCAACAGATGGCTAACTTGTTATAATAGATAGATAACCTATTGCAATAAATTACCCATCTATTGTATAAGTTCTCTGAACCTATTAACAAATTATCCAATCTACTACAAACCAATGCAACAAATGGGTAATCTATTGCACCAGATATCTTATCTATGCAATTGATCATTCATCTGTTGTAATAGTTTATACGTCTATTGCAACTTATAGGTTGATTTTAATATATCTACTTTTATTTATAGGTTGTGCATCATGACTTATCCCTAGTGAGCAAGAGTTAGAGATGCTTACCTTTCTTACTCTAGGGATTGTTGATACAAAACCAGACCCTAAGGTGGACTTAATAAAAAACTTAGCTGGAGCAACAACCATAAAAAGGAAAGCACCTAGGGAAGGTCAACTTGTTCTTGTTGAGCATGTTATTGAGTTTTTTGGTGATGTTGGTAATGTTGCAATAGATTTAGGTGTTGGTGTTTGTTGTTGTTATTGGTAGTGGGGGTAATGCTGGTGTCAAAGATGATGATGAGCAAGTTGATGATGCTTATGATTTTTTTTCAAAAAAGAGTTGACCATAATGATGATCATACTAGTGGTGGATATGGTGGATTCACCCCTTTCAGTGGACATACCACCTCTTTTGGTCTCTTCTCTAGCTCATGTTCGGCATGTAAATGCAAAGTATTCAAGGATAAACCTGAGAACTTGATTAAGTCTATTGATGCTCTAAGTGTTGTTGTTAATGAATTAACATCTAAAATGGGTGTCATTCCATCAAGAAAGATTACAGAGCCATTCACTCTGTTGGAGGTTAAGAGGAGAAAAAAGTAATTTCTAAGGTACTATTTGATATTGAATTAGAAAAAATTATCATTCCTGTTTCTTGCTCTGTTGAGAAACTTTCAAGGAGAGCGAGGAGAGATGAAGAAGGTGAATATTTCTAAGTTGGTGAAAGCCATAAAGAAGGCTAAGTTGAACACATTGATGAAATAAAAAAGGGTTCAGAATCTACTCCATGCATCAATTTGGTACAAAAGACTTTAAGAACATGATAGATATGGAGCATTGGTATGTGGACCGGGTAAGTTACTTTTTCTAACCTTCTATTTATTCAATTTCATTGGTATATTTATTTAGATGATCCGTTTGTTGTAATAAATTACCTATTTGTTGCATAAAATGAGTAATATGTTAACATATTCAAAGATATATTGCAACAGATGACTTATCTATTATAGCAGATTTTCCATCTAATACAAAAAAATAAGTCATCTTTTGTAATAGATTACTCATCTATTGCATTAGTCTGCAATATATTGGATAATTTGTTAATAGGTTCAAAGAACTTATGCGATAGATGACTCATTTGTTTCAACTGATTTTCAATTTGTTGTATCATTTCAATTGTTATTATAAGTTACTAACTTATTTAAATTATATTTTTATATTAGTGTATTGATGAAATTATTTACCTCATGTCGGAGGGACATCAAAAATCTCTAAGTACTATGATCTCGGGGATAAGATTATGGACCTCAACTTTTACTGTAACTTCTTAAGTAGGTATAAAAAACACAGTGAAGAAGCGACAACTCTTGGTGGTAGAAAAATTGAGGAGTTACTTGTTGAGTTTGTATGGGATGAGGACATAACTATTGTAGAGGAAAGAGATAATATTTGGGTGCCATGGATTGAACAGGGACAAAAAGGATTCCCGCAGTCATGAACTTGGAGAAAAGATATTTTGACTATTGAGATCATCATGAATGAGGAAGTCATGAATGTTTACGATGGAAACATGTTAGCTTTTGAAAATAGTAAATTTTTTATTTGCATGGAGCCTTTGTTGGAGCTGTTCCTAAGATTGTTGAAGTAAAGTGGCATAATGAATCACTTGCCAAAAAAGTTGATCAATGAATGATGAGCTTTGTTGATCAATGAATGTTGGGCTTTTGAAGGATGAAAAAAGAACCTTTCCAAATATGAAACTAGTTCCGCGTATGGGTCGTACTCTCTTGTATTTATTGAGCATTTGATAAATGACACTAGTATGACAACTCCAAAGACCCTATTAAATGATAATACAGTTTCAAGAATGAAAGAGGTTTGGGCTGTAAGGTAGAATGTAAGTGTTTGGAGCCCTAATGTAGGTTGTAATTTGTTGGACTTATCTTTGTAATTCATAATTTCTAGACAACGTAATTATTTTTTATTGTTAGTATCTTTAGTTGATTATATTATGTAACTGGTGATAACAATGTTGTATCTTTAATATTGTCCAGTTATTTTATCATGAATTCTATTTTATTCTTAGATTTGAAAAATGTTGGATTATTACTAAAAATGGATTATTAAGTTCAAATGTTGCAACAGATGAATTATTTGTTGCAGTAGATGACTCATCTATTGGAACTAATCAAACAGATAATCGTCCATTGCAGCAGATGTCTAATATGTTTGATTACTTCTAATAAACTCAACATATATTCCAATAGATACATTATTTATTGCAAAAGATGACTCATCTGTTGAAAATAATCAAATAGATATACACATCTACTGCAACAGATCTATATAATTGTTGCAACAGATGTCTAATATATTTAATTATATCTAATAGAGTCTGAATATATGGCAATATATTACTCATCTATTGAAAATAATCAAACAGATATAGACATCTATTGCAATAGATGACTGATCATAGGAGTATTTATACTCTTAAATGTCATTGTCTATGCACATATGGGTTAGTTTTGAGAACTTCTCTATGTACTTAATGAGCTACGTAGTGTGTAATTGTGTGTTTACGTGTTAAGTTCCATGTTTATAGTGTTTAAAGTGTAATTAAGACAAGTTAAGAGTCAAAATGATCACATAGAGTTTAGATGAGAAAACTAGTGGTGCTAGCTTAAGTTATGATTGTTCTGGTGTACTTTGATGAACTTTATTATGTTGTATGAGACAAGGCTTGTTACTTGATGTTGTAGGAGAACATTGAAGGAGTTAGGAGCAATATAGAAAAGCAAAAAAAGCTTTAATGAGTTAGAAAGACATCTATAATGTGCACGACTCGAATACAAGTGGAAGGATTACATAACAAAGGAAAAATGACGTTGTAAGAGCAAGTGTGTGCCATGCACTCAAAGCTCTGAGATAAGGGCGTGCCACACCCTTGTCTAAAATGTTGATGGCGCATTCCATTGAGGGTGCGCGTTAAGGGCGTGCCATGCCCTGTGACATTCGCGATAAGGGTGTGCCACGCCTAAGGGTATTTTTTAAAATTCATCTTACATTATAAATAGGACACTTAGCTTCTATTCTAAACACCTTGGACGACTTTGGAAGAGAGGAAACACATGAAAGAGGCTCCAAACAGGGTTTTATTCTTTATTTTAGTTTACTTTTAGTTTCACTTATGAATTCCATAATTATGATTCTTTGTAAGACTATGAGTGGCTAAACACCTCTTTATAGTGTTGAGGCTACGAATATGAATACTTAGCTTTCAATTACATTGGTTTAATAGTGATTATCATATTTGGTTGTTCATATATTCTTAATTTTACTAATCTATTGATTTGCGAGCTATAGAATACAACTATATTTTTTGTTGTGATCCCAAAAGGAGGAACTTTAGATTGGAACATGGAATATATAGAGTGGGTTCGCATTCTTTGAATGAAGGAAATATAGGATTAGCGGTAAAGATAGGAATATGCCTAATTCATCCCATTTAGTTCAAATATGAGATGACATACAAATACGTTTAGAATAGTTCTCATATTCCCGCTCAGCGATGTTATTATAGAGGTAATTTAGATAAACCATTAGAGGCTCGAAAGACCATAATTATGTTATCAACCCCGTGAATCAACAACCAAGATAATTAACATAACGAATGAGATTGTATAGCCTAGTAGGATTATTCACATTGCCTCAACCCTGTTTCCTTCCTATTATTGTTTCAAGCACTTTAGACTACCGTTATTATTTATTGTTACTTTCAAATTCACAAATATTTAACTCTCTCTAGGTTACATCTCACACTTATATGGTGTTATTAGTAACACTTTAGTTGAATTGTTTGCCAAAGTAAGTCCATGTGGGTTCAATATCTGGCTTGAAAGGGCTACTTTATTACTTGAACGACCATGTACACTTGTGTGTGTAGTAGGATCACAATAATTTTTTGGTGATATTATCGAGGAATTCAATTGTAACTCCCCAAAAATAGATCCTGAGATGTCACACTGTGCTCCGAACTACAAGTAGTCCTGAGCTAACCCTGAAAGCATGTTACTCATTCTGAAGACCCAAGTAAAAATAATATAAGTATGCAGTATGCTAAAATACTTTAATATTGTCTGAACTGGACTAAGTTCAACTTAACATAATGTCTGGAAATACTTAACAAGGAAATCTGAAACAACCAACATTGAAAAACTAAAATGTATTTAATAGTCGGACAAGCCTTTAATACTACTACTAGAGAGTCGTTGGGACAGACCCCCAGCTGACTCGAACCGTTTGGCATTACAAGATAAATAAATCTAAAAAAAACTAGAAATCTGAATAACTGGATCACCAAATTATGAGGACTCACCAACTGTCAGGATGTAGATAGGGATGCTCTGGATCAATCACGCAGCTGTAACTGAACACCTAAACCTTAATTATGAGACAATGTAACATATAGACATATATGTAGATCAGTACTTTTGGAATGTACTGATCATGTAGGGGTGAATGCATAAGTAGAACAATATCTTAACATTTACATATACTCATAAAATAATCCATGCTAAATGTAAATGGCTCACATTAGCTTAAATAACTAAAAACTAAAAATCATAAAGCATGAATAATAAAGCATACTGTAAAAATCTTGTGAGCCATAACATTTAGTTCTAAAAGTTGTACTTGTAATTTGTTTTCAATTTATGCAAGCTGAGTTTAAAAGGACTTACCTTTGTATCTGTAAACTAAAAGTGGAAATCTCATGGCTAATGACTTATGTAAAACAATATCTGGAAAAAATCGTGAGCCTTTACACTTCGTTTCTAAAATCTTTTATGTTATTCTTTTCTGTTAAGGTTACTCTTTTCTGTAGGGAGGTTCTTCTAACCGAAATACGCTATGTGAGCTATCATAGTGTCCAATGTCTAGTTCCCTTATGAAAAAACCTCACGTTGGGGAGAGGTATTATACTCTTGCCAAGGAGTATAACCTAATCTAAGTGATCATATCTTTAACTGTTATCCATATAGAAATGGGAATAATCTGCATAATCGGTACCTATGTTGGCTCGTAGTTCTGGGGCATGTAAACATACCCAATTCGGTGCTAAATACTACTCCCTTTAAATCTGTATGCTCATTCTGTAGGAAATCCACTTTAAAAGCTAGCATAAGGGTTTGTAATGAAAACCAGTTATGCATCTATCTGTTTTAAACTATAACCAAAACTAATCTATTTTCTATAAACTATAATAAAACTGTAATGTGGATTCCATATCTAAGTTGAGAATCAAAAGATCAAATCTTTATTAAAATCTAAAAATAAGTTAGTATAGGGTGCTTAAGAGCAAAATCTTCTCAAAATATCAATACTTAACTTAGAGCTTAAAACCCATTCTTTAAACTTATATCAAGTCATCACAAAGTTCATGCTCCATAATCAAAATCTTGAAATTCTTGCATAATTCTAGTCAAGATAGTGAAATTCAACTCTCAATGTATATAAAATCACTTCACACGCATAAACATGCAAAAGTAGAGATACAATTCAACATTTAATCACTTGTAACATCAACATCTTTAAATAATGATAATTGGTTATGAAACTTAGGCTGTAAATCATATAATTTCATGTAATTTCAACTTTAACAACTAGTTTTAGACATAAAGATGAAAGAAGTATCCTTGTTCATAACCCCACATACCTTACTTGATGAATTGAGTGTAAAAGCTTGAACTTTTGAATCTCTAATGGTGTTCTTGAAGCTTCTTCTTGAAGTTCTTGAGCCTGGAACTTTGGATTTTAGGCTTTCTTAGAGTAGGAGTTAAGGAATTGTTCTTGATTCTTGGAGCTAGGGTTTTTGTTCTTGGAGAAGAAAAAGATGAATAATGAAGCATCTATGCTATTTGGGGATAAAATTGTCTGTTTTGGGTGGATTTAGGTAAGGGTAAATGACTCAATTTCTCCTATAAACCCATCATTTAACAACAAAAAAATTGGGTATCGACGCAGTCAGCGGTGCATTGCACTACTCACTTTGCCGCGATTAGCAACGCATCGCATTGCCTACCCGACGCGGCGTGTCTACATCGCATCGTTGTTCTATTTTTTCCAACCAAACATGCCCCAAACCTTCTCCAAAAATTCTGAAACTCACCTCGGAGATACTATGTACTACCATGACATGAAATAACTTAAAAATTGACATTCCAAGGTTGGGAAGGTTGAGAATAAAATAATCAAAGTTTAAAGGCCAAAAATGAGACTAAGTCTCCAACACTTAGCTAAAATTTTAGGTCATAAGTCTCTGGTGTGCCTCTTTAGAGCTGAATTGAACTGGAAAGAATATGGGGTATTACAATATCTCCCCCTTGAGAACATTCGTCCTTGAACGAGACAAGTTAAACTGAGGAACTGAAACTATGTACTGGCATGCACAACTGAAACAAAACTGCATGACTGAATCTAAAACATAATATGCAACTGAACTAATCTGTGAGTGTATGAATTAATATAAAGATAACTATATGGCTAAAACTGAGACTGGAAAAAGAACTGAGTTAAGGAAGACTATTACCTTAGGCTGGATCTAAGTTTGTGGAGAAGAGGTAAGGGTACTTGGTTCGCATGTCTACTTCTGCTTCCTAAGTGTCACCCTCAACAGACAGATTTCACCACAGAACTTTAACTAAGGGAACTTCTTTGTTCTTCAGTTTATGGATCTGGTGATCAAGAATCTCTACTGGGATTTCTTCATATGAAATGTTATTCTTAATATCTGTACTTTCTAGAGGGACTACAACAGCTGAATCGTCCATACACTTCTTCAATAAGGACACATAAAACACTGGTGAACTGATGACAAGTCTGCAGGTAGATCAAGCTTATACACTACCTTCCCCACACGACTAAATATCCTGTAAGGAACCATATATCGGGGACTAAGCTTCCCCTTTTTGCCAAATATCCTTACCCCCTTCATGAGTGAAACCTTCAAGTAAACAAAATCATCGACTTTAAATTCAAGATCTCTCCTTCTCATGTCTGCATAAGATTTCTGTCGACTCTGAGCTGCCTTCAATCTTTCTCGAATAAGCTGGACTTTCTCTATTGCTTCAAACACCATATCTGGTCCTATCAAAGTGGCCTTACCTACTTCAAACCAACCAATAGGTAACCTGCATCTTCTCTTATAAAGAGCCTCAAACGAGGCCATCTGAATACTAAAATGGTAACTATTATTGTAGGTAAACTCGATCAACGGCAAATGGTCATCCCAACTGCCTTTGAAGTCTAGAAAACATGCCATCAACATATCCTCTAAGGTTTGAATAGCCCTCTCTACCTGACCATCTGTCTGTGGGTTAAAAGATGAACTAGGATGAACTTGGGTACCAAGACCCTTCTAAAAGGCTTTCTAACACTGAGAGGTAAACTGAGTGCCCCTATCTAAGATGATGGACAAGGGAACTTCATATAATCTAACCAACTCTCTGATATAAAGCTTAGCTTAATCCTCAGCTATAAAGGATGTATGAACTAGCAAGAAGTGGGATGATTTGGTCAATCTATCTACAATAACCTAAATCAAATCATATTGCCGACGCGAATGGGGTAATCCTATCACAAAGTCCATGTTCACCTTTTCCCACTTACAAGTGGGTATACTAAACTCCTGTAATGTGCCACCAAGTCTTTAGTGCTCTACCTTAACCTATTAACAAGTTGTTCCCTTGGCTACAAATCCTGTGATATCTTTCTTCATACCCTTCCACCAGTAAACTTCCGGCAAATCACGGTACATCTTGGTGGATCCAAGGTGAATGGAGTAACGAGCACCATGTGCTTCTGCCATAATCCATTGTCTCAAATCGTTAACACACGGCACACATAATCTACTCTGGTACCTCAACACACCAACACACCATCTCCCCCTTGGGAGAAAACCTCTACCTTTTAGTCTTTAACTAACCCCTTCAGTTTGACCAAACTAGAGTCCTTATCCTGCTTCTCTTTCACTTCAAAAACTAGAGAAGATTCTGAACTACTCTGAACCTAAATATTCCCCTTAACTGAGTCAACCAACCTCACATCTAGTCTAGCTAATCGGTGAACTTTTCAAACTAATTCTCTCTTATCATTCTCCATATGAGAACACTACCCATCGACAGTCTACTAAGGGTGTCTGCCACAACATTGGCTTGCTCAGATGATACAAAATACTATTATCATAATATTTCAACAATTCTAGCCACCTTCTCTGATGAAGATTTAACTCTCACTACATAAAAACATACTGCAAACTTTTGTGGTCTGTGAACACATCAACATGCACCCCATAAGGATAGTGCCTCCAAATTTTCAAAACAAACACAACAGCAGCTAATTCAAGATCATGAGTCAGTTCTTTTCATGAGGCTTAAGCTATCTAGAGTCATAGGCTATGACTCTACCTCTTTGCATCAAAACACAACCTAGACCAACTCTAGAAGCATCACAATAGACAACGAATCCATCTGTACCATCAGGTAATGCTAAGACTGGGATGAAGTGACTCGAGCCTTCAACTCCTGAAAACTATTCTTACAAAAATCTGACCTCAGAAACTTAACTTTCTTCTAAGTCAATCTGGATATAGGGGATGCAATGGACAAAAACTCCTCAACAAACCGTCTGTAATATCCATCTAAACCTAAAAAACTCCTGATGTATGATAGAGAGATGGGTGTAGGCTAGTTTCTCACTACTTTGGTCTTTTAAGGACAAACTTTAATGCCATCACCGAAAATGATATGATCGAGGAAAGCTAGTGACCTTAGATGAAATTCATACTTGCTAAATTTGGCGAACAACTGGTGGTCTCTAAGAGTTTGTAACACAATTCTAAGATAGTCTGCATGGTCATCTTCACTATGATAATAGACACGAATATCATCAATAAATACTATGACAAACATGTCTAGGTACTATTTGAACACACGGTTCATCTAATAAATTACATATTTGTAAGTGAATATGGATGACTCTCTTGTGGTGAGTGCACATGTTTAATAATGGTTAGGTGATTTGTACAACCTTTTTGTTGAGTAATATGCATGATTTTGCCAAATGGGTAGAGTCAATTCTTGAGGTTAGGACATTTTGAAGTAGTGTTCATAAGTTTTCAATTGTAATATGACATTGTGGTGGAACTTGCTATTCATGTAGTCTTCATAGTTTTAGATTGAGTGTTTTACATTTAGTAGTAATGTAGAGATTTCCTTGATTGTGCTTAGTGTAAGGATTTGTTCAAGGATGAACAAGGCTTTAAATGTGGGGTGGTGATCTTAGGCGTATTTATACTCCTAAGTGTCATTATCTATGCATATTTAGCTTAATTTTGAGGATTTCTCAATTTGCTTAACGAGATATGTAGTGTGTGATTATGTGTTTATGTGCTAAGTGACATGTTTATAGTGTTTAAGGGGTAATTAAGACAAGTTAAGAGTCAAAATGATCACATAGTGTTTTGACGAGAAAACTAAAGGTGCTAGCTTGAGTTATGCTTGTTCTAGTATACTTTGATGAACTTTGTTTTGTTGTGTGAGATAAGGCTTTTCATTTGATGTTATAGGAGACTATTGAAGGATTTATTAGCAATGCCAGGAAGCATCAAGCTTTAATTCAGTTGGAAAGACATCTAAAATGAGCGGGGACTTAAAGACTAGTGGAAGGACTAGATGGCAAAGAAAAAGTGGCGTTTTAAGCACAAGGACGTGCCACACCCTCAGAGCTTCGAGATAAGGGTGTGCCATTCCCTTGGCCAAAATATTTTTGGAGCATTCCAGTGAGGGTGTATGTTAAGGGCGTGCCACGCCTTGTGACAATTGTGATAAAAGCATGCCACGCCCAAGGGTATTTTTGGCAAAATTTATCTTACACTATAAATAGAATATTTAGCTTCTATTCTAAATACATTGGACAAATTTGGAAGATAGGAAACACACAAATGGGTTTTTATTATTTACTTTTAGTTTTCACTCATGAATTCCATAATTATGATTCTTTGTAAGACTATGAATAGATAAACACCTTTTTCTAGGGTTGAGGCTACGAACATGAATACTTAGCTTTCAACTATATTGGTTTAATATTGATTGTCATATTTGGTTGTTCATATATTCTTGATTCTACTATTCTATTAATTCGTGATTTATATAATACAACTATATTTCTATTGTGATCCCAGAAGGAGGAACTTTAGATAAGAACGTGGAATATATAGAATTGGTTCTTATTCTTTGAATGAATTAAATATAGGATTAGCAGTTAGGATAGAAATAAACCTAATTCGCCTCATTTAGTTTAAATATGGAATGACATACAAATATGTTTAGATTAGTTCTCACATCTCCACTCAACGATGTAGTTGTGAGGCTAATTTAGATAGACGATTACAAGCTCGAAAGACCATAATCATGTTATCAACCCCGTGAATCAACAACCAAGATAATTAACTTAACTAACGAGATTATATAGCCTAGTGGGATTGTTCACATTGCCTCAACCCTAGATTCCTTCCTATTGTTATTCGAAGAAATTTAGATTATCGCAATTGCTTATTATTACTTTTAAAGTCAAAAATCTTAAACTCTCTCTAGGTTACATCTTGCACTTATTAAATCTTATTAGTAATACTTTAGCTGGATTATTTGCCAAAACAAGTCCTTATGGGTTTGACATTCAGCTTGAAAGCTCCACTTTATTACTTGCACAACCACATACACTTGCATACACGGTATGATTGCAACAATGACCAACCTGTTGCAATAAATGACTCATTTATTGAAAATAATCAAATAAATATAGGCATCTATTACAACAGATGACTAACCTGTTATAACAAATGACCAACATGTTGCAATAGATGGCTCATTTGTTAAAAGATAATCAAAAAAATATAGAAATTTGTTGCAACAGGTTATACACTTAGATGATCATGTAATTACTATGTATATTTTTTAGATTGTAATTGAACTTATTAATTGAATGTTAAGTTTATTTATTACTATTCAAGGGTTAATAAAGCATTTCACATCAAATTAGTATGCAATTACTATGTATGTTTTTTAGATTGTAATTGAACTTGTTAATTGAATGCCAACGTTATTTATTACTATTCATGGGTTAATAAAGAATTTCACATCAAATTAGTCAATAGATCACTCTACTTAGGATGAATACACTTAGTTGATCATGTAATTACTTTGAAATTCCTTGAAATTGTAATTGAATGGTAATTTGTGAGACCCTGGAAAATTTTAATAATTTCAGTTTTGACCCTTCCACGTGCTTAATGTCAATTTTTTAATTGAATTATGTTTAGGGATGTCAAAAGGATGTTTTGGAAAAGTTTTAGAATTTTTGGAAGGTACAACTCCGATGCAGTGAGCCTCCATAATATTGGCGTGCCATGGAGGTTAGCCTCCACGATAAGGGCGTGGCACGAAGGTTACCCTCTGCGATAGCGGCATGCCATGTTATTGTTTTAATTTCATTCAGTTTTGTTTTTTTTACTTGGGGTGAGGGGTTTTGGTGTTTTACCCCCTGCACAACTTATAAACATAAAATAACCATTTTCTTTCAGTTTTTAAAGATCAAAACCCCATTCATTCTCTCTTAAACTCAAAATCCAAGAAAACTCAAGATTTTTTCAATTATCCAAAATTCGGTACTGATGCAGACCATAGTATTTTTTTGGCAGTTTCAGTTCCAGTCCGAAAAACTTTTAAAACTTTTTTATTATTATTAATTGGGAATTTAGGATGCAGGCGTTGGATATAGTCGTTGGCAACTATACTTTAGTCATTGGGGGGCCAACCAACAGCTATGTTGAGCCCCCCCCCCCCCCAAATTACCCTGCTACCCCTTAAAATTTCAACTACAAATACCTCTTCATATCTATTTTTTTTCTCACAAATATTCTTAATTTCTCACACTCTCTCTTAATATTCTCATACTCTCTCTTAATATTTATAGTTATTGTATTAGCTAGTTGTAGTTGGAGATTTTTTGAAGATATTACAGGCTTCAATTATCATCTTTTAATTTCAACATTTGGTATACGTCTTCTTTTACGCAGATATTCGGTATATTCATTCCAACTTTAATCTCTCTTTTTATTTACTTTAATCTCTATATTTTTATTTTTTAGTATATATATTTTTTTACTTACATTAATTTTTTGATTTATAATATTTATATTACTTGTTTTAATATTTTAATTATATTTAATTTAATTATGGATGCCAATTAAAATAGTAGTGGTAAAAAAAATCTTAGGTAAGGTTTTTTCATTGAAATAAAAAAAAAATAGTGCTACTACTAGTTCATTACCACCTAGATTCAGTGAAACTTCTTTATCATAACCTAATGGTTATGATGTTGGTGCCAACATGAAATTATACCATGAGACCCTAAGTAGGTGTTATGATAATTTTGACGAATACTTACCAAAAGAACATGATATAGAAGAACAAGAGTTAGGTGAAACTCCTACCCCTACTAGTCCGGTTACGGAATTATCGGAAGACAGTAAAGAACTTCCCCCTTTACCAGAATTTACTAGGCCAAAGGTACTGAATGACCTAAAAGGTCTTTAATTTGGAAATTTAAGGAGCATGATAAGGTAAAAAATACTACAACTTGAAATAAATGCTAAAGAGTTATGAAACGTTTGACCAGGGGAAAGAATGACGGGATAGGATTGCTAACTACGCATTTGAGGAAATTAAATAAAGAATTTATTCATCTAAACAATGATGCTAAGGTAAAAAAAGTGGTACACCATTGCCGAAAGAATATGTAGGAGGCAATATAGTTCAAACGTGTTCAGACATGTTTAATCAGGCTGGCCCAAGCTCATCATCGACATATAGTGAAGATGTAGATAAAGAAGAACTAGCAAAAATGATTGATGTTATGGGTTTGTCTTTTAGTTTTTCTCCGCATTTCAGTTTTATTCATTATATTCAACGAGTATATAATCCCTCTTTTAAAGGTTTTTCACGAAATATTCATTAGCAAAGGATAGTTTGAAGATTTTGGCATTATTTAGTGATTGAATCAATGCTGAATGAAGAAATTTTGGGCTCCCAAAATTATCGTCCCAAATTGAAGACGAAACAAATAAAATATTTGAGGAAAATAGTGATGACAGAATAAAAACAATGGAGGAACAAAGAAAAAGACCAATTTCGAAAGATATATCCGTCGAAGAAATAACTAAGTTACATCTAGAATATTTTGGACGTTATCGATATTAATAAGATTCTAGAGTAGAGATCTAACTCAAACAGAACCCTTCCTAGAATGTGGTTGTGTAGATTAGATTCTCTTTTATATTTGTAATAAATGTACAACGTAAGAAATTTGAATAAATATAAAGGCTATTCGCCTTTATTTTATTTTAAAGTTTGTATTTTGTTTGATGCAATTATCTTAGCTAAAATTATAAACTTTATATTTGTAACTTTAAAGTTATGGAAAAAAAAAATTAATACTTTAACTTTATAAAATTAGGTTTTATAAATTTTTATAAGTTTATGTTATAAAAAGTTAATGTTATGAGTTAAAATTATAACTATTTTTAAAATTATATATTATATATTATAACATAAAATTATAAATATTTTTAAGTTAATGTTAATTGTTTTTATATATTATAAGTTTATAACTTAAACGCATATAAATATAATTTAAATTTAAAAAAAAAACTGTTTTTAAAATTATAACTTATTTATTATATAAGTTAATAAAAAATTGTTATATTGATACATCTTTAAGTTAATTATATTAATAAAATGTTATACAATATAAGTTATATAAGTTAATAAAATGTTAAGAAAAATGTTATATAATATAAGTTAATTATATTAATGATATATAAGTGAAAACAATTTAAATAATTAAATTTAAAAAAAAAAATGGTGAAGTTCATATTTTCCAGGTGAACTCTAGTTGTCAGTCCGGTCCGACCTGGATCCGCACCGGTAACCAACGGACCAGGGCAAAATGGCCATATTTTTTGGTATACCAGTTTCGGTAGTATTGATTTTGGTAAAACACACTGGTAAGGTTGTATCGGTATCGGTTTCGATTATACCATTTTAGCGGTACCGATTTCGATCCGTTGCCAAGCTTAATACCAAGAAATGGTGAATGCCTTAATGAATGACACCTGGGTTAACGGTTGGTTATGAGCAAAATTGTTATAATTTGGCTTAAAGGGAATTGTGTAGCTCACCGTGAAGGTGTAGATCCAGGGAGTATCGACATTGGAAATCACATTTGTCGGCGTTAAGGGTCCATGTAATCGTGTTTTTGGTGCACAATATATATATATGTGTGTGTGTGTGTGTGTGTGTGTGTTAGGAGGGCTATGACCTTTATGTCTTTGGCCTTTTCGCAATTTTTCCTTGATTCGTACGGTTAACACGCACTAGGGCCCTTCCAGTAGAGGAACTGGACCCATATAGCCCATGGGTGCCTTTAGGATGGAGCAAGCTACATCGTTTAGGTTAATATTTTAAACTATCATGTTAATTAACCCTTGTCCCTATCCCGGCATCCTATATATATGTATATGAATGTAGTGCATATAGTTTATAACTAGATTTTAGCAATTGGATTATTTTGTTGGTATCTCCTAATTAACATGCTAGTTCTCGCCCCACTGACCGTCTCTGAACACTGAATAGTGTTTGAGGACTATTTATTGCTCTTGTGCAACATTAGGTGGTTGAGTACTTTTGTTGATCAGTTGTGAAGTGGTGAGACTTCATCTTTCAGAAGGCCCTGTCATTTCATTATTCTTTTATTTCTGTTTTAGTGCTTTAGATTCTTTTTGTTCATGGTCGGGGACATGTCCAAACTTAGTTAATTTTCTGATTTTAGAGGGTTTTGTGGACAAGTGTGGGTTAGATCGTTGGTTTTGACTCGTAGAGCTTTCATTTGACCTATTTATATTTTTATTACAATCTTAATTGGATTACATTTTATTATTATTATTGTGCTCATGAGGTAAGGCTAAGGGGGGTGGCTTCCGTCCATGGTGGGTTTGTGATTACCCATCATGACAAGGCCTGAGTTTGGATCATGACAATCTTGGTATCAGAGCACAGTTCAGGGTCGTTGGGTATCCATAAAGTCATGTCGAGTTGAGTCCTATTTATGGGTTTATAGCACGCCACACTTATAAGGGTGGGGCCACAAGACATTTAAGAATGTTTTCCTTTCTTGCGTTCTAATTTTTGCCAATAGAGTCTAGTATTGTGAAACTTTTCTAACTCCTGGCTTAATCGCATTTTAGATCATGCCTCTCTGAAGATCTGACGGTCATAGAAACTCTACTTGAAACACTATTCCACATGAGGAAGATGTGAAGAGAACTTGCCCTGTTTAAAGAGTATAGACCCAGTCTAAGGTCCCTGCTCCTGACTGTGTCGCTCCATGTGAGGTTCTACTAGTCCTTCTCAGGCTGGCGATACTTATGTTCAGTCATCTCAGGGAGATATCTCTAATGCGGTGTTCAGTTAGTCTATTCATATACTTGCTCAGATGATGGCATCACAGTCCCATCGGACTGATCATGTAGGTCCTACTGTTAGTTCATCTGAGGTTACTCAGGTTAGCTAGTTTATAAGGTTGAATCCCCCAACCTTTACAGTCTCTAAGGTTGAGAAAGATCCTCAGAGTTTTATTGATGAGATAGAGAAGATTTTTTGGGTTATGCATGCTACTAATTTAGAGGGTGTGGAGTTTGCTGCTTATCAGTTAAAAGATGTGGCATATTAGTGGTATGAGAAGTGGAGCGATCAGGGGTGATAATGTTGAACAGGCAGTGTGGGATGAATTTTCAGGTGGTTTTCTTGATCATTTCTTTCCTCAGAAGTTAAGGGAGAATAAGGTTGAAGAGTTGTCAACTTGAAGCAGGGTAAGATGAGTGTTAAGGAGTATGCTCTAAAGTTCCATCAGTTATCTCAACATGCTTCTGAATTAGTGTCTAGTATAAGGTCCTGAATGAGAATGTTTTTTTCTGGTTTGTCCCATGAATTGGTGTTAGAGTGTTAGGATGTTATGTTGAATAATGATATAGACATCTTTAGGATGGTGGGTTATATTCAGCAGGTAGAGAATGAGAAAAAGAAACAAGTAGAGATGGATGAGAGGCAGAACAAAAGTTTAGGTATTCAAAGCAGGGTATAAATCAGCAGAACGGTGGGAGAGATAGTAGATAGTTGACTAAGAAGAAGAATTAGGGGAGTTCATATTCATCTGTTAGCGCTTCTTATCCTAAGCCTTGTATTGAGCGTCATTTTTAGGCTAACAGTGGTCCTAAGGCACAGGGTGTTCACTCTCAGGCTAGTGAAACTCAATCAACCTCACCTTATCCTTTTTACCATTTTTATGGGCAGCTTCACCATGGATATTATGAGAAGGGGAGAAATCAATGTTATAATTATGGTCAGTTTGTCCATATGCAGCGAGATTGTCCTTCAGCCAGGGTTGCCATTGGGCTAATAAGGTTTCGATAGTCATTTCTTTGGCTCCTACACCAAAGAGTGCCACTTCAGGTATCGACACTGGCTGAAATCATCTCTATGATCTTGCCACTCATCAAGAATATGAGGCATCCCCCGATGTAGTCACTGGTATGTTATAGCTCTTCTCTCATGATGTTTATTATTTGCTTAATCCGAGTTCTACCCTATCTTATGTGGCCCCGTATATGGTTGTACACTTTGGTTTTGCTCCTGAAAGTATTTTTGACCCCTTTTTTGTGTCTACCCCGGTGGGTGATTCTATTATTACAAGAAAAATCTATAAGGGTAGTATGGTGTTTATATTTCATAGGGAGACATTGGTGAATTTGATAGGGCTAGATATGGCAGATTTTGATGTAATCTTGGGGATGGATTAGCTTAATTTGTGTTATGCATCTCTGGATTATAGGACCTTAAAGGTTAGTTTCTATTTTCCTAATGAACTTATAATTGAATGGGAGGGAAGTTCCTTAGTGCCCAAAGAGAGGTTCATTTCTTATCTTAGGGTTCAAAAATTGATTTCTAAAGGGTGCTTATATCATCTTGTTCGGGTTAAAGATTCTAACTCTGAAAGTCCTTCTTTATAATCTGTACTTGTGGTCAATGAATTTCCTTAAGTTTTTCTCGAGGATCTTTCTGGGATCCCTCCAGATAGGGAAGTAGATTTGGGGATTGATTTTCTACCGGATACCCGTCCTATTTCAATTTCTCCTAAAAGAATGGCTCCAGCTGAAATAAAGGAACTTAAGGAGAGGTTAAAGGATCTTCTTAATAAGGGCTTTATTCGTCCTAGTGTTTCTCTGTGGGGTGCTCCTATACTTTTTATACAAAATTAAAATGGGTCTCTTCGGATAGGAATAAACTATCATCAGCTGAACAGGGTTACAGTGAAGAATAAGCACGCTCTTCCTAGGATTAATGACCTTTTTTATCATCTTCAGGGTGCTAGATGTTTCTCTAATATTATTCTTCATTTGGGCTATCATCAGCTGAAAAATAGAGAGGTTGATATTCCCAAGATTGCTTTTCGAACCTAGTACGGCCTTTATAAGTTTTTGGTTATGTCATTCGGGTTGACTAATGTCCCAGCTGCTTTCATAGATCTTATGAATCGGGTGTACAGGCAATTTCTGGATTTGCTTGTTATGTCTTTATTGATGACATCTTGGTGGACTCTAAGAGTGAGGAGGATTATGTCAATCACCTCCAAATTGTATTGCAGACTCTTAAGGACCAGAAATTATATGCAAAATTTTCTAGATGTAATTTTGGCTAAGTGTTGTGATATTTTTTGGGTATGTTGTTTCTATTGAAAGGGTCAAGGTGGACCTGCAGAAAGTTGAGGTAGCTAAGAAATTTCTTAGGCCCATGACTCCAACCAATGTTAGGAGTTTCTTGGGCTTGGCTGGGTATTATAGGAGGTTTGTGGAAAGTTTTTCATCTATTGTTACCTCACTGACGAAGTTAACTCAGATAAAGGTAAAGTTTTTATGATTCGATACTTGTGAAGGTAGTTTTGAGAGGTCGAAGGATAATTTGACTTTTGTTCCTATTTTGACCCTACTCGAGGTACTAATAGTTTTGTTGTGTATTATGATGTGCCCCGTGTGGGGATGGATTGTGTTTTGATGCAGCATGGTAAGGTTGTGTCCTATGCTTCCAGGCAGCTTAAGGTTCATGAGAGAAATTATTTGACTCATGATCTAGAGTTAGCAATTGAGGTTTTTGCTTTTAAAATCTGGTGTCATTATCTATATGGAGTACATGTGGATATTATTCAGACAATAAGAGTTTACAGTATATGTTTACGTAGAAGGAACTGGACCTCAGGCAAAGGCAGTGGCTTGAGCTACTTAAGGATTAAGATATGAGTTTGCATTACCATCCAGGTAAATCTAATGTTGTTGTGGATGCTCTTAGTAGGTTGTTTATGGGGAGCTTATCTCATATTGATGAGGAGAAAAGAGAATTGGTGAAGGATATTCACATGCTGACTAACTTGGGAGTTCATCTTTTGGACTCTGAGGATGAAGGATTAATTGATCAAAAAGTGGTTAAATCATCTCTTGGTGCTGAGGTAAGGAGAAATAAGTTATGGCTCCTATACTTATGCAGATTAAGGATGATGTGGGTCAGCAAAAGGTTATGACTTTTGAGATTGGGGAGATGGCGTCTTGAGATATCAAGGAAGGTTGTGTGTTCTTGATGTTGATGGACTATGGGAAAGAATGCTAACTGAGGCTCATGATTCTACAGATATACAGTTCATGCGGGTTTGACAAAGATATATCATAACTTTAATGAAATCTACAGGTGAAATAATATGAAAAGGGATGTAGCGAAGTGGCTAAGTGTATGGTTTGACAACAAGTTAAGGTTGAACATTTGAGGCCTCGCGGCAAGTCTCAAGAGATAGAGTTGCCTATGCAGAAGTCGGAGATAATATAGATGTTATTACTGGTCTTTTGTGGTCTCTCAATCAGTATGATTCTATTTAGGTCATTGTGGATAGAATAACTAAGTTTGCTCACTTTATGCCTGTGAAGACTAATTATTCAGGAGAAGATTATACTAAATTATTTATTCAAGAAATAGTAAAGTTGTATGAAGTACTAGTGTTTATCTTTTCAGATAGAGGTACGCAGTTCTCTTCTTATTTTTGGTGTTTATTTTAGAAAGTTTTGGATACTCAAGTGAACCTTAGCCCCGTTTTCCACCCTCAAATGGATGGACAAGCAGAGCGTACTATTTAGACTTTGGAGGATATGCTAAGGGCCTATGTGATTGATTTTAAAGGTAGTTGGATTGATCAACTTTCTCTAATTGAGTTCGCTTACAATAATAGCTATCATTCTAGCATCTAAATGGCTCTTTTTGAGGCTCTTTATAATAGAAGGTAAAGGTCTCCTATTGGGTGGTTAGAGGTAGGTGAACTAGGTTGTTTGGTCCTGACTTAGTTCACCAAGCCATAGAGAAGGTGAAGGTGATTAGAGAAAGGCTTAAGACTGGTCAAAGACGCCAAAAGTCATATGCGGATGTGAGGCGAAGTGATTTGGAGTTTGAGGTTGGTGATTAGGTGTTTTTGAAGTTATCTCTTATTAAAAGAGTCATGAGTTTTTGGAAGAAGAGAAAGATCAGTCCCTGTTACTTGGTCCATATCAGATTGTGAGAAGAATTAGGAATGTCACTTATGAGTTAGAGTTACCAGCAAATTTGGCTTCGATTCACTCTATTTTCTATGTGTCTATGCTGGAAAAATGTATGGGTGACTCTTTGTTGATAGTTCCTATAGAGGATGTTGGTGTTATGGATTCTTTGTCGTATGAGAAGGCTCCGGCGAAGATATTGGATAGACAAGTTTGTAGATTGAGGACCAAGGATGTTGCTTTGGTGAAGGATTATTGGAGAAACCAAGAGATGGAAGAAGTTACATGGGAAGCTGAAGATGATATAAGAGCCTAGCACCCATTTTTGTTCCCCGTGTTGAATGAAAGTGCATAAGGTATGAGTCTCATTTCCTTCTTGTCACAGTTTAAATTTTTCATTTGATTCCGATGTATTCCTGCTGTTCTTGTGCTAAAAATGTCCTAAATCATCATTTGGGGATGAATGATCCTAAGGGAGAGATAATGTGAGACCCCGCAAAATTTCAACAATTTTATTTTTGATCCTTCAACATGCGTAATGTCAATTTTTGACTTGAATTATGTTTAGGGGTGTCAAAAGGGTGTTTTGGGAAGGTTTTAAAATTTTCAAAAGAGGTTTGGGGCTATTTTGGAACTCCGAGGCAATGAGCCTACGCGATAATAGCGTGCCGCGGAGGTTAGCCTCCGTGATAAGGGCATGGCACAGAGGTTACCCTTTGCGATAGCGGCGTGCGACGTTGTTGTTTTAATTTCATCCAATTTTATTTTTTTCACTTGGGGTGAGGGACTTTTGATCTTTTACCCTTGCACAACTTATACACATAAAATAACCCTTTCATTTCAGTTTTTAAAGATCAAAACCCCATTCATTCTCTCTTAAACTCAAAACCCAAGAAAACTCAAGGGTTTTTCAAGAAACTACTCCGGGCTCCAAACCTTGAATTTTCTTCAATTCCTTGTGTATTTCAGGTATGTTGCTCATCCCTAACTTGTATTTTTACACTGTGCATTAAATTAATGAATATTCATGTGATTTTCATTGATGGGTTTCTAATTGGGTTGGGTCATTTGATGGTTATTGCTTGAATTACTAGTCCCATATTTTAAATTAATTATTCATGCTTTAAATTGATGTTTCTGGGACTGAATTAGTGCATTGTTTAAATGGTTGGAATGGAAAACATGAGTTTTCCCAAATTGATGGAAATTTTGGCTTGATAATGGCATTAACCTCAACCCACTTTGTGAACTTGATCTTGAGTATGGATAATTGCATGGTCTAACTTGTTTTTAATCCCATTGCATTGCATTAAAGGATAAATAGATATAAAAATAAAGTTGGATGGCTATGGTGGCGATAGTTTGGATTTTTAAATGGAACTCGGGAGTTAATTTGGTTATGTGAATTGGTTTGGAATAATTATGTAAGCTTGCAAGCATAATGGTATGACGATACCAAGTAGTGAATGCCTTAATGAATGACTCTTGAGTTAATGATTGGTTATGTGCAAATTGTTTTAATTTGGGCTTAAAGGTAATTGTGTAGGTCACCATAAAGGTGTTGATCCTTGGGGGATCAACATTAGAGACTACATTTGCCAACGTTGGGGGTCCATGTGACCGTAAAGGTTTTAACTCTTAATTCACACACACACACACACACACACACACACATATATATATGTATATGTATATGTATATATATATAAGGACTATGACCTTGATGTCTTCGGCCTTTCCATGGTTTTTCCTCGATTCATGTGGCTAACACACACTAGGGCCATTCCATCAAGGGAAGATGGACCCATATAGCCCATGGGTGCCTTTAGGATAGAGCGAGCTATACAGTTCAGGTTCATTTTTGAACTATCATATTAATTGAGCCCTGTCCCTATGCCAGTATCCTATATATATGTATTGAATATGGTGCATATGGTGTATGACTGGGTTTTTGCAATTGCATTATTTTTTCCCTATCCCCTAAGTTACATGTCAGGACTCGCCCCACTAACCATTTCTAGATTTTGGATCATTTCATGATGTAGGGTTCGAGGGCTTTTTTATTGCTCCTATGCAGCCTTAGGTGGTTAAGTACTTCTGTTGATCAGCTGTGAAGTGGTGAGCCTCCATCCTTCGAAAGGCCATGTCATTTTATTATTCTTTTATTTCTGTTTTAGTGTTTTGGATTCATTTTGGTCATGACCGGGGGCATATCCCGACTTGGTTGGTATTCTAGTTTTAGGGATTTTTGTGGAGAAGTGCGGGTTGGATCGTTGGTTTTGTTTCTTAGAGCTTTCATTTAACTTATTTATCATTTTATTACTATCTTGATTGGCTTCCGATTTATTATTATTATTATTGCTCTCTTAAGGTATGGCTAAGGGGGTTGCCTTCGGTCTATGTAGGCTTGAGATTACCCGTCACGGCCAGGCCTGGGTTCGGGTCATGACATAATTATAGTTAAATAATTTTATTTATTACTCATTAAGATTTAATGAACGATTTCACATCAAATTAGTTAATTGATCGCTCTATTTAGGATGAATACACTTAGTTGATCATTTATTACTATGTAATTCATTGAGATTATAATTGAACCTATTAAGGAATGCTAATTATAGTTAAATAAATTTATTTATTATTAATCATGATTTAAAAAAGCAATTAATACCAAACATATGTAAATTATGTTGGAAACAGTCAAATATATAGATAATGCATCTGTTGCAACATATGTACATTATGTTGGAAATGACAAACATATTTGACACCTGCTGCAACAAATGAATTATCTGTTGCAACAGATAATCCATCTTTTTCAATAATTGTAGAGTTTGTTGAAAGTAATCAAACATATTAGACACCTGCTGCAATAGATTTATATATCTGTTGCAATAGATGGGTATATTTAATTGATCATTTTCAAAAGATGAGTCATTTGCTGCAACAAATAATGCATTTATTGCAACAAATATAGATTCTGTTGGGAATAATCAAACATATTAGACATCTACTGTAGCAAATACCTTTATATGTTTGATTATTTTCAATAGATGAATAATCTGTTACAATAGATTAATCATCTATGGCAACATAATTTATTATTCTAACTAATTGTACATTTGTTGCAATGGATATAACATATGTTGCAACAGAAGTTGTTCCCACGCATACAAAAGTTGTTGGACCATAAATAAAAATATATTTTATATAATAAATAATGTATATCACAATCTAAAAAGATTTAAAATTATCAAGTTCATAACAAAACCAACAACAAGATTATTTATATTACAATAATTATGGAGCATTTTAATCCGGACATATAGTTCTTTTGTAGTCAATTGTTTAACATATGAAGCACTTATTTTTCTTGTTGGGAATGATTCTCCGACTCCACGCCTCCTCTTCATTCACCATCTTTCCGATTTTCTTGGGTCAACATATGGAGAAGGTATTTCTCACTCCAAAATCTCCAAAGAAATAATCTAAAAATCTTGAAGAGGCACCAAATTAATTTTCTCACAATATGCTATTATGTGTTTTTTTTAATCGAATAGCATGGAGATTATTACTCATAAATATGGTTTTCAAATTTACAAACTTGAAGCGTTGACATAACATGTGGACAAGGTACTTTGTCCAAGTCAAAAACTCTAAATGTACAAGTTCTTCTTTGAAGATCGATCGTGGCAACATCACCATGACTATTGATACTGAACTTGTAAGAGGCTATTTAATAGGCTTATAACTTGTTCTCCAAATTGATTTATTTGATATTTGCTCTTCCATTTAAGGAACAAGTATGTTTGGTGATTTGAACAACTTCATACGCCTCTCGTGAAATAATTTTGCAAACCTCATATTTATTTCATCAAATAGCATGATACTGAAAAATTCTCTTCAATGTCAAACATTGCATTCACCGACTCATCAATGCTTGATGTCATAAAATTATACCTATACAAAAAAAAATTACTTGATAACAACGATAAACTCAAACAAGATATTCAAATTATAATATTTTACCTAATTTCTAGACAGAATCCCTTGTTCCATTTATGGAATCTAACACGTTTGTGATGTTCGGCAGCCTTGGATACCATATCCCTTATTTGATTGAAATGGTCATAGAACTCAACTCTATCGTATGCTTTCACTGTTTTAAAAAAAATGAGATACGACCTTTGAATTGTGAAATATTTTTTGAATATTTTTCCAGGTGCCTCATGTAACTACCATAGTGAGCTGAAGGGTAGACAATTGAAACCACCTTTAGAAAACTTGGATGTCAATTAAATATTATACATAACTTATTGGTATCATCTATATAGATTCTCATTTGTTTAAAAAGATATTGGTATGAGGCATCAAATTCCTTGCCCACTACACAAAAAGATATGATTCTCTACATTTTGTGCCACCACCGATAGTAAAACTCCTTCATACTTGCTCCTCAAGAATGTCCTATCAATGGCTATGACTTTTCTCATTTGTTGAAAACCAAGAATCCAAGCCACATAGGCTATAAAAGGTACTTGAATATTCCATTTTTATCAACCTACAATGTCGTCTTACTTTTTAAATTTATGGACTCAAGCATATAATGGTACACATCAAGCACTGCATTACCCGTTGTTATGTGTTCCCCTGACCAAAGACTTTGCAATATCCATGCCCTTATAAATTTTCTACTAACTCACCTTACAACTCAATTCTGTACAGAGTTGATTGGTTATATCTTTTGTAGATGGGCCATTACCATTGGGGAAACTATTTTTGAAGTATTTACTGATGACTTTTGTCGTGGCGTGCAAATTATGGCTTGTCATATGCTCCGAATAACATGTGTCATACTTTTCATAAATTCTAATGCAGATTCTATTAGAACTTATGAATTTTACAGCCCCAACTACCACTTGCACTCCGAATGTGTACATCTAAAACAATATATATGTAACACCCCATAAAAATCGTCCATGCATTAGTTCGTGGTAATATGCTCTTAGAGTTAAATGACTAGAATTGTGTCAAAGAAACTTAGTCTCATTTTTGACTTCCAAAGTGAGTAACGTTTAAACCATATATATAATTTCCCTAATTTTGACTTTTTATCATGTGGAAAATTGAATGAGCTTTCCGTTGATATAAGATTCGCCCAAATCTGATACCCGGGCAAGAAGTTATGGCTAATTTAAGTTCTAGTTGTAAAACACCATCATTTTGGCGCTTGGCGTATTGCGGAGGGGGCCTATTTTGAAATTGTTAAATTTCAGTAACATAGTGCGATTGTGGCGCGTCGTGCTGAAGTTTCAGGTCCCAACCAGTGGGACAACGCGATGGCTCCGCGTCGCGGTGACCTTAAGAATTCCATTCGTTAATTTCCAGTGAGCCACCGCAATTGTGGTGCGTCATGATGGCCCATGAAATTGGGCTTCCAGTTATATATTTTTATTCCATCTCATTAAGGGTATATTGGGTATTTTCTAGTCCCTTATCAGCCTAAACACGGGATTTAATCCCAAAGACACCAGAATACATTCACAATCATCCAAATTACGTAAGAACACTCTCTAGGGTTTCAAACTAAAAATCCAATTAACTCAAGATTCAACCGTGGGTTTTCAAAATTGAGTGAAGATTTGGAATCCCCAAACCGTAGGCTTCAAGAATCATCCATCAAATTTCTAAATTGAGGTACGTGGGGTTTATCCTAAAAATACATGGGCTTGTTGAAAACACTCAATTATGATTTAAAGATTATCAAACATAAATTTGTTAAAGGTGTTTGAAATCCATGATTTTAGTATGCTTTATGCATGTTATTGATATTTTGTTTTGGCCTTTAGGCCTCATCCCCTTAAATTGATTTACAAGTATATGTATATGCATGAAATTGAAATTTAAGATTTGTTTAAGAACACAGATTATGAAGTCTCTCTCTTATGATAAATTCAAGTTTATGATCTTATTATGAATGATTTGAAATGCATGATTTATGCTTTTGAAACTAGTTTTCTCAATACCTTAGTGTTTGAGCATGATTTAGAGATGATGAGAGGGAGTTTCTTGATATAATTACTCCTTTGTTTTAAATGACAAAGAGTTACATGTGATTGAGAAATTTGAAATGACCAGCTTGTATTATTGAAATGCTTGGCAAAGAGAGTTCCTTGCATGTGTTTACATGAGGTTTGAGAAAGAGTTTCTTTGAATTGATTTATTGATATAGTGGTCCCAAACTTATATTTTAAAAACAAAGATTATAATATGTTATTAATGGCTCAGAGATGTGACTTGCAAGTTAATGGTATGACGATACATAAGTATGTATGCCATAACAAAGTATGTTTTCAGAGTTTGATTTTAGACAATGGATGTTTTAAAGAGTTAAAACTGGGATTAAAGAGGGTTAGGTGGTTACCCAAAGAAGGTTTGAGTTCAAGTAACTCTTAGCCTAAAACCATGATTTGCCGATCCGGGTATATTTTTCTTACGCTAGCAATGGTCGTGTGGCGTAGCAGAGCCAGAGACTCCAACCCTTGCAGCACACTTGGTTTGGAGGCTTCCCCGCCGAGTCAATAGAGGATTCCATATATCCCGTGGAATTTCAAAGTTGTAGGGTACAGCACCTAGCGCAAAATAAAACAAAGAGTGTCACTGAGTTCAGATGATTTTTCAGAGTCTTTCGAAAATGCCCATGTGATTTCTTACTAAATGGCATATTTATGAACTGCTTTAACTTGCTCTCATATATGTTGAATATAAATGATTATTTGGATTTGATCTGTATAGCAGTACATCTGTATTGACTCCCCTACCTCCCAGGTTTGGAGGTTCAGTTTAAGGGTTCGGCTAGTTAGTAGAGTATTCCAGAGAGAAGTAATTTGTGTGGTGATGAGCCTTCTTTGTTCCATTAGGTATGTTATTTCAGATTATGTTATTCCGTTGTTTTGGTCTAATAGGGGCCTTGTCCTAGTTTTTAGATAGTTGTCAGATTTTCATGTAGTAGAGATTTCGCAGACTATTCTAGATGTTGTTTAGTTGATTTCAGATTCTATTTCGTATTGTTAAACTAAATTCAAAGTATGACCATGTTTTCGAATCAAATTATATTTTTGCATCTTCTTTTATTATATGAATGTTGTGCATGATTACCAGTTAGAGTAGGACACCCGGGCCTTCATGTTTTGGGATGTCCATCACGGCCAGGCCCTAGTATTAGAGCATGGTTCATGGTCCCAGGGTGTCTGTGAAATTGCGTCGGGTAGAATCTTATTTATGGGTGTGTAGCGTGACATACCTATAAGATGGAGGCTACTAGGCGTTTAGGAATGTTTCTCTTCTTTGTGCTTTAGTCTCTGCTTCAGAGTCTGAGTCATCCCCTAATCGATAATTTTTTGTGTTTCAGAAAAACAATCATGCCTCCTAGTCGTACTATCGATCAGAATGCACAGACAGATGAGGTTTGTCCCACTCATGGGATGAGGACCCAAAATAGAGCTCAGACTCCGAAGATTAATGCTACACCAGGAGTCCCACCTACTCAGACCAGCCCACTTATAGAACTCAGAGCTCCCCGAATGGGGACTAACCGCACTCAGCCTCGCGAGAGAGAGGTATCTAATGCAGAATTCAGACAGTCTATTCATATATTTGCCTAGTTGGTAGCCACACATACTCAATGGTCGGAAGATATTAGGTCTGCATCTGTTACATCTGAAGCTACAAGAGTAGGCCAGTTCATGAAGATGAACCCACCCAAGTTTACTGGTACCAAGGTAGAAGAGGATCCACAGGAGTTTGTGGATGAGATGGAGAAGATGTTTAAAGTGATACATGTAAATGAGGTAGAGGGGGTTAAGTTAGCGGCTTACTAGCTTAAGGATGTAGTGAACCAATGGTATAATGAGTGGGAAGATTTAAAGAGTAAGCAAGTTGAGCCTATAGTTTGGGTCGAGTTCGTGGAAGCCTTCCTTGATCGACTCTTTCCTTTTGAGACGAGGGAGGCCTAAGACGAAGAGTTATGAATCTAAAGTAGGGTAAGATGAGTGTCCGGGAGTACACTCTGAGGTTCAACCAACTATCCCGTTATGCACCAGAGATGACTAGTAACATGAGAGCCCGAATGAGGAAATTTGCATCCGGCCTTTCAGATGACTTAGTGCTTGAATGTCAGGGAGCAATATTGAACCGGGACATGGTTTTTGCCAGACTATCAGTCCACATGCAGCAAGTTGAGGAAAAGAAAAAGAAAATCATTGAATCTAGAGAGAAGGACAGACAGGCAAAGAGAGCCAAATCAGCAGGCCATAGCTACAGCCAGCAGTAGAGTGGAAATTGGGGTAACAAATAGCAGAAGAAGATGAATTGGGGTAATGCGCAGTCTGCAGCCAGTGCCCCAGTGACCAGACCCCCAGCCAAACAGTGTACCCAGGATTTTTAATATAGGCAGGGGCCGAGGATGCAGGGTTCACAGTCTCAAGAAAGTGTAGCTCAGACCTCTCGAACATACCCACGCTGTGAGAAATGTGGGAGGAATTATCTATAGAGATATTAGTTTGGCACTATAGTATGTTATTCGTGTGGCCATCCAGGCCATATCCAGAGAGAATGTCCGGCAGCAAAGGGTAATATTGGTGGATCCAAGTCAAAGGCTAATTCTTCTGCACCACCACCACCTCAAAAGGGTGCCACTTCAGCCACTGGAAATGGACGCAACCGGTTGTACGCCTTGACCAACCGCCAAGAGGCAGTGGCCTCACCGGATGTAGTTATTGGTACATTACAAATATTTTCCCATGATGTTTATGTGTTACTTAATCCCGAGTCTACCCTGTCTTACGTGACCCCTTATGTGGCTGTTGGTTTTAGGTTTGAGCCCGATGTAATTGCTGAAACTTTTTCTATTTCCACTCTAGTGAGAAACTCTGTTGTGGCTAGGAGGGTGTATAGAAATTGTGTGGTTACTGTTTGTGGGCCGAATACTACGAAAGACCTTGTAGACTTAAATATGGTTGATTTTGATGCTATCTTAGGAATGGATTGGCTCTATTCGTGCTATGCCATACTAAATTGTAGTTACCAAAAGGTTACTTTCTCTTTCCTAAATGAACCAGCAATAGAATAGGAGGGACATTTTTTAGCACCTAGAGAAAAGTTCATCTCTTATCTTAGAGCCCGTAAACTCAATTCTAAGGGTTATTTGTATCATCTTATTTGGGTTAAAGATTCAAATACCAAAATTCCTTCTCTGCAGTCCATCCCTATGGTGAATTAGTTCCCAGAAGTTTTTCCAGATGATCTCCCAGGAATACCATCTAATGGGGAGATAGATTTTGGTATTGATTTGTTGCTAGATACCCGTCCATCTCTATTCCTTCATATAGAATGGCTCCTGCAGAGTTGAAAGAGCTGAAAGAGCAGCTAGCAGATCTTCTAGATAAAGGTTTTATTCATCCTAGTGTTTCTCCCTGGGGTGGACCTGTACTCTTTATACGAAAGAAAGATGGCTCCCTCTGTATGTGTATAGATTACCGTCAGCTGAATAAGGTCACTATTAAAAATAAATATCCTCTTCCTAGAATTGATGATCTTTTTGACCAGGTTCAGCGTGTTAATTGTTTTTCAAAAATAGACCTTCATTCGAGATACTATCAGTTGAAGGTTAGAGAGTCAGATATTCCCAAAACAGCTTTTCAAACCAGATATGGTCATTATGAATTCTTAGTTATGTTGGGTTGACTAACGCCCCTGCGACTTTCATGGACCTTATAAACAGGGTGTTCCATCAGTTTCTAGATCTGTTTGTTATAGTTTTCATTGATGATATTCTGATTTATTCCAAAAGTGAGGAGGACCATTCCAATTACCTCTGAATCATCCTTCAGACTCTCAAAGATCATGAGTTGTATTCAAAACTTTCCAAGTATGAATTCTGGATTAATGCTATTGCTTTCTTGGGGCATATCGTGTCTAGTGACGGGATTAAGGTTGATCCCCAGAAGATTGAGACGGTGAGAAAATGGCCTAGACCCACGACTCCAACTGATATTCAGAGCTTCTTAGGTTTGGCAAGGTATTACAGAAGATTTGTAGAGAGTTTTTCTTCCATAGCTGCACCACTTACTAAGTTGACTTAGAAAAAGGTGAAGTTCGTGTGGTCTGACTCCTGTGAGAATAGTTTTGAGATGTTAAAAGATAAGTTAACAACTGCTCTTGTGAAGGTACGAAAGGGTTTGTTGTGTACTGTGATGCATCCCATGTGGGACTTGGGTGTGTACTTATGCAGCATAGTAAAGTGGTGGCTTATGCGTATAGGCAGTTAAAAGTGCATGAGCAAAATTACCCCACCCATGACTTGGAGTTAGTGGTTGTGATGTTTGTGCTTAAAATCTAGCAGCATTATCTTTATGGGGTACATGTTGATATATTTACTGACCATAAGAGTTTGTAGTTTTCTCGCAAAAAGAATTGAACCTCAAACAACGGCGTTGGTTGGAACTTTTAAAGGATTATAACATGAGCCTGCACTACCATCTGGGCAAGGCAAATATGGTAGTCGACGCCCTTAGTAGGTTATCTATAGGCAATCTTTTGCATGTTAAAAAGGGAAAGAGGGAGAAGGGGAAGGATATTCACGGACTTACAAATCTAGGAGTGTGACTCTTAGATTTCAAAGATGGGGGAGTGGTTGTTCATGAGGTAGCTAAATCTTCCCTTTGTGCCGAAGTTAAAGAGAAGCAGGTTGAAGATCCCATCTTGATGTAGATCAAGAAAGATGTGGGTCAACAGAAGGTGATGTCTTTTAAAATTGGTGGTGATGGAGTTTTGAGATATCAGGGCAGACTATGTGTGCCAGATGTAGATGGGTTACAAAAGAGGATCCTTGATGAAGCTCACACTTCGAGGTATGTTGTTTACCTAGGCTCTACTAATATGTATCATGATCTGAAAGCTATTTACTGGTGGAATAATATGAAGCATGATGTGGCTAATTTTATTACCAAGTGTTTGAACTGTCAATAAGTGAAAGTAGAGAATATGAGGCCAGGTGGTACTTCCCAAGAGATAGCCTTGCCTTTGTGGAAATGGGAGATGATCAATATGGACTTCATCACGGGACTTCTGAGGTCCCGAAGCCAGTATGATTCAATTTGGGTAATTATTGATCGACTGACCAAGTCAGCCCACTTTTTGCCCGTCAGAACTAACTATTCGGGAGATGACTATGCCAAGCTATACATTAAGGAGATAATCCATTTGCATGGAGCACCTGTATCCATCATATCTGACTGAGGTACGCAATTCTCTTCACAGTTTTGGGGGTCTTTTCAGAGGGTTTAAGTACCCAAGTGAACCTAAGTACCGTATTCCACCCTCAGACTGATGGGCAAGCTGAGCGCACCATTCAGAATCTTGAGGATATGTTAAGGGCCTGCATAATTGACTTCAAGGGGAGTTGGGTGGATCATATTCCATTGATAGAGTTCGCATATAATAACAGCTACTATGCCAGTATTAAGATGGCTCCTTTTGAGGCATTGTATGGAAGAAGATGTAGGTTGCCAATAGGGTAGTATGAAGTAGGTGAGACTCAGTTGTTTGGGCTTGAGCTTGTTCATCAGGCAATAGAGGATCTAAAAATTATTAGAGAACGACTTAAATAGCCCAAAGTCGACAGAAGTCCGATGTCAATGTTAGGAGAAGAGACTTAGAGTTTGAGATTGGTGATTGGGTGTTTCTCAAAATTTCTCCTGTGAAGGGATTCATGCATTTAGGGAAGAGAGGTAAGCTGAGTCCTCGCTATATGGGGCCATACCAGATTTTGAAAAGGATAGGGGAAGTTGCGTATGAGTTAGAGTTGCCTGCAAGTTTGGGCTCTGTTCATCCGGTATTTCACATATCCATGCTGAAGAAATATATTGGAGATCATTCCCTAGTGTTACCTATACAGGAGATTAAGGTGACAGACTCATTATCATATAAAGAGGAACCTATTGCAATCTTAGATCGCCAAGTTTGAAAGTTGAGGAGCAAAGAGGTAGTGTCGGTTAAGGTGTTGTGGAGAAATCAGAAAGTTGAGGAAGCAACTTGGGAATCATAAAATGACATGAGAGATAGATACCCAGGCTAATTTGATCTAGTGGATGACGAAATGGAAGGTACAATCCTTGTTTTAGTCTTTTATGGCCTTAGTATACTTTAAATCATGTTTTTCTATGTTTCGCATCATTATTCGGGGATGAATGATCCCAAGGGGGGATAATGTAACACCCCGCAAAAATCGTCCATGCGTTAGCTCATGGTAATATGCTCTTAGAGTTAAATGACTAGAATTGTGTCAAAGAAACTTAGTCTCATTTTTTACTTCTAAAGTGAGTAAAGCTTAAACCATATATATAATTTTCCTAATTTCGACTATTTATCATGTGGGAAATTGAATGAGATTTCCATCGATATAAGATTTTCCCAAATCCAATACCCAGGCAAGAAGTTATGATTAATTTAAGTTCTAGTAGTAAAACACCATCATTTTGGCGCTTGGCGCATCACGGAGGGAGCCTATTTAGAAATTGTCAAATTCCAGTAGCATAGCACGATTGTGGTGCGTCGCACTGAAGTTTCGGGTCCCAACCAGTGGGACAACGCGATGGCTCCTTATCATGGTGACCTTAAGAATCCAATTCGTCAATTTCCAGTGGCCACCGCGATTGTGGTGCGTTGTGGTGTCCCATGAAATCGGACTCCCAGTTATATTTTTTTATTCCATCTCATTAAGGGTATATTAGGTATTTTCCACCCTTTTATTAGCCTAAACATGGAATTTAATCCCAAAGACACCAGAATACATTCACAATCATCCAAATTACTCAAGAACACTCTCTAGGGTTTCAAACTAAAAATCCAATTAACTCAAGATTCAATCGTAGGTTTTCAAAACTGAGTGAAGATTTGGAATCCCCAAACCATAGGCTTTAAGAATCATCCATCAAATTTCTAAATTGAGGTACGTGAGATTTATCCTAAAAATACATGGGCTTGTTGAAAACACTCAATTATGATTTAAAGATTATCAAACATGAATTTGTTAAAGGGGTTTGAAATCCATGATTTTATTATGCTTTATGCATGTTATTGATATTGTTGTTTTGGCCTTTAGGCCTCATCCCCTTAAATTGATTTACAAGTATATGTATATGTATGAAATTGAAATTTAAGATTTATTTGAGAGCACAGATTATGAAGTCCCTCTCTTGTGATAAATTTAAGTTTATGATCTTATTGTGAATAATTTGAAATGCATGATTTATGGTGTTGAAACTAGTTTTCTCAATACCCTAGTGTTTGAGCATGATTTAGAGATGATGAGAGGGAGTTTTTTTATAAAATTACACCTTTGTTTTAAATGGGAAAGAGTTGCATGTGATTGAGAAATTTGACATGACCACCTTGTATTATTGAAATGCTTGACAAAGGGAGCTCCTTTCATGTGATTACATGAGGTTTGAGAAAGAGTTTCTTTGAATTGATTTATTAATATGGTGGTCCCAAACTTATGTTTTGAAAACAGAGATTATAATATATTATTAATGGCTCAGAGATGTGACTTGCAAGTCAATGGTATAACGATACCATAAGTATATATGCCATAACAGAGTATGTTTTCAGAGTAACTCTTAGCCTAAAATCATGATTTGCCGATCCGATTATATTATTTACGCTGGCAATGGTCGTGTGGCATAGCAGAGTCAAAGACTCCAACCCTTACGGCACACTTGGGTTGGAGGCTTCCCAGCCGAGTCAATGGCGGATTTCATATAGCCCGTGGAATTTCAGAGTTGTAGGGTACAGCACCTAGCGCAGAAGTAAAACAAAGAGTGTCATAGAGTTCAGATGATTTTTCAGAGTCTTCCAAAAATTCCCATGTGATTTCTTACTATATCGCATGTTTATGAACTGCTTTAAATTGCTCTCATATATGTTGAATATAAATAATTATTTTGGATTTGCTCTGCATACCAGTACATCTGTATTGACCCCCCCTCCCAGGCTCAGAGGTTCAGTCTAAGGGTCCGGCTAATCAATAGAGTATTTCAGAGAAAAGTAATCCGTGTGGTGGTGAGCCTTCTTTGTTCCAGAAGGCATGTTATTTCAGATTATGTTATTTCATTGTTTTGGTCTACTAGGGCCTTGTCCCAGTTTTCAGATAGTTGTCAAATTTTCATGTAGTAGAGATTTCGCAGATTGTTCCAGATGTTGTTTAGTTGATTTCGGGTTCCATTCCTTATTGTTAAACTAAATCCAGAGTATGACCATGTTTCCTTATCAGATTGTATTTCTGCATCTTCTTTTATTATGTGAATGTTGTACATGATTACCAGTTAGAGTAGGATGCCCGAGCCTTCATGGTTCGGATGTCCATCACGGCCAGGCCCTAGTTTAGGTCGTGACAATATATTATCCAAATTAATCACCTTCTTGAGTCTGAGATCTTTTTCAAGCAAGAAATATGCAATAAAGTGACTAGTTCTTCCTTGTTCTTAAATGTCATTTCCTTGTAAAAACCTATTTCATCATCTTGAAGATTGCTCGATTGTGTTAATTGAGAATTGCCCATTGTATTGCTCATAACAACGGGTGTGGGTGTTTGGTCATCCTCCAATTTATCTCCACTATCATCATCTGAAATATTCACCACACCATCCAATTCATTATTTAACATCTTTTGTTGGTCTTGATCTACATTCACATTCTCTATCATTTTTTTATACTACATATATCCTTAAAATAGGCCTAGATGCATCACTTAGATAAACATGCAAACGAACCTATTCATTTATCTTTAAAGATAGGACCCTCTAATTTTTAAAAGATCTATGCATGTAATTGATAACAAGATCATTTGGTTGGCAAATTAGTCCACAATTGCTGATGATTAAGTTCACAAAATCTTCATACAATACATCTCTTTGAACTCCATTGCTATCGTCCCTAAAATGTCACTATTCTTTCAATGCCAAATAAATTTATTATTCTTATCAATTCACTCACCACGACGATCAACACCTATTGTTATTGAATCCTCCATTAGCGATACCTAAAGAAATTTGTTAAAAAAAATTAATAATGATAGTATAGTAAAGTTGAGTGTCTTGTTGAACCAAGTGAGTCATGTATTGCAACAAAAATCTTATCTGCTACAATAGATGACCTATCTGTGAGGTGCATGTTCAGAATCAGTAGCTTAATCTAACAGGTAAGTCATCTGATGTAATAGATGAGTTATCTATAGGGTTCAAGTTGTGGTTCTAAGCCAATTTTGCCAGCTAATATAAGATAAATCCAACAGGTACGTCATCTGTTACAGTAAATGATTCATCTATTGTAGCAGATGACTTACCTATTGGTTTGAGCTACTTGTTCTGAATATATATCCAATAGATTAGTTATCTGTTGCAACAGATGAGTCATTTGTTGCAGCAAATGACTTACCTATTGGATTGAACTATTGTAACATGAATCCAACAGGTAGATCATCTACTCTAATGGCTAGGTCATCTGTTGTAACAAATGACTCATCTATTGCAACAGATGACTTACCTATTGGAACTACTTTAACAGTAGTGAAAATAATCTAACAGCTGTTATATTTCATACACAACAACTGTTGGATACTCTAATGAGAATTATTGGAAAAACAACAGATATATCCAGATGAGAAATTAAATTAAAAATTATTAATTTTAATTACCAAAATTACCAATAAAGTAATGCTCAGTGATACAAATAAAATTTGGTTCAAAAATTTACAGGGGATAGCAACAGCAACAACAAGAACAATGGCGAGAAGAAAAAGCAAGCAAGCAACAACAACAACAGTGAGAAGAAGAAGAAGAAGAAGAAGAAGAAGAAGAAGAAGAAGAAGAAGAAGATGATGATGATGATGATGATGATGATGATGAAGAGGAACAAGAAGAAGAAGCAAAAGCAACAAAAGAAAACACGCGAGAAAGAAGAAGAGAGAAGTGGCTAATTTTTTCCCTCCCTTTTTAGTTACAATTAGAGCTTCATGGATAGGCCAACATGTAAAATAAAAAACTTGAATGCAACTACCCTACATAAGCTAAAATCCCTTAATCCTTCATTAAATTTTGTCATTCCTACTCAATTATTAAAACTTGAGTCACCAAAAATTTATTTTGAAATTTTTGTGTCACCCTTATTTCATTGTCCCGGAAAAAGAGTGATATATTTGGTGAATGATAAAGAACAAGGGTCCTTCAATATTTTGTATCCTATAGTTATATTATTTTTTCCTATTTTACTACTATTATTTATTTAGAACGTTATTTTTGTTTTGGGATAGTTGGTCATGTCAAGGGTATCTTTTTTTTTATCTATATTTAATTTTTTTTATTTGGTCAACTATTGTTTTATAATCCTGATGCCAGGTATAGTTTTTGCGCATCTCGATTAAATTCGTGAGATACCTACAATTATTGATCAACTTTTGAGAAATAAATTTAAATTAGATTTAATCAATACTGTTGTTTAGCCGATTGGAATATATTACTTGTATCTTCGCTATACTAAATTCTTAGATGTATTCAAGTTAAAAAGAATAATATAATGAAGAGTGAATTCATTTGTTGATGTGAAAAATATTTTTTATTTTAGTATGATTAATATAATATAAAGGACAAACTTTTTTTTGTTATTGATCATCTTAAAGACTTATAGATATTTTTTGCATTAATTTAAATTTTTCTATATAATTATTAGTCAAATTTTGATAAATCCAAATTAGATTTGATCATTATTGTTGTTTGACCATAAGTTTTTACATATGCTCAATTTAAAAGCATTATAAAAGAGGGTGGATTCTTTTATAATGGACAAGAGAAATTTTATTTCAATTCCCTTTATCATGATATTCAAATGTTAATTCATAATTAAAAGGAAAATAATGAAAAAATATCCAATTACCCCCTTGAACTATACCCAAAAAGGCTATGACACACCTCAACTTAAAGAGGGTCCTATTACCCCTGAACTAATTAAAAGTATAATTTTGACACTTTTAGTGTCTATGTGGCACACACGTGTGCCTACGTGGACACTTCAGTGTGTTGTGCCACATATGTGCCACGTAGGCACTAAAGGTGTCAAAATTACACTTTTAATTAGTTCGGGGGTAATAGGATCTCCTTTAAGTTGAGGTGTGTCATAACCTTTTTGGGTATAGTTTAGAGGGGTAATTGAGTATTATCTCGAAAATAATTGATATAATAAGGAGTTTGTTATTCGAACTATTTGTCCTTCATTAAAAGTTCCTGCTTTAGACAAAATTGTCTTTTCACTTTTTTTCTTCAAATTATTATTTAATTATATTGTGATATTGAATCCTAAAATATATGGGGTTAGAACTTTAACAAATAAAGTAAGACTTTTTCTAAAATTAGGAGTCTTAAAATACAGGGTAAGTATTCAATGAATCTTTTTAAATAAAAAATTTAAAAAAAAACACGTTTTATACTACTATTGCAAACTTTATGGGAAATAAATATCTATAATCTATAATCTATATATATATATATATATTTATATATATATAATATTAAAAGTGTGAAGACCCTTAGAAAAGTGATTTGAACTTTTTACCCTTCATTAAAAGACTATTCTTTAGACAAAACTGTCTTTTCGTTATTTTTTAAATTTATTATTTAATTATTTTTTATTATATTAACTAGACTTCCTAAAATATATGGACTCCTAAAATATATGGTAGAAAAATTAATTAATAATTTTTTCTACTATTCAATTAGAAACATACTCCTAAAATAGGACTCTATTAAGGAAATACTTCTATAAATATTGATATTGAGATGTACGTTAAACTAGATAACAAACCGGTTTGCCTATTGGGAGAATATGATTGATGCTCGTCTAACTTGATTCGATTATATGTCTAGATTGGCAGATGCTTGATTTTCTAACCCTCAACTTCTTCATTATTTTTGTCAGCATTATAGAATTCAACATGTGTGTATATATATTTCTTTATTTTCATTCAAAACCATTCTTTAGGGTCAAAATTCGCTCAGACAAGAATTAGTTGGACCCAAATCGAAGCTTTGTGATCACTATTATATTATTTTTTTATAGTTTGCAGGTCGTAAATAAATGACGGTTGGCTTTGAAGATTTTCTTGTGTAAAGGTTAGGATTAATTGTATTGTTTTGATATCTTTATTATCTTATTATTTTATTTTAATTTACAGATGTTAGATGAATGTGAGTCGACTTTGAATTTTTTTTAGGTAAAGGTTAGGTTTAATTGAATTATCGTAATAGCTTTATTAGTTTGTTATTTTGTGGTAGTTTACAGTTCGTAGATGAATCTCAATTGGCTTTGAGAATTTTTTGTGTGTAAAATTTAAGTTTAATTATATTATTTTGATATCACTTTTATCGTACTATTTTGTTGCAGTTTACAGGTGATAGATCAATGTTGGTCAGCTTTGAGGAATTTTTTTATGTAAAGGTTAGATTTAGTTGTATTATTTTGATATCTCTATTATCGTATTATTTTGTTATTGTTTACAGGTGGTAGATGAGTGTCAGACGACTTTGAGAAAATTTTTGTGTGTAAAGATTAGATTTAATTGTATTATTTTGATGTCTCTATCATTGTATTGTTTTGTTGCAATTTACAGATGGTAGATGAATGTCGATTGACTTTTAAAAATATTTTTGGTAAAGGTTAGGTTTAATAAATAAATTCTCCATCGTTACATACTCAAAAGATATTAAATTTAATTATTATATTCATCTTTATTATTTAAACAAATATCCTATTTAATGTAATGTTTGAACTCATTAAAGTGAGGTACACGCACAAGGCGTGTACACCTAAACTAGTTTAATTAAATATGTCAAGATTTGTTTTTAAAAAAAAAACTATATTAATTTGGTGAAATATAAGAAGAAGGGCTCTTGAATATATTTTGTTTGCAATATCCAGTAATATTTTTCCTATTTTACAATTATTATTAGTAGATAAATTCTTTTTTATTTTTATTGGTCTTGATATTTTTTGTATTTAATTTTATTTTATTTTTATTTATTAATTTAAATATTTCAACTTTTAAGCAGTGAAATCGCATCAGATTTAATTAATATTTTTTGTCGCTTTTGATTAGATTAATTGTATCTTCAATATAACTTTTTTCCATTTTTTATCGGTCATGTTAAGGGATATTTTCATATTAAATTTACTTTTCCTTTTTTATTTGATCATTTTTTAGCAGGGAATTCGAATTAGATTTAATCAGTACTGTCGTTTGGACGATTTTGAGTATATTAACTGTATCTTCGTTATAGAATAAAATGAAATAACTTTTTGAATGTATTCAACTTAAAACTAATGTAGGGGATACCAATTTCATTAATTGACATGAGAAATGTTTTTTGTTGTTAGTGTAATATAAAAAATAATTTTCTACTTTTATCTTCTTTTTTCTATTGGTCATATTAAAGCATTACATATATTATTTATATTGATTTGTTTTTATTTTTAATATTTAATTATTAGTCAAATTTTGGTGAAGTCAAACTTTATTTGATCATTATTGTTGTTTGGTTTTTTCTCCGTACATTGATTGCTTTTTGATATACAAATAAAATGCTATAATTTTTTCAGAAATGCACAAATTAAAAGCATTGTAAAAGAGGGTGAATTCTTCAAATGACCCTAAAATATTTGTTTCAATTCTACCGTGATATTCAAATGTTAATTAATAATTAAAAGAAAAAAATAGTTGATGCAATAAGGAGTTTGTTATAATAAGTAAACATTTCAAGAGTTATTTTCTAAAAGAAAAGTTATATCTATTTCTTAACACATGTTTTACACGTAGTTTGCACGTATACCCGAATCATTTAACATATATATAATGAAAACTTTTTTGCTTTTTTCTTTTTGCTATACATCATATTAAAGCCTTAAAGGTATTTTTGCATATGATTTATTTTTATTTTGCTAGGTATTAGTCAACTTTTGGTTAATTTGAATTAAATTTGATTACTATTGTTGTTTAGCCATTTTTGTGCATATTATTTTTCTTTGATGTGCAAATAAAATGATATGATTTTTAAGATGTACTCAACTTGAAAGCATTATAAAAGAGAGTGAATTTCTCCATTGGCATAGAAAAATATGTCTTTTATTACTCATTCAGTGTGCGATATTCACATTAAAGTTTAATTAATTCAAATATGTCTTTTATTACTCATTGCATAACAGTTGGGAAAAGCTCTTTCTATCAAGAATTTTTTATACCTAAAGCTTGGAACCTTGGAATAAGAATTTTTTTTTCAAGTTTTCTATCATGATATTCAAATGATAATTAACGATGAAAAGGGAAACAAAAAACTTATGATAAGGAGTTTGTTATATATAGAGAGAGAAGTTTTCTTTATATACGTATAGAGAGAGAGGAGAACTTTTCTTCATAATTATTAATCAAATTTTGAAATCCAAACTAGATTATGTCATAATTATTATTTGATCGTTTCTAAGCTAATAAGCTATTTCTTTGGGATATCAATAAAATGATATAATTTTTTGAATGTACTCAACTTAAAAGCATTGTAGGAGGATGAAATCCTTAGTTGACATGTTAAAATAGTTTTTCAACTCTTTTGGCATGATTTTCAAATGCTAATTAATAATGAGAAAATATTTTCTTAATATATTTTTATTTCAGGTAGATGATACGTGCTACTTGATCGTTCAGTCAACAAGAAGAAGTTTTTATTTTTGTCACGCTTTTTTCTGTTTTAATTATTAGTAAACTTTAGAATCTGAATTATATTTTATCGTTATTATTATCAGATAGTTTATGAGTTAATAAATTGTTCCCTTGGTGTACAGTAAATGATGATATAATTTTTCGGATGAACTCAACTTAAAAGCTTTGAAAGAAAGAACACATTTCTTAGTTGATACTTGATGAAGAATTTGGCTTCAACTCTTTTATTATAATTTTCAAATGTTAAATAATAATGAGAAGGAAAGAAACAATTGAAATAATATGGTGTTTGTTATAATAATCAAATATATTGAGATTTTTTAAATAGAAGTTATCAATTTTTAGGCATGTCGTTTGCACATATCTTAATTTTTAGGCACATATTTTGCACGTGATGGATAAAATGAGGGAAGTGAAAGTAAGATAATTTGAATATGTGAAGAGGAGTTGCACAGATGCCTCAGTGAAGAGGTGTGAGAGGTAAGGGTGTCAAATGGGCCGGGCTGATTCGGCCTGACCCGGCCCACCTAGTCAACTAGGCCCGGTCAGCCCACGGACTGTAGAATATCTGTTCTCGAGATGGGTTATTTTTTGTTTTGGGCTTGGTTAACTCGGTCCGAACCAAAACCGATCCGGGTCCACCGGTTAACCGGCCCGGATGATTTTTTTTTAAAATTACAATTGGACCGTTGGGCTCAAAGGTAGTCGTTGGCCTAACGACTATATAGCCGTTTTTGGGTCCAAACGGCTACTTTGGCCAATTTTATTTTTGAAAAAAAAAAAATCATTTAAGATATTTTTTTAAACCCAAAAAAAATCCTATAAATACCCTAAACTTTCAAATTATTTTTCATACAATTTTTCATTCTCTCAAATCTCTCAATTCTCAAATATTCAACATATTTAATTTCTTAAAGTTCTCACTTTAATTTTTTAATTTTGCGATTACAAAGTACGAGTGGAAGTTTCTAAAGTCGCAACCTTCGGATACTTTCAAAATTTGGTATTGTCGTTCCATCTCTTACGTTTAATTTTTAATTTGTGTATTAATTGTTGAATATTTAATTTTATTATATTTGTGTATTTTGAATTTTTTTAGTTTAATTTATATTATGGATAAATTAAGACACCTCGCCACTAAAGGTGTTAAAAATTTTTGTCCCGGAAGTGGTAGTGGTAGTAAAAAGTGAATTACTAGCAGTAGAGATAGGTCAAGTAGTAGATATATCAGTGTGCCTCCGCCTCCGGTACCGCTTAGTCAACCTTTTGAGGAAGAAATAGGTGTAGGTGCTCACGATATGGATTATGTAGAAGCTCAGGAAAATTAGAATATAGAAGAAGAAAATGAAGTAGATGCGGTTAATTTAGATGAAGATGATGAAAATATTTGTGAGACACACGCAGTAAGAAATGCCAACGTTAGATCTAAATCGGTTAATCTCCCTCCACGTCCTCCCTGTGCCCAAGAGCTTGTAAAACAACTAGTATTGCATGATAATTTTTTGAACGTATATCAGATATTGAGGTGCAATGAAATATTTGTCAACAAATATATAAGCATAAAAGAGGAGGCAAGCAAGGGGGTACGGGTACGTTAATGAGACATATAAGTGATAATCACGATAGAGAGTTAAAAATTGCACAAGGCAGTGCGTGGATGTTGGTGGGCCAACACAAACAATAATGGACCCAGCAACCGATCAGGTAATGAAGAAGTATAATAAATTGAGGGACCGAGAAGAAATAGCTAAAATGGTAGTTGTGGGTTGTTTGCCTTTTAGTTTTCCTTCTTCTGATGCCTTTGTTCGTTATATTCAAGCAATTTATCATCCTATGTTTAATGGTATTCCTAGAAGTACTTGTAGGGCCGATATTTTTAGACTTCATTCACAATATTATTTTTATTTATCAACATTATTAAAAAATATTCAATATCGAATGTCCCTAACTTCTGATCTTGGTCGTGCTGTAAATAAAAATGATTATTTAATCATTACTTGTCACTGGATAGATAGTAATTTTGTTATGCAAAAATGTATTCTTTCTTTTTTATATGATGAAGATCGTAAACATACTGGAGATTTTATTGTTGATTCAATTGCTAAAGATGCAGAATTTTACGGTATTGAAAATAAAATCTTATGTATTACTTTGGATAATGCTTCAACAACAAGACTGCTATAACGAAGGTAAAATCTAAGTTATCTCCATCGTTACCTGAAATTTTTCATGTTAAGTGTGCTTGTCATATATATAATTTAATTGTAAAAGATGGTCTTGAGTTTTTTGAGTTTTATATTGAAAAAATTTGGCTTACCGTTGGTTTTATTCAAGGAAATAATCGTAGAATAAGAATTAGAGACTTTAAACTTAAATGTGTATAAAATGGACTTGCACCGATATTGATGCCTGAAGAATGTGATACTAGATGGAATGCTACGTATAATTTTTTATAAACTTGTTATAAATATAGAGTTCCTATTATACTATCTTTTAACCAATATTGTGGTTCGTTTGCTGATTCTGTCCACTGCATGCTACATGATTCTGATTGGGCTGTAATTAATGATCTTGTTAAGATTTTAAAAACATTTTATATAGCTACGATTGAATTTTTCGGTGCTTATTATCCTACTGTTTGTAATATTTTGGCATACATAGCCGATATTTCTGATTTTCTCAAAGAATATAAAAATAAACAAGGTTACAAAAAAGTTATTGGTGTCGTGTTTGCTAAATTTAAAAAATATTTTTTTTCAATTCCCCCTATTTACTTGGTTGGTGCTATGCTAAATTCGTGCATGAAATATACTACTATGTGCCACTTTAGTACTCTTATTTATGTTAACTTAGAGATAAATACTAACAATGATTCTGATGATGAAGAACAAGAACAACCTGATTTGTGGACGGCTATGAGTGATGCGAACGCTTACATAGATAAATTATATAACCACTATACTGATTTACTTGATTTAGCTGTACCAACAAATATCACTCCCACTATCACTCCTCATACTCCCGAGGAGCCTTCATCTTCTAAAAGGCTCGCACATAGTGGTTTTCCTGATTACTTTTATGATTTACCTTGTTGGAACAGTGTTAAGGAGAGAGCTTACACAACAACTTATCGGGAAGAGCTGAAGTTTATCTCCGAACGCCGTTAGAGGATCGCAGACGATGGATCAACGCATTGGATTTTTGAGGAATAATGAAACATAATATCCTGTGCTTTCAAGATTAGCCAAAGATATCTTGAATGTTTCCATGCAAACGTTGTATCGGAGAGAGATTTTAGTCAGGGACGACAGCAGCTTGGAGACAACCGACATTCATTGGGAAGCAATGCAATAAATGTTCTAGTTTGCCTTAGAGATTGGATTAGAGCGGAACAAAGAAATCAAGGAATGGAAGCGAAGCCGAACGAAGAGCAGAGACTTGAAGAAATTATGACTTCACGGGAGAACTTAGCAGAATCAAGTCCAATGCATGATTTTGTCCCTGTTGACTTTGACTATCCTATGCAAGTTTCCGTTAATGTTAACATGAATGAGTTGGAAAAAATGATGCAAAATTTGTAGATTTTTCATCCATGCAAATTATAAATTTTGGATCATTTTGCAATCAATAAAATTTAACATTCATTCACTCATTAATCCTTACTTTGTAATTTTTTCCATTTAATGATTTAAATTGAATTTCTAGTTTAAATTAAAAACTTAGTTTTAATATATTACTAATTTACTATAAAGTATTATTAATTTATTATGTTAAGTAGCATATGTTTTACTTAAAGAAGTACATATATTTTATATGTGTACATATATATTGAATGGTACGTATATATATGTATATATCTTCTATAGACTATATATTTAACGTATACATATGTATATGTTTTATAAATTAGTATATAACTATATATATATATATATATATATATATATATAGTGTGTGTGTGTGTGTGTGTGTGTGTGTGTGTATTGTAGTATATATATTTTAGTATATTTTATTTAAAGTAGTATGTATATATTGAATGGTATGTATATATGTGTATATATCTTCTATAGATGTATATATTTAACGTATACATGTGTATATATTTTATAAATTAGTATATAACTATAAATATATAGTGTGTGTATATATTGTAGTATATTTTATTTAAAGCAGTATGTATATATTGAATGGTACGTATATATGTGTATATATCTTCTATAGATGTATATATTTAACGTATACATGTGTATATGTTTTATAAATTAGTATATAACTACATATATAAAGTGTGTGTATACATTGTAGTATATATATTGTAGTATATTTTACTTAAAGTAGTATGTATATATTGAATGGTACGTATATATGTGTATATATCTTCTATAGACGTATATATTTAACGTATACATGTGTATATGTTTTATAAATTAGTATGTAACTATATATATAGTGTATGTATACATTGTAGTATATTTTATTTAAAGTGGTATGTATATATTGAATAGTACGTATATATGTGTATATATCTTCTATAGACGTATATATTACATGTGTAATTGTGTATATGTTTTATAAATTAGTATATAACTATATATATAGTGTGTGTGTATATATTGTAGTATATATATTTTATTTAAAGTAGTATGTATATATTTAATGGTACATATATTTGTGTATATATCTTCTATAGACGTATATATTTAACGTATACATGTGTATAAATTTTATAAATTAGTATATAATTATATATATAGTGTGTGTATATATTGTAGTATATTTTATTTAAAGTAGTATGTATATATTGAATTGTACGTATATATGTTTATATATCTTCTATAGGCGTATATATTACATGTGTAATTGTGTATATGTATTATGTGTATATATTTTTTAAATAGTAATATAGTATATACTCTATATATAGTGTATATCTATTGTTTAACGTATTTAAAATGTATATAGGTGGGTATATATAGTGTATATTGGAGAAAAAAACTTTTTTTTTTTAGTTTTTGACCGGTTTTGATCAGGTTTAGGTGGGTTGGACCGGGTTGGGTTAAGTTGGCTGGTTCAGGGTTGTTTAAAAAAATTTTACTGTTGGGCCCGGAATTGGATCAACCCGTTTAACCAGGCCCGAATCTAGACCGGCCCACTAAACAGATAAAATTCATGGGTCGATTCCGGTTTGACCCAGCCCGGCCCACTTAACACCCTTAGTAAGAGGTTGAATATAGTAGGCATGGGAAGAGATAGGCCAAAAAAGTATTGAGGAGAAATGATTAGATATGATATGACGTACCTCGAGGTTACCGAAGACATGACATTAGATAATAAGATATGGAGGACATAATCTCATGTTTACTGGTGCAGAACACGCTCAGAAGCAAAACTTTGTATAGACACAACTTTGTAGACTTTTTTGGGTGGCCTACTCACCACTTTTATCAAACCTCATGTCCTATTGAGATGGACAGGCACCTGATGCCCAAAAGGTTCGAAAGAACCAACTTATAATCTATTTTTATCATACATATAACTATAATAATCGTGAGCCCTTGATATGCATATATAAGCTACTTTGATAAAAGACTAATATATATAGGTTCAAAAATTATATAAATGAGTTGATCATTGAGGCTACAATCTTCATCAGCCTACACAGCCTCTATAAGATAGACAAACTTAGTTTAGACCGTGAGAGGGGCCCATATTATTTTTAACTTCTATATAATACTAAAATACATATTAAAGACTTGGCAAAATCTCGAGTCCATATGAATTCACCAATACCAGCAGAGAATTTTGTGGTCTTACTGAAGAGGTCTACTAGCTGAAGTACATGTGCCTATATCATAAAATACAACATCCCTCACGAGGTACATTGGTACTAAAGAATATACCGAGTAGGTAGTACATTGAGTACACATATGTAAAACATTCAAATGAAAATCAGGCATCAATATATAAATGTATAAATAAGGACAAAATACCACATTTGCTTAGGTTTGTGTGGTCATGTACATTATATTCTTTCTTTATTCTTCTTTACTTTATAAACCTCGTAAGACACGTAATACAATTGATCAACTAATCAGTGATAAAATAGGAGGCTCATGCTAGGCGACTCAACCCTTGGGATGTCGGCCTCATAATATAAATCATCAAACATTACCCATTCTAGGTGTTGGCCCCTGGGATGAGTGTTTTATTTGGGACCGATCCATGACTAGGTCTTAGCCCCTGAGATGTTATCCATATACATAGTTTTCTTTGCATTGCTCCTTTTTATTTTTTGAGTTTATTATTTTGGTGTTCATAACATTATTTTATTTTAGAACTATACACCAGTAGTAAAAGACATGTGAATATATGTTAGAGGCTGTTTCAATGTAATACTTAGAAACTTATATGACATTGTAACATTTAGTTTTCTTAAATGAGAGTATATTTGCTTATTAAGTGAAAGCATATAATTCCTCAAATGAAGAGGTAAGGATTCTATACAGTAATAATAAAATAGCCAAATAGTTAATAGATGATATCGAATCAAAGGGTACATGTATATGAGAACTAATGAGACATATGAACAAATTCGAACTAGGGACAAGTTTACATTCATGTAAGGACATACGAATTATATAATGGAAAAAGTAAGAATTTTGTAAGGTAACATTATAGACAAATACAGTGGGAGTGATATTCAATTAAAAAACATGTAACATGTGAACAAATTGCATATATGATCATATAGACAACTGATGCAATTTGACAGTATATGAATAGAATGTGTATCCAACATATGAACACTCTTAACACGTATAATCTAGGATCTTATTGACTCGTATAGAAAAATATGTGACAAGGATCCTTGCCATAATGATGAAAAAATTAGCTTTATATGTCTTATTTCTTGACTAATATAACTACCATGTTTTAGCCTTCTCTTAAGGCGTTAATCTATAACATAAGTATATAATGAAGCTAATATTGATAGCTAATTACAATGTAGGCCTTGTAAACCAGTAGCTAAATGCACAATGGGTTGTAAGCCAATGGTGTATCACCACACCCTCCTTCCATACTTTAATATAACTACACCCATCCTTTTCCAAAGTCAACCAAGTTGTCCCCAATATATACATACTAGATGGCCCGTGCACTGTCCAAGCATTTTTCGAATATGATTGTAGATCTTTCTTGGTTCAATTTTAATGAGATCTAATATTGTGGCAAAAGTAATTTTATGGTTGTTATATGTACATTTATTTTCGGAACAAAGTTTTAAAGTTACATTGTTGAACTTGCTATGCTACAACTATACTCGTGAATTTTGCAGCTATAACTCAGCTTGGGATCTACTGAAAAATTGCCAGTAAAGACATAAAAAACAATGAAGTTAGAAATAAAACTCATAAATACAACACCATATAGAGATTGAAATGAAATTGAGAACGTATGATTTGCAAAATTAGAAATAAATGCGATAATTGAATTATATTAGTAGTATCTGTCAACTCTATATGTGAAGTACACTGGCCAGATCTAGATAGACAAATTTTTAATGTTTCTCAATCAACTAAAGTTCTAGAATGAGTGGAGAGTACAGATAAGAAGTTTCCAAAACTATTCTCAAATAACACAAGTAGGCGTTGCCACCTACACTCAGGTGGTTTGTTACTTTGGAAAAGGGGAAACAACTGCAAACTAAAACTGGTGCTTTGCTGTTGTACACATGTCTTAGCTTGCATTTATGCAAGAGACTATTTCCTAGGCAACAACTTTATCAGTTACTCCAAGTCTCCCCTCTTCTACAACAATAACATATCCAATGAAATCCGACAAAGTGAAGTCTTGAGAGGTAGAGCGTACGCAGACTTGGCCACTACCTGTTGGAGGTAGAGAGGTTGTTTCTGAGAAAAGGACAAATAAGATTTAAAAAAAAAAATCAAAAACAAGAAAAGATATGCACACACTTTTACCTACCTGAAATTTGGTTTTCCAACAAAGATCACAAAGGGGTAAGAGTAAATTCAAGATTTGCACATGCTTTAAGACCTTTTTTAAAGAAGGGAAATTTAGATACCTAAATAACACAAATGTAGTGAGAGAATGGGATTGGTAACTTTCTATATTGGGAAAATATGAAAAAGGAAGCAAAGTAAAGTTACAGTAATAATAAGTTTTTAATAACAAGTTCTAATTCGAATAAGATATAAAAAAAATGGAAAGAGAACAAAAAAATAGATGAATGAAAAACATGAACATGCAGTGAAAGGAAAAAATTGAAAAAACACATATCCGTTGCTTCAAAACTGGTAGAAACAATTGAAAATCCCCAATTTAACATTGTAAATTTTAACATAAAGTTTCATATGCTTTAACAATCAGTGAAGACAATATCGGATGAACTAAGGAAAAAAAAGATTCTTTGAGTAATTTCTCATGCCTGCTTCCAGCTCGAACCTTTAATGTCCATCAATATCCTTAAAATTTCTGTTATGTAAAGTGTTGGATGAGTATCATTCATTTGTACTGCAACTTTTTCTGGGAATTGATCCTAATTCACTGTATTCCCTGATCTCTTCCTAAATCATGCAATAATGTCCTGAAAAGAAGCAGAACATAGTGTGTATTATTGCTTTAACCTAAGTATCTTTACCTCAAGTGACTCATCGCCTAGATATAAGATATAGCAAATTTGATCTAAAACACAACAAGACACAATGTTAGGGGATTCTCTTCTTATGGTGAATAACTTAAATTTTGCAATAAATTTTCAGCATGCATTCTCCGGAATATATGGTATTAATAGGACCAAAAATGCTTGTAAAGAAAGATATCATTTAGTAATTTCTCAATTAAGGTAAAGAAAAAGGTACACCTTTTCAGCCTTTTTCTGAGCCTCATATGCTTTGGCGTGGTTTCGTCATTAAAAGCACATAGATCAAAAGCTTCTGCAACTAGCTTTGTTGACCACAGTCAAAGGTTGATCGTTGTTTTTGTTTTATATCTTGGTATTGGGACATCATAGGCAACAATAGTTATATATTCTCTGCCAACCCATTCCTTCATCCTACAGTTCCTTCAATGACCTTCCCTTAGAATTTTATAGGATATGAAATATCATTTCAGACAATTTCCAATGGATTTCCCATCTGAGAAATAATAGTCTTATCACTTTGGAGCATATCAAAGAACGTATAAAAAGCTATTGAAATATAAGAAAATCTGAAGTTTTGTAATAAGTTATTTGAAAAGTCCATATCGGTATCTAAGTTTGTAACCCCATGCAGGGTAGTTTAACGTCGCCATTACTTCAAGAAAGCAAGAAGCAAGTCTTTCTAAACCTTCATTCCCTAAAGCTGCATCTGGTTCCTATCAGTTATTACACTAACCAGCTTAAGCTAATTACAATAGACTACTATACCGAGTATGTCACACATCAATGGTGATTTTTATATCGAACATCAAATAACATAATTACTATGAGATAGGTGTAAGTAGAAGGCACACTTCCTCTATATGACTAATATGACAATGCCAATAAGCTTCTCTTAATATGTAAATATATATCTCGAGAAGCTTCTGCTCTAGACTTCCAACTGTTTCAATTGAACATCCTCTTGGCCAGAACCAAGACACATAGCTTAATTCTTACCTCTAGTTATCAACTCGGCTTCATTTATTTCATACCTGCTAATAATCCTGGCCAGGATTTGGCATGTAGTCAACCTAAATAAGAAGCTCTATAGCTTCTCTGACTACTCAAAATGTAGTAAACTCGAGACCACCACTTCAGTGTAAAGTTTATCTGTCAAATATCATTATCTCATTAAAGAGTATTCATAACCTTCAAAAGCTTTCTATAGCCACTTATAATGCATAATAGGAAACCTCTAGTTGTACTTTCCTATTAATACAAAAAAGTTCATTCAAAATTCATCATAAGATAAGAACAAGTTAAAATCATCAATCTGTAAGCTATCAAACCCAATAGGAGAAACTCCTTGGCCAAAAAGATAGGTATATACACTATTCTACAATGACCAAGTATTGAGTGCTCCAGAAGCAAGTGCTAGTAACTGAGTTAGCTCCTTCCTTAATATAGACATATATACTTTTTTTTGTAGGGCTACTAATGGTGCTATCCTAGAACCAAAATTACTAATATATTAGCAATACCTCACAAAATCAAGTACAAGAAAACCACATGATATGCTGTTGACAGCTATCTAAAGCTGTCATATCCTCTACCAGCTCTAGTGAAATTTCTTCAATCATATGTTATTTTCCAAATGAGTGAAAGATGAACTTACACAGTAATCTCAGTAAGAGGTGGCAACACAAGAGTCCCTGACCCGATAAGTTGAGATTTAGTTTGTCGGAGCATAAATGCCTCTATCACATATTTTAGAATTTTGAATTGTTCCTTAGTTTTGTCTGCATCAGGGCCTGCTCAACAGAGCCATATTAGAGAAAACATAGGTGTGAGTCCATTGTTGTTGTGATATTATAAAAACAAGTAACATATGGCCATATTATTTAAGAAGTAAAGAGATACTCCTACATAATTCAATACAGACTTGCGAAGTGGATTCAATCTTGTCAAGTGAATTCTGAAGTCACGCTTAACCCTATAAATATCCATTAGAATATATAATGAATTGATATAAATAAGAGAACATATATATGGCAAACACTTACTTCTTTATAAAGGAAACTGTCTATGTGAAAATCCTTCTTGGGTTCACTGATGCCAACTTCATGGACAAAAACTACAAAATGTAGCAACAAATATCAATTATATAGCCGAAGAATCAAAATACTTTTCATGCACTATTTTCACAGCATGCTTCGACAGAATCTTGAATTACCTCAACTTGGTGTTGGAGTGAGTGGACATAGTTTATAATTTCGTCTCTCCCTAGATACATCTAGTCAATTTAATTCTGAATTTATTTCTAATATATGATATATTAATTGTGCTAAAGATTTCAATCTATTTTGACTAAATAAGTCCAATAGATTTAAAACTTATTTTTTGCTAAATCAATTACGAAATATTTTTTTGAATTGACCAATATCTGTTTTATATCTTTGCTATGAAAATGTTCAATTTTCATGAGATCTTCTTGGCTGTTATTCAAAAGGTCCAATATTAAATGTAAACCTCATCATAAAGAGATTAAAGAAAATGAGAAACAAGAAATTACTGAAGTACTTGGGGACAAACCTTGTTACAGCATGGTATAAGATCATGAAAAATCTTCATTCTTTGACTAATCTTCTCTCGGTGAACCTAATCAAATGGCGAACAAGACACAATCACATAAGTAATATTGACAGAGAAAATTTGGACTTCAATCCATTGAAAATAAGATTAAGTAAATAAAAATGTGATCTTTGTTGCTCTCCATCAGTTGAAACTATTAGATAAGGTGGCCGCACAATTCAAAATAGAGTAACAAAGGGTCCTACAAATTCAGCACTATGCCCGGTATTGATTGTTGTAGGACTAAACGCTTTCCAGATAATGCTTGCACTAAAAATATAATTAACCTGGAATCATAAACTCCATGGCATGCCCGGTACTGATTGTTGTAGGGCTAAACACTCTCTAGATAATGCTTTCACTAAAAATACAATTAACCTGGAATCATAAGCTTCATGGTTGTACTTACAAACTCAAAACAAACTTTTTGACAGAAACAAACCAGATATTGGTAGCTATGAGTTCCTACACCTAAGTTGGTCGCACATGTTTTAACTGGCTACACAGTAACCTCACAAAGAGGTTGATTCAACTGATTTTGTCAACAGTGAACTTGGATATAGATATGGTTGTGAGGCAAGAGAAGTAGAGATGGAAATTACCTTAGGATAAAGCAGAGTATCCTTGCTTTGAAGAAAACTATACATCTTTGTTGATTTTTTTAATAATTGGTGTGTCTGGGCCAGCTTATGTGCACCTTGACTAATTCCATAGAATACCTGTGACCTCTCACCAGCAACAGTGCCAGGTAATACCTTGTAACTTGAACCATAGGCCACAACCTTGGGCTCATACATTATTGTTAATTTTGAAATTGTTATGAAATTTTTGGTCTAAAGTATTCATTCTATATGTTTTATTTCATACCCATCTTTCTCAAATAAGAGAGTTGATGAAAAGCAAATAAAAGGACCAAAGAGAGCTGAATGTAAAACTGGTTTAGTGTTATTAATATCTAAGAGTAATTTAGTTCTACAACATGTTTTCTACATAAAAAAATAGAAAATACACATCTGTTTGGTTCGTTAATTGAAGGTTACCTTATCCCTTAGTAGAGAGGTTATTTTCGATAGACCCTTGGCCCGAGGAAAAGCACAACTTTACGTAAACCAAGCTTTTAAATCAAGTTTCTTTATTGCGTCGAATTCAAGTAATATGAAATCAAGCTATGAGATGTCAACTCAAGCAGTTAATTAGAATAAAGTCAAACAAAATATTCCAGAAACTTTCATCTTTTGGGCTGGTCAAAAGGTGGTCACTTTGACATCAGTAGAATGAATCTTATTTGCAATTTCTGCTATACCACTACTTCTACTCGTTTGAGTCTACAATAAAGTATAAATGTTGGTCATGCTTGTTTTGTATGTCGTCCAACTTCAAGGGCTAGCTCTATATCAATTATCAAGGAAATGTCAATTGCTTTCATAGAATACGTTAGGGCAACGCTGAAAACATTCAAAAATGTATGATATAAGTATCATAACAAACATTCATGTGCCTAATACATATGCGACTAAAACAAAAGATAGATACTTCTATCAAAATATCATTAGTAGACGAAACAAATATTAGACCTTCTAAAATACGAAAACCAAACAGCAAATAACTATTCCTCACTCCCAAATGAGTTGAGGTAGGCTACATGAATCCTCACTCACCAAGTTTCCCATTTAATTACTAACATGAAATCCAATCCTTAAAAGAGATATACAGGCTCTTAATATTCTAATAGATTTTAGAATTTAATTCGAGGAAATTATGGTACCTCATGAAGAATCATGTGCTTACAAGTGAAAATTTTTCTTTGTCTGATGTACACAAGTACACAGGTCGTTTTATTATATGAAAAACAAAGGAGAAAAAAAACTTCCCAGTTGTACAAATAACATAGACCGAGAAGTCTCTTCTATTTTTATTATCTTCTACTCCTCTTTTTGAATATCTTGTGAAATAGAAAAAGTGAAATGCATTCCTAGAAATGAGGTAACACCAGTTTTCCCAATTGAGTGCACTGTTTCAAGGGTAACATTTCCTGAAGGATGCCACCATTATAGCCAAAACATTATGTCATCAGAAGATCTACTTGACAGAAATAATACTCGGGAAAATCAAACAGTGCTTTCTTGTGAGTTAATAATAGAGTTTTTATCATAAAATTGAGCTTCCCCGCTATTTCTGTGGTTCTTACATGTTTAACTTGATAACATAGATCTAGAAAAATGACATGGAAGATTTGCACCTCCTTGGTTCATGAAGAAACATTAGAGGCAAATAACAATCTATGCTCGAGTTTTTGCTAGTGAACCAGGATATGTCGGGCTTAAATGTCTTCGTTTAGAGCAGATAATAATGACATGACATATTCTTGATTCCTTTCAATTCTCCATTAGGTAAAGAAATCCAGAACTTTTATTTGAAGGTTTCTTTCCATTCTTTTTTACTTCAAGAATTCATGTGAAATAAGTGCACTTGTTAGATCGTACTGCTGAAGCACAGTGTTGGTCTAGATAGATTTATTCGGATGATATTTAAGATACTCGGAAGAATATCCCTAATTTCTAATTGTTTCATTTCTTGCATTGTGTCTACAACTAAGACAATACGATAGGGGTAGCAAAAAATCAGAAAAAAATACTTTATATCTTGCCTTAGAAACTTCGCATGTCATTAAGTTTCACAATCTCAATAATCATAGAGATAAAACTGTTGGTATGTGTGGAGAGTCCAGTGAACAATAATGAATACTTACAACTGAGAAAAGTCGAGGCATTGTATCACACTAATCTTCTATATGCTGACACTTGTGTGAAGCAATTATATCTGAAAATATAATTAGGAGTTACCTATGTCTCAAACCTCCTATCGATCAAATCTATGGCCTCTTTAAGCAAGGATACCTCAACATCCCCATTAGATAATGGTATAAGACGTTGACAAAGAGAGAGATTACACCAAGCTAAGTGTTTGGAGTATTCATGTTTCTGATTACTAAATAACTTCACTAATTAACTATTAGAAAGACCATGATAAATTAAGATCATTCAGGGTGAAACAAAGATAGGAAACACCAAAAATACCAAGCTAAAACTTTACTAAGATAATAATGTCCAGCAGTCTTTAAATGTGTACAAATTAAACCAAAGGGTTCTACCAGCAAAAAGATTTCGTAAAAGTCACATAGCATTATTCAAGTGACAACCTTAAATTTCAAGCTATAGAAACAATACCTTGCAAAAATGTAAAGCAAGGTCGTGTACAATAAATCTATATAGTCCTCCAACCCTTCTCCAGACCCCTAATCTTAGCTTAATCCAATTATTTTAGGTATTTCCAAGTTCAATCCTAGTTATTAATACAATATCTGCTTTAAAATACAAACAAATAGCAAAAGTACACACATGGATGATAACAACAGTGCTAAAACCTTCATCTTTATTCTATTTCTTGGAAAAAATAATACTTCCATTTATTCTTGTAACACCCGCACTTTCAGGCTAGAATGTAAATCATCATTTCTATGTGTAAAGGTTCCAAAAGACAATAAATCCCATGAAACTTTAGTGTGTTAATCAATTATGTAGTGTTAGAATCTAGTTGGGCTTGAATTGGGAGCATAGAGGTCCCATAACTCAAAGGCGAGTTGAAAGACTTTCTATGGATTGAGTTTTAGTGAGCGTCTAAACTTGGGTCAAATTTCATCGACCATAACTTTTTGTATATATTGAATTAGGAGGCCTACTATATATCAAATGAAAGTTCTTTGAGTCTTATTTCCAACGCCACTGGTTTCGCCTTAATTCGATATTGGAGTATAAAGTTATGCTCATTTTACTTCAACGTATCTGTCTACCAAAATGTTACGACAAGACTGACGACCTATCAGCTGGATGATGGCCCGTCAGACCTAGTCATCACCCTAAGGTAGTTAATGGTGAAAACCAGCCCAAAAGTGATGACCTGGGTGACGGCCTATCACCTGAGTGATGGCCCATCAACCCTGATCGTCAACTGATGTAATTATGCGACTTTTTTAGTTTCTTAGGGGTATTTTGGTCTTTTTCTCATTTCAAAAACCTTTCACACGAATAAAACCACCCTTTAAGCATTATTAATCAATCAGTATCAGTTATACAACATCAAAAACTTCCTTTTCACTCTCAAAATAAGATCAAACTAGGGTTTTCTCTAAGAAAAAGGAATCAAGAAATCACTCCTTAAGTCCAAGATTTTCAAGGAACAAATTAAGATTCGAGTTCTACTCTTTAAAACCTTATAATCTAAGGTACGCGGGGTTTTCCTAAACTACATGGACATGGTGAAATTATCTTTATCATGTTTAAATGTTTAGAAATCATGGATTTACGAAAGGGTATTAAAATTTCAACTACAATTATGCATTGTGAATCTTTCTTAGTAGTAAAGTTTTGGTCTTGAGGCTTTCCCCATAAAATTGATGTTTGTTCATATATATATATATATGTATGCATGTGGTTTGATGTTTGAAACTTGAATTGAGAGCACAAAAAACCATAATCCCTCTCTTGTTATAGATCCCCTTGTGTTCATATATTATGAATTGTTCAAATCCATATTGAGAAGCATATACAAATGTCTTTACTATTGCATAAGACTTGATTTTGATTATGAATTGAAGAAAGGGGGGTTTTACATGTTGAAAAATATTAAAGATATATATAATGAAAGAATTGCATGATTTGTCAAAAATACAGGACCACCACATGTTTGTTGAAATGTTGAAAAGAGAGATTCTTTGCATAATTTGGCATAGTTTAAAGTATGAATTCTCTTGAACTATTTGAATGATATGGTGGTACAATCTTTGTGTTTTTAATGAAGAGACTATTCCATGATATTTTATGGCTTAGAGATATGACTTGCAAGTTATTGGTATGACAATACCATTTAAATGAATGCCATAATAGAGTAAGAGTTTTAGATTTTGATTTCAGAGAAATACATATCTTAAAGAGCTAAAAATAGGCTTAAGGAGAGTTAGGTGGTTGCCCGAAAAAGGCTTGAGTTTAGATAACTCCTAGCCCAAAACTGTATTTTGACTATACGGGTTTATTATGTCCTCAAGGGACCGTACGCTAGCTAGTGCCCTTTGGCGTATTAGAGATAGAGACTCCAACCCTTACGGTAAACTTGGGTTGGGGGCTTGGCTGCCAAGTTAAGGGCAGATTCCATATAGCCTGTGGGATTGTAGAGTTGTAAGGTATGTCACCTAGCTCAGAAGTAAGATAAAGAGTGAGTCGTGGATTTCAAATTATTGTTCAAAGTCTTAAATATGCCTATGTGTTTTTCATATATCATATATAAATTATTTACAAATTTCTATCACATATGTTGTATAAAAATAATTTATTTTGGATTGCTCTTCATACCAGTACATTTGCATTGA